>NC_057799.1:216415092-216718245 GCF_018294505.1 Triticum aestivum
GGGCTTGGCCCGTTTGGTGGAGGACGAAGCAGCAGGCCGGCGTGGCATGCGGCTGGGCCTTGACGAGGCTGTGACAGGCGCGGTCGACGACGGGGTCAACGCGGGCGAGGCGCTCGCTTGGCCGGACCGAGCAGGCGAAGCAGAGGTTTGCGGGCGCGGGGACGTGGCTGGCGACGCTGTCAACGGGCACGGGCGACACCTCGCGGGACTTGGCGCGGTCGCGGACGAGGGCCCTTTTCCGGCCGGATCACGCCGGATCCCGCGGGAACGGAGCGAGGGCGAACGGGATCCACGAACGAGGAGTCGAGGCAGGCTGCTGTTAACTGAAGAAAAGACAGAGTGTTCAGAGAGCTTGGAGAGCGAGGGGAAAAGGTAGAGGACGGGGGAGAAGAAAGAAGGGGAACAGGGCAGCACTGCTGGGGTGCTCACCGATGACGAGGCATCGGGCGAAGCGGTGGCGACGAGGGGCTGAAGCTGGCGGTCAAACGGCGCGGCTCACGAAGCAGAGGAGGTGCAGACAGACAGCGGCGCAACTGCACAGGGCTCCGGCGACATGGAGGCTTGGCGCGTGGATCAACAAGGGCAGCTGCGATGGCGATGGAAACGTGCATCTCGTCCTCCCCGATCGATGCAGAGGAAGCGCGCGGTGGCGGCGGCGCCGGGAACTTGACGGGGCGGTAGAGCCGCAGGACGCAGGGGGTGCAACTTGGCGCTGGACTTGGCGAGGCGGAGGGCGTTCTCCGGATCCATTGCGGTGCTAGGCGCGGGACGACGAAGGACGCCGACGAGCTTGCTCAGGGACGAGGCGGCCATGGCGGGGCATGCTCCTGTTCTCCCTGAAGAAAGAGAGAGAGACCGCGGGGTGAGGGAGAGAGAAGAACCAGGGGAAGAAGGAAAAGAGAAGGAGAGGCAGGGTGCGGCGCGGGGACGGCCTGGTCCTGGTCGGTGCTGCTTCCGATCCATCCCGGATCGAGCGACAGGAGGAGGGAACGAGGCGCAGAGGGCATCGGGCTCCAAATCGATGCGAGGAAGGGCGGCCTTGGAGGAAGAAGGTTGCGAGGAGGCGTGGGCGCGGAGGAGCTCCACTCCTCTGGATCGAACAGGGAGGAGGAGGCGCTCGATGGCTTGGCTGGGCGAGGGGATCGAGGGAGATTGAGTGAGGGGATCCCGATGTGGAAGATGAGACACGGGGTGGCGGCGGCAGAGAAAGGATGGATGGGACATCTCCCTAAAATTTAGGGTTTGGTCTGATTTGGTTAGGGGCTGCCCACTATATATAGTAGGTGGCTAATATGAGAGGGGATTAGCCCCTAGATTTTTATCGGACGACTTTGGGTGGTCTAAACAAAGAACGGATGATGTTTAGGATAACTCGGGATTGTTCCGGACCCACTGGTCATGACCGTGCGGTTCGGGGAAGTTTTTGGACAAGGCAGCAAAGAGTGTGGGTTGTGCGGAGAGGTTATGCGGCCAGACAAGAGGGAAGCAAAACCCGGTCGATCTGAGAAAGGACACCGAGATGAAGGAGAAGCGGCACTATGAATGGATGCATGTTTTGAAAACAAATGCGGATGCAATGCACATGATGCGATGATGAATACAACAAACAAATAATTAACACAGCTGACACGCAAAACATGGAAGGCGACTGGAGCGTCGGTGTCAGGGCGTTACAGTTCCGCTGCACTACTAGGATGGGTTTGACGGCCGACCTTTGCCCAACAAATGACTCAAGATTGGTGCGGTGGTGGATGGATACGAGAAAGCGAATAGATAAGCTGTCTCGGAAAGGCTTTGACACCCTCGTGATGCTAATCTGTTGGACGATATGGAAGCAAAGGAATGCGAGGGTCTCCGGCACGGGCATAATCAAGAACGAGTGAAATACGGTGGACTCTATCTTTGATGAGGTGAGGACTTGGGCCAAAGCAGGAGCTTTCGGAGGACAACCGATCATAGAGTAGTCGAGTAGAGCTAGGGAGTGGTGTGGAGGCTTGGTTAGGGTCGGTTTGTGACTCCTAGCTAGCGATGTGTAATCTTTTGTACATATTTTTCTTCCTTCTATAAAGCTAAGATACACCATTGGCGTACCTTCGAAAAAAAAGATACCTGTAATATGAGTTTGTGGCCTTGTATAAAGAAATGGAGGGAGTACAAAGTTAAGCCATCTATTTTGAAACGAAGGAAGTAGTTTATAATGGAATCTCTAAAAAAGACTTAACTATTTAGGAAGGGAGGGAGTACCGAGAAACAAGATTTAGGAAGGGAGGGAGTACCGAAAAACAAGAATCATCACCCCCACTAAAAGTTCACCACAAACCGAGAAACGGAGACCAAGATGCAGAGATTTCGATGATGAAAGGAAAGTCAAAAGCAAGAAACACTTTGTCAGTCTGTATGAGCAACGACGAAAGTATGAACTTGGAAACTAAATGTACGTCCTGACAGTACATTACTCTAACTTGATCATATTTATGCTGAACTGAAAATATGTTACAAACGCATCCTAATTTGTTTTCTTCCTGCAAAAAAATTCATCTTGTCCTTGACAGATACAAATCTATCAAAATCCATAAACCTATCGCAAACCCTGGGCCAACAAATAAGGAACAGATCGAGTCTGAATGACATTTCAGACATTCAGTATCTGGTTATCATGCCATGCCGTACCCATCCATCCATGGACTTGCCATCTGCCTCTGCAACGCCATCCAGCGCAATGGCATCAACTGAGAGAAGCCACGGATCCGGGGAAGAGAAGAGCGGCTTCAGTTGCTGGAGTTGGGTCCGTAGCACGCGCCGAGGACGGGGTTCCAGAGCCACTGCACCAGGAAGGAACCGCCGGCCGTTGACGCAGTTCACGTTGTAGGAGCTGCCGTCGGCTGCGTGGGAGACATTCCCGACGAACCCGCCTGCTCCACCGCCGTCGCCGTAGACCCCGAGACAGAGGTCGGCGATCTCCGTGGGCGCCGTTGGCGTGTCACCGGCGTACCACGCGTTCACCAGCGGGTTGGTGGCCAGCTCCGCAAGCTCGTGCCCCAGCACGATCACCATCCCGTCCACCCCGGGGTCGCCGTTCGGCGGCCGCAGCACCCCCTGCCCGCTGGCGCCGTACTCCGGCGCGGCGAACGGATACGCACACCTCCCTGGGCACTGCGAGCCGCTGTTCCCGACCCACGCGTACGGTACGGTGACCCCGACCACGGACGCGAAGGTGAAATAGTGGAAGCCGCACATGGCGCGGCAGAACTCCTCCACCTGCACGTCCGGTGAGGAGAGCACCAGGTACACGCCGTTGTACGGGTCGAGCGGCAGAGGGTCCGGGTACGCGACCACGGCGGTGCGGATGATGGACTGCATGTTGATCCGCTTCAGGGAGGCGCCGTGGGAGTACACGGCGTCGGAGTGCTCCCCGGCGATGGCGAATGTGGCGGTGACATTGGCGCCGGATTGGTCCGTGTAGAGCCGCGACGTGCGGGCCCACCAGTCGGAGACGGCGGGGAACGGCGCCGGAGCGGAGAGGGAGGCGAGAAAGTCGCGGAGCACAGCCGGGGCCTCCCACCGGCCGTACCATATGAGGAACAGGTTGGTCGGCGCGCCTGACACGACGGGGCCCATGTCTACCAGCTGGTTCCCGTACATTGTGACTCAAAAGCTGAAAATAATTATTCAGTAAAAAAAAAGGAGAAACACCGAATCACAATGTCAATCCGTTCTCATCTCGATATTCAGATGCATCCGACACACAAGACATTTGATGTTATCAGTTTTTGTACCACTGGCTTAAACAACATGACATGCTAGTAGTACTTTTCCTTTCTCATTTTTTCAAAAATCTAAAATTTTCAGCTTGTATGCCCTTTTGCTTTGAAAATGGGCAAATATCGGTTATATCACATTAAATTATATCTAATTTTGGTTCATAGTATCCAGCCAATCAAAGCATGAAGGAGAATGAAAGTCATACATGTTGCGGCATTAATAAGTGCTCTGGCACTTAATTAGGTTCGGTTGTGTAATAGTGATCTTAAAAATAATGTAAGATGTCTCAAAAGCCCTTGTATGAGAAACAATGTAGAAGTCGTCTTTTAAGAGAAGATTACTCGTTGATATTTCATTGAAGCTATTCTCGGTGAGATCTTTTTGACAAGATTAACATATCACGCCATAGTGGACACGAGCCGTTAATCTAAAAAATTAGTCCTGCTTGTATATGAGGTCGTATATAGTAAAAACGGGGAATGTGCGCTATACAAGGATCAGGATGTTGTGAGAAAGACCAGCGGTCCGATAAACATGGACGAGAAATCCTGACATGCTCCAACGAAATTGATGAGTGATAGTGCCGGGTACTAACCCAGCCGACCCACTCTCTTCGGGTTGGGCCGGCAAGCCGCCATTCATGATCAAGATGGACTCCGGAAGCCGCATGTAGGAGGCGTGTTCAAGACTGCCTCCCCCGAAGACTTGACGTATACTCCAAGATCTGTGCCGCTGCCTAGCTCATAGCTACCGACCTTGTAACCCTAGATACCCTTCCTGGCGTGTATATAAGCCATAGGGTTTAGCCCGTAGAGGGGACATCAATACAAAATCATTCACCTAGCCCTAGAGTTAGACCACACATTACCATCTCGAGGTAAATCAAGTATGTACTACATACATCTTCATCAATATAAACAAGAGCATGACGTAGGGCTTTACCTCCATCGAGAGGGCCCGAACCTGGGTAAACATCGTCTCCTTCATTCCTGTTACCCTCGATCCACAGCTTGGGACCCCCTACCCTAAGGTCTGCCGGTTTTGACACCGATATTGGTGCTTTCATTGAGAGCTGTGAGATCAGCAGAAGGATTGATGGCTCACCTGCAGATCAACTTCTCCCACTGCCTCGGGAGCGCTTTCGCCTCTGGCCAACTTTTTGTGTTCGGCAGCATGGTCTTTTGCGCCGAATCGACCGATCTTCTGGCCTCGGTTGAGAACTACGCCCCAGGTCAGATCGGGACTTTTGGCGGTCTCGAGTACACCACGGATTCCCGTGGTGAGCTCATCCTGTCGGGATGGGCCATCGGCCGAATCGAGAACCTACGTAGTGCCGGGGGCTTGACCCCAGAACCGATCTCCGACGCGGCACCGTTAAAGGCCCCCGACGTGGCCACCTCGGCCGACACCCTTCTGATCTCTAGCCTGGATGTCCGGCCCCCACTTCGGGAATCATGTCAGGGTTGGACCTGACCTCGGCGCAGAATCCGGAATCACTCCCGGATCCCCTTCGCGCCGAAGACATGTCGAGTTACCAGGCGGGCACACTTGGAGTCAACCCTGCCTATAACTTAGTAATAAATCCGGAAGAGCTTTCGCACCTTAATGAGATGCTTGACCGTATCCAAGCCATGTCCATCTTGGACGGCAAGACCTCGGTCTATGATCAGGTCGGACTTAAAGTCGACGATCGGGAAACTTACGTCCCACCCACCACCCACCACTACAAAAAAAAAACACTTCCGTGATGATACGTGTTTGTCACAGTAGGTCGCGTTTTTTGTCATGCATGTACATCCATGAGAAATTTATGACATAATCAATAGTCATACCTGTGCTGTCATAGAAGTGTTCCATGACATTACCAAAATTATCATCACGGAAGTGTCCACTTCCATGACGATAAATCGCGCGTCATAGAAGTGCTTTCGTCAAGGGTGACCGACACGTGGCATCCACCGTAACAGAATGCCGTTAAGCTATCGGGTCGGATTTTGGATCCGATAACCCGTTAACAGCCCTGACCAATGGGAAATTTCCACGTGTAAAATTCTGATTGGCCGAAGGGAACACCTGTCAGCTCGTCAGTGGGCCAGATGTCGCCCGTCCATTGGAGGAGACATGCCTATGATACGTCGACACGTGGCTGGGCCCAACAGAGGCCCATATAGGTTAAAAAGGCCGGCCCAGTCAAAGAACCGTAGAACTTAATCAGGTACTAGTGGGCCAGCCCAATAACAGCCTGCTTAATAAAGGCCCATTTACGGCCCGAAGCCAGATCTGGCCCGTTAATTGTTTGCCCAATATTTGGGCCCATTTACGGCCTAAAGCCAGATCTGGCCCGTTAATTGTTCGCCCAATAGTTGGGCCCATTTGCGGCCCGAAGCCAGATCTGGCCCGTTAATTGTTCGCCGAATATTTGGGCCCAACTACAGCCTAGTGACTTTCGGCCTGTTAGAGGCCTGATGTAGACATGGGCCCATTTCAGCCTGGTGTGACTTTCGGCCTGGGAATGGCCCGTGCTGCCCATGGGCCATATATGGTCCGACGGGACATCGGGCCCACTAACGGCCCGTGCTAAAGGTGGCAACAGTTAAGCCCAATGTGACTTTGGGCCTGTTAAAGGCCTATCGCGTAATTCGGCCCGTTGATGCCTGTGCTAAGCTTTCGGCCTCTTAAAGGCCCATGATATCAGTGGGCCAACTAAGGCCCGAGATATGTTTCGGCCTGGTAACGGCCCGTGAGCTAACTGGGCCCAAAATGGACTGGTCTACATTTCGGCCTGCTGAAGGCCCGTCGACGACTAGTGAAAATTGAGGCCCAACATGCATTTTGGCCTGCTAAAGGCCCGTGCTTTCATCTCGGCCGTAACAGGCCAGTACAATATTCAGCCTGTTAATGGCCCAACACTACCTGGGCCAAACTAAGCACTGGGTCGACAAAAGGCCCAACTAAAATATAGGCCGGTGTAAGTTTGGGCCTGGCGCAATGTGTGAAGGCCCCAATCATTCGGGCCCAAGAAAGACGCAGGCCGGCCCAATTGTGGCCCGCTAAAAACCTGGCCCGTTAGAGTCAAATGTTTCGGTCCGGTCGACTACATCTGATTTTTTTTCAGATAGCGAATGATGGCAGTAACTAGTAGGAATTAAGAACAAACCTACTCTATACAATAAAGAAATTACGGCATAGTAACTAAGAATAAACCTACACTATACAATAAAGGATTTATGGTATATTACATCCACTGGGCATCGAAGGTCGCCACCAGTGATCATAAAGCGCAACGAAGAAGCAGATTACAAAAACTGGGCACCATTGCAGCGTAACAAAATAATACTGAACCGAGACCACTTCCAAGACAGTTCAAGAAAGGTTAGCCTTGCGGGGGAACTGCTGCGCAAGCTGCTGAGCAAGGCTGTGAGATCGGCCTAGCATGTCGGTCATAGCTTCCAGGTGTAGCTGTTTAGCGATGAGGTTCTCATTGGTGTTCTCCACAATCTTTCTTAGAGATAGGACTTCAAGTCGAAGTTGAGTTGCAGAATGCCTTTCTGCTAGAACTTGGGACTGAAGAAGTCGAACTAATTCAGACAACGAATTCTGTGAGCTTGTCTGACTGTTAGTCTCAAGTAACTTGAACACTGCATCAAGACAAGACTTTGGGGTTGTCTCGCTATCTTCAAGATGTTTTGCCTTCTTTGCTGCAATATATGCTGGGTTTGTCTCACAGCCTTCAGCAGACTTGTGCATGCCATCAGGCATATCACCCTGAAACAAAGCAGAGAGATGACAGGTTTTGCACGTGTATAAACAAAGATGATAACTGTTCTGTCAATTCTATCCAATTTCAAATTAGAAAATAAATAGTAAGTTCAAAATATCAATAGCATAATTTGGCATTGTTCATAATGCGGGGAGCTTCACCACACTACTGGATTACCATGTCAACATAACAAGCATAGATGAAGGGCAAAGAAAATCATTGTATCTATTTTGGATAATGTGCATGGCATGTTGTTCATATCATCAGCCAAATCAGTAAGATAAAACAGGAGATGACAAGGTGCAAACGTGGGCTGCTTCACCACACACTGGATTATAGATCCACAAAAACAAGCATACATATAGGGAGTATTAAGTAATGTGCATGGTATGAATAAGGAATTTGGTTTTAAAGTAAAACTTAGAACTTACGGTTCTTACGAACATGCATTTCGGTAGAAACAGCAAACTAAACAGCAGTAAACGATAGGGAGTATGAGCAAATTAAACAGCAGTTGAGGATAAAGGCTTTAGAAGGACTGACTTACATTAATAGTTAACACCGGCTTTATAATGCCCTTCTCCATGTCAAGGGAAGGATAACTCAAGAATTTCAGCACAGAATCTTCTTCATAAGCATTGCCTGTACTCTACATTTTGTAGAGAGTAATTATAGATATGATAATACTGGAAGGGATAGAGGATAATGAAGATAAGATGCAGATTGATGCTACATAATCAACTACCAATCCCTGGAAGTACAAGCGTTACAGGACAAAATGTACTGACAAGAGCAATGGGCTACACTTCTGCACTGGCATTGTCTGTGTATTCTACTTGTTGGTAAGATTAAATATAGATCTGATCTTTTTTAGTAAATGGTGGGCGAGGGAGATAAGATGCAGAATGCTACAAAATGAACCAATCCCTCTTCCCATAATACAAGAGTGTTTTGAACACTGGTGTACTGTACAAAACGTTCTTATATTATGGGACGGAGGGAGTAGCTGTTTTAAGTACAGTGATAGACCACGTTCAGTCCTTACAAGAGGACTGCAGAGCTAAACCTCTTCAAAAGCATTGGGTTGATTCTAAATTTATGTAAGAGTCCATACGGATCTTATAATGTCCACCAAATGGACGATTACGAGGCTAACATGTGCAGTGATGCTACATAATCAAACAACTATGAAAGTAAGTATGGTCATACAGGGCAAGAGGTACTCACAAGAGCAATGCAGTGTGCAGTATAGTTGCGAGATTCTGTGGTCCCTTGAGAACGAATGTTCTTCTGCTAACAGTTTTCGTACAAGTGAGACATTAAGGCAAATGCAGAAATGTAGTTCAAATTGTGATGTGATATCATAGAAAGTACCTTACGCTGCAGCCGAGACCAATGTGTAACAAGATTATTCCAGTCACCGTCGGATAAATGTAGCACCGGAGACTTTACAGAAATTTCGTTCAGAGGCTTGCCATCGAAGTGCTCTTGCCTCAGGTAGGAACGATACTTCATCAACGAGTGCTTGAAAAGCGCAACCAACCCTTGCTCGTCATCACAATCCAGTTTGCTCCTCGCCTATTTAAAAGAATGAAATCTTGTGTCTTCTGTCAGCAGAAACATATGCAGTAATGTCCATGAATAACATTAGTACATTACTTACGCGTAAGTTGCGGAGGAAGACTGGAAATTGTTCTGTGTCTGCGGTATAATCTTTCCATGAAGGAAAGATGCGCACAAAGTTCCTGACAACAACATAAGCTTCGTCTTCTAAACTGGGAAGAAATGGAACAGGGGTCCTATTTGCTGCAATTGGGGCTCTCTCTGGTTCGAAAAGGGATTTGGCAACTGGATTTGGTGTACTCTTTGCTGGAATGGGGGTTTTGCGTCGTACAACTGGTGCTATGTCAACTGGCATATTCATACTATTTGCTGCAGTTGGGGTCTGCTGAGTTGGGGCATCAGAAATGGCCAGTGTAGTAAGGCTAGAGTCTGCTAGAGTTGGGGTATTTTGTGGGTCAGGTGATATTACAACTACACCTAATGGGCTATTTGATTTATCAGGTGCCACTACCTTTTCCAAATACTTTGCTTGTGCTCCTCCACGATCTGCAATCGCCCTCTTCGTTTTGAACGTCTGATACACAAGAACATCATTTGAATGGATAAATATGGTATGATGACAGATGGAATATGTACTGGAAATGGATAGGCAGGGCGTATTCACATACACGATGTGTAAACTAAGCTAATGGCAGTTCAACAAAGTAGAAGCAATGCAAAGCATCAGTTGCAAGATATGTGCGAGCAATGTAACCTTGGAAAGTTAGAGCAAGTACCTTCATGGGTGAATAAGATAGGGCATCTTCCTCTGAGTCCTCTACTAGGGAGCTACATTAACTTAGGTCTCCCTCTAGCTCAGAATCACTGTTAGGATCATATTCTGAGCATGGATCTGTAGGTGGAGAGCGTTTGCATCGCATTGCATCCAGACTTGATTTCAGTCCCTTAATGCCAAGTTTGACAGCCATGGCATTGTTCTGCTTTATTCTTTTCATGCGCGCAAGCTCATAATCATTATGATGCTGTTCAGAATCTGAGATTCATGAAAACATAAAAAGTAGTCAGATTATCTATGGAATGCATTGCGGATTCAACTCGGAGAGTGTCTCCCTATAAACCCCTGCATATGCAAAGTTCACCTCCCCAACCGTGCTGACCAGACCACACACAGAAATACAAACCCCTTATGTCTCTATAACAGGCAGGCACACATTTCAAAACTGAAGTAGGAACATTAGAATCATATGAAATTCGTATTTGAACAAATAAACTAAGCAATTATGAGTGGCGTAATGTTTAGCTTCAAGGGTGGAGTGTTGGTAGTGCGACACAAAGCAAGTAGGCAGATTGTATTCTATGTAAAAGATCGAAACCTATGTAAAAGCTGGAAATGACACTTTCTTTCTATACAATGCAGTGTTCGTTACCCACACATGATGGAAGAGATCACATAGAGAAATACTATTCACTCATGTCTACGGTTCCAGTATTTAGAAACAGGGTGGTCCACCCTAAAAGAATATTGACGACAAATATGACAAGGCAAGCATAGATGTATTGAATCAATCATTTACTTGTGAGCTTACTAGGACAAGTATGCATAATTGTAACCGCAGTAAGAGACCGTCCAAAATCTGAATGAAGAAGTTTGTCTAGCACTTATTGTTTGCAACTAATCGACGTGAATAATTGGATATTATATCGAATGAGTAAGAAAGACAAGTAAAATTGTCAACAAACCTGGCTTGCAGTAGTAATCTGGGTCAATGTCACTACGACCAACAATCCAAAATGACTAGTTTCTGTTCCGAGGGCCGGAATTTTGAAAACGCTGTGAACTTTAGAGGTACTAAAGATTACCGAAATACATCTGAACCATTAAGTGTAGGTAGCACTGAGCACACAACAAACCCTAATGACAGTCCTTCCTAATGAGTAATGAATCAATTAGAAAATGGGTGATGAGGAGTGGCTGCTGAGTGTTGAGGACGTATCTCAGGATAAATCGGGTTGGCTTGGTGGGTGCTGCACGCCTGAGCCCTGAACGGACTGGGAAGGTAGGCACGGCGGCGCGCCCGGGCAGCGGTGACGCTGTTGGGCGAGCGGCTCCTGGCTTCCTGTTAGTCCGGCGTCTCCTCCTAGAGTCATGCCGTCCGGGGACGGCAAGTCGCCGGCGAGGCAGACGGCTGGGGGCGAGTAGAGATCGGAAGCGCGCAGCAGAACAGAGGGGAATCGGGGCCTGGGACGACCCAAAATCCCAGGGTAGGCCGGCCCACCGTGGGCACCCTGTAGAGATACACACCCGAGCGGCGAACATGCATTTTTGAAACTAATTTAGGAACATTTAGCTGACCAATTAAACAACTCAGTTTTAATAATATCAATTTCGTATTTGAACAACTAAGCTTGTTTAGCTTGATGGGTGGAGCAGTGTTATTATGACACGAAGCACGTATTCTGATCGTATAGTGATCATAAAAGGGGGAAGTCTAAGCATATTTTTTTAGCAAAAGAGGGTTTCCCCTCCGATTTCTGTTAAAGAAACCACCACGGAACCAACATGATCAATTAAACCCTAAGCATGATCAATTAAACCGTATTATGGCTGTGCCATGGCAGATTTGAAGCTGCAAACCGGAGAAATGATATTTAGCATCCATTGTTTGCTTCGAACTAAGAACTAAATTCTAAGAGCTGAAAAGAAAGTAGAGTAACCAAGTTAAGATCTATTTTCTGGTTGAGATCAAAAAGTTGAGGAGATATGAAGTACCACCTCTCTTGCGGCGCCGTGTAGGCATTGGGGGTGCCATGGCTGTCGGTGGCGTTGAAGCAGATCTGCGACGGTAGACGGGTGCATCGGGGGATAAGTCCCGTTGCGGTGGAAGAGAAGGTCGTGTGAGCGGCCCCGGCAAAGAGGACGACGGCGCCGATGAAGCGAGAGGACGCGATGCAAGGCTATTGGTCTGTCGCCGTGGATGAGAAACGTCCATCTCTAGCAGTGGACGACGCGGTCTTGGTAGGCGCTCCGGCATGGTGGAGGACGGTGGCGATGGATGTGGTGGAGGACGGCGGCGATGGATGGGGTGGCGGACGGAGGCTGGTGTGGGGATGGGGTGTTCTAGCACGGACGGTGTATGAATGGGAAAATGGAGGGAGAGGTACGGGGAACCATGTTTTTGTGACGCGCCTGTCTGAAATATGGGAAAGTTATGAACTTAGCCCCCGTTTAAAATTTGGACGTCTCGTCGATTGGGGATAGGACGGTAATCTCGCATCTCGCCAATATTTGCCCAGAGCGATTTCTGGCGAGGAGAGGGTGGTTGGCGCCCATGGTTGGCGCCCACAGTGTATGAACGGGGCTGACAGGTAGGGCGGTTGTGTCACGTCTGAGTGAAGTTACAAACCTGCTCATATTGAAAATATTTGCCTACATCGATTTTGGCCGAGTCGAGTTTGTTTTGCCGCCCACCGTGTATGAATGGGGAATGGAGGGAGAAACAGAGGTCTTTCGGACGAGCTTGAATCAAATGAGTTTTGCCGCCCATGTTTGACGCCCACCGTGTCGGAATGGGCTCAGAGGCGGTCGTGTCACGTCTAATTGAAGTTACTAACCTACCCCTATTTAGAGCAGTGGAAATCGGGCCGATGGATTGTCCGAGTAATGGGTAGACAGTAATTTCCATCTCCCAAACACTTGGCTTCGGGCAGCCAACGTGGGAGTGGACATTTTGCTGCTTCTTTCGAATTTTGGGACAATAAGCATCCACGTTTACCCTGGCAACTAAATTCGAATCCATTTTGTATTCCTATATGAATCTTTATAAATCATTCTATGTGTTTTTATGTATCTTCAAAAGGACGACAAAGATGTATTCCAATGTGATATATGAATATGGTTTACAAATGCCGATACTCAAATTCAGAAACTAGAATCCAGTTTAAGGTGAATTCGAATATTTGGAACACTTCATGTCCAACTCAAATGTCACACGCAGCATAATGTGTACTCCCATTTAGATATGTACACAAGCGATGTATCAAGATTCAAATACCGAGTCAATCAACCAAGAATGTACAGAACTAACAGACATATAAACACTTATAGAGTATATGGATCAATAATATCAACTAACATACATAAGCCAGGCCGCTGTACTTTTTTTGGCTACAACAGCATCCTTTTTTTAGCCAGCATCTTGGCTCTTTCCGATGCGTGCCACTTATGGTCCATCTATACTACTACTATTGCTGAATGCACATTCAGCCCGATTGGCATATTTGTAGGTCTGGCACAACAATCCAAATGAAATGTCTCCGAGTCTTATCAAATAATATAGACTTTTGCTCAAATAAAATTACAAACCAAAAAACAAAAAAAACAATTATTACATGATCTCTAAAACAAATGGTTTGATTGATTACATGAACAGACAACACAAAGGTTATTCAACTATGGAAAGAACATTTCACCTATGATTTACCAAGTAGGAATTTAATTTCCTTTTTTCCTTCAGGACCTTAACAATCTGGTCAGTCTCAGCTTGCTTCGTTTTGAAATCCACCAAATATTTAATGGTTGTCTTGAGTACTGCTTGTGATTGTGCTGTTTGCTTCCTCAACATGTCAACTTCATCTCTAAGTGCAGAAGCAGAATCTCTTTCTACCACTAGTTTAGCCTCTAGAGCATCAGCAGTTGGCAATTCATAATGCACGATTGGGCCGGTGCCACTGCTGTGGGATGATGCAACGTCCATGGGGACCTCGCTCTTTGATCTTGGGCTAACCTGTTTTGCCATTAAAGTTCCGATTGGATTCAGAAAAGTTGAAGTTACAAAACATCTCAACTGGGAGTTATAACAGCAAACCAGTTAAACAAACAAGGAATTAAAGAGTTTCAATTGGATGCTGAAAAGTAGTTATTAACATCAATGTAACCCGCTGTTGCAGCAGCAAAGCAGTTAAACAAACAAGTAGATATTTAAGTTAAGGCAAACAGGTAATTCTTAACAGTAAGTATCTAACACATAGATAGGCGCAGTCTACAATGTGATTAACAGGCTGTGCCATTATGTAATCAGTAGCAAACTAAATTAAGCCAAGCAACGTAATTGAACAATTTTGCAATAAGTGGCTAACTAAAATTCCGAGAAGCAGGTAACTGAACTTACGCTTGTTCTTTGTACAGGCACACTGCAACTTCTTTTTCGCTTACAAGGTTGTACGAAGGAGTCCATGGCATCAATTTCTTGGATACGCAGTCCCAATACTTCTTTCTTCCCACACTGCATGGGTAAGTCGAATGGTTAATCTGGTAAGATGGTGCGTCCTTGATATGTTATATGAGGACGTGTAGTCAGACTAGTTGTAGCCAAACACATCACACAGGCTTTTACTGTATATTTCATGCGATTACTTTTGGCATATCAAGATCTAAGCAATCTACAATAGGATGAAAAGACTGGCATCCTTCACATTATTGGCGAACTCAGTTCATAGAAACAAGCAATTCAACCATTCTGTGGGTAAATCAAAAGCGCCACTGGAATATTTTTCACTATCCAATCATACACGCAAAAAGGGGCGACGCCACCATAGGGGCTGGTATGGGCGGCCGCCTCAGGTGGCTGGAAAGTGTGCACCTAGTTTGAGTCGTCCAGGTTGGCCCACGCTAGTTTTGTTCGTCCCAACACACGAGCAGGCAATGTAAAAAATGAAGAAAAATGTTTCAATTTGGATGGGCCAATAACATAAGTGCAAGGCAAGCCCTATAGCAGGCTCGCGGCCCAAACGAGTGCCTCCCATATCGATCGACAGCAGGAAAAATCCCAATTCATTCGCTCCAGCCTCCAGTCTGGTTCGCTCCTAACCTAGCCGCCACTGGACAGACTGACACAGCACTTCCTCGCGCCCTCGTTGGAGGGCGGTCGCCGGGCTTCAAGCGAACGGAAGGACAAGAAGATGAAGATCCAACCCTGGGTGTAGCCTGCGTGGGAGGCAGCGGCGGCAGCACGGGCATGGCATCGAGCTTGCGCAAACGGACAGTCGTAGCTTGCAAGAGTAGCATGCGCAACGAGCAGGTACATCACATCCCTGATTATATCTAATTCAACTCTTCAATTTCTGGCCAATAGTTAAACCTGACGGTGTTGTAAAACTGCTTGTATGTAGGGAATCTATGAGAAAATGAAACCAATTTCTACTTATTTTATAACTCCCCCAATCAATACTGAACTGACTGAATCTGATGTATCTAATCAAGTTTCCGGTGCAAACATACAAGCTCATGTTGTTCTTGAGCCTGAAGTGTCTAATGAACAGACTGCTAATGAAGGATTTGATGCAAACATTTTACATGCTCCTGGTGATGAACATATAGTGTCCAATGAGGGATCTAATGCAAGCATTTTGCAAGCTCATTGAAGGATTTAGTGTCTAATGATGATCTACTATGTTGAGAGAGACAGAGATTTGCAGGCATTGATGACAAGCAAATTATAATGCATTTTCATAGCTTGAGGAAACGTTAAGGCCATCTACCAGAAAGTCCCCGTATCATGACAACATAGCATAAATACTTTTCTAATCTGTTGTTTGAAACTATTGGCATACTTGTGCAGGATAGATATATTGATATGCAGTTTGCGCACTGGTTATACGTGCAATTACACTTCGATATTTTCAGCCAGAGAACGAATAATTCAAGCAGGTACAGACCATGTTTGTAGTCCTTGTACACCATGTTGCATTTTGTGTTTTTTGGTGCTTGCATCATTTAGTGTTTATAATCTGAACTACTTTGGATCATTAGCTGGTTTTCAAAGTGCATGTAGCTTCACATTTCTCAAGTTATGTTGATTTCCGGACTTGCACTTCGTATTTTTTAAGTTAAATATTCGCCCCTGGTAACTTGAATTCATGGATCAGCCACTGCACACAAATCATACACGAATGCCAGTACGAATTAAATGAAATGCAGGGACTTACGCTAGCTCGTTGTACAGGCTCACTGCAGCTCTGCTTGCGCTTGGGATGTTCCATGTACAAGTCCATGTTACCACTTGCTTGGATGTGCAGGCCTTGTGCTCCTTGCATCCCCCTCTGCATTTTTGACATGGCGAATGGTTGATCAAATAAGAGGAATCGACCTTGATGTTGTACCGGAGGACATATACTTACAAGGTTATACGGGTGTGCAGGATGTGTACCAGATCCCGTAGCGCCGTCATGCTTCGCTAAAAAATGGATTTGCTTGTTTCAGATGATATCTCCAGAAGAAATAAGAGTTAAAGTCAGAGTTGCATAGGCGTGTAAGCTAAGAGAGCAGTGAAAGGATATCCAAACATCGTCGAAACAGTGCACAAGGGAGTGATGTGTGGATACCTAGTTTGGGCCGGCGTTTGGGCATGCTCGCCTAGCTAGAGTGCGGGTCACTTCAGAGCCGTTGAGGGTGATGCGCTGGTGTTGGCTAGCCGCGCACGGATGCAGATCTTGAGTGGCAGCGGAGCGCTACGATGTGGTGGACGAGACCGTTGGTGCAGCCCCAACGGCCTCGGGGGGCGGCGGTGCGACGATGTGCTCAGTGAAGTAGCCCCGGTGAGCTGGGAGACGGCGTCGGTGAAGCGCACCTGATGCGGTGGAACTCGGTGTCTGTGAGGCACGTCGGTTGTGGCGGCCGACGTTGTCGGGGGACCACCCGGTGCGGTGGACGAGGGCGTAGATGAGGTAGCTCCGGTGCGGTGGTGAAGCGCGACCATCGTCTTCGTCGTAGTCGTCCGGCACAGAGGTGGGGAACGGTGGGGAAAGAGACGAGACGAGGGGCGATTTGAGGGTTGGCGGCGAATTAGGGATTTGAGCAATCTGGGCGCGGAAGGGGACGGTGGAGAAGAGAGATTTTGCAGGGCTGGAATTGGGGACGCCAGATATTTCAATCTGAAACGTGGAAGCGCGAACTTATATTGTCGTTGTCCTTTTTTTTGGGGGGGGAGGGGGATGGTTGGCTGGGTGCTACGCGTCCGTCCGACACACGCGACCACCCGGACAGGACTATGCTTCGGTGCATTAAGGCACCTGCCTTTGTGTCCATGACATGTGGGCCCAACAGGTGGCTGGTCCACATGTCAGTGACCCAAAGGCAGTTGCCTTTAAGGCACCGAAGCAGCGTCCACCCCGACACGACCCTGGTCTGCCTGGTGCGCCTACATTTGAGAATGCAAACGAATCTTCTTTCATTTGCAAACGAATCTGTATGTATTACCATGCCCGTGTTTTCCTTGCAATAATTAGTAATTCGAAACGAGATACTCCATGCGTTCACTTTTGTAAGTTGTTTCAGACAACTTAAAATGAACTGTTTTGCACATTGTCTGAAATGTCTTCAAGGTCTTATAAAAGTGAACAGAGGGAGTACTATAAATTAATTAATGAGGAGTTTTTGAAAAAAATCGAAACGGTACCCACGCTAACGTGGATTAGAGTGTGTGTCACATAATTATTTATTTGAATTAGAGTGTGTGTCACGTAGTTAGTTATTTGAATTAGAGTGTGTGTCACGTAGCGATCTCCAATTCTAACGTGGATTTCGCATTTCACTGTATCCACGCTACTTTTTTAATACAAATTCATATGTATATGATGAACACCATGGTAGTGAGAAAACTTTTGGATGGATTCAAACATATGACCTACAAAATAGCACAACAAACTGACTCAATGTCAACTTTTCAAAACTTAGTATGGCACGAATTCGAAATAATTACCTGTATGCCTGGTCCTCGGTTCAAATCTTACAATGTACACCGAATTGAAACATCGATATTAAGTCTCGTACTATGTACATTCAAATGTTGTTTTTAGCCCCCCCCCGCACAAACGCTACATACTTCCTGTATCGGTCAATCTTCCTCTCCTGACCACCTTAGGAAGCTATCGGTTTCCAAAACACGTTCATTCTTTCTCTCCATGTTTCAATCTCTAAGTCTCTCAACTACACAACCCCTTTTTCCACTCTGTTACCAAGTGTATTTACCTCACACACCCACCATTGCACCCCATGCCGAGCTCTCTCTTTCCCCCCTCTCCCTCTCACCCTCTCGCGCTAAATACATGCATTGCCTATCTAGCCCCCCAACCTCTCGTGCACACGCACGCACATTGTCTATCTAGGTCACTCCCTCGAGACTATCTCACTCTTTCTTCCGCACGGCGGGCCACACTCGCTCAATCTCGCTCTCTTTATCTGAGTCTCGTTTAACCTCATTTTCTTTCACACACAAATGATATATCTACCTATTCGGGCCTCAATCGACACACTCTATACTCTCTCACGCAGATTGTCTATCTAGGTCAGTCCATCCAAGCCGCCGCCACTCTTTCGACCTCATGGTGGGCGACGCTCACTCAATCTCTCTCTCTCTGTCTCTCTCTCTCTCTCTCTCTCCGTATGTCTCGATTGACCTTGCTCTTTCTCGGACAAAAACGATATATCACCATGTTTGAGCCCAATTCGACCTATTCACATTGTATACTCTCTCACGCACATCGTCTATCTAGGTCACTCTCTCCAACCCGTCTCACTTTTCCGATCGCACGGCGACCCTATGTGATCGGTTGACCTTGCTTCCTCCCACGCACAAAATATATCTACACATCTGTGACTGGATCATCTCTCAAGCTCTATCTTACAGCCCTCACCCTTGCCAAAAAGCTCAATCGGACAATATCTCTCCAGAGCATATATATTTGTTCAATGAATGTCGGACCACACTCACTTTGTCTCTCTATCTATATGTCTCTCGATTGACCTCGCTTTCTCACACCGTATCTTCCACGCATTGAAGCTACTATCTCTCCATCCCTTGCAAAGCCGGAGCTATTTACATTGCGAGGGGCACTCCAACCTTGGATTAATTTGTGTAGGCATTTATTCCGGTCGGTTTAGATTATATTTTCATAGCATTCCCCACAACTACTCCAAACACCGTTGCAACCCACGCAACTCCCCTAGTTGATTTCCCTCTGGCTCGGTCATCGCTCTCTCGCACGTCCTTTCTCGCCTTCAACGTCGCACCATGGTATTATTGCAAAAACTATGTTGTTCTCTTTAATTATTATAAATAAGCTACAAAACTACACACCGATAGTCCACTTGGAATGGAACAAATTTCGACCCACAAATTAAAGTGCTACAAACTACACATCAAGGGGCCCACATGTCATGAAACAAATTTGGACCCATATACAAATTAAAAAATAAAGGACGAGGATCGAACATGCGACCGGGCCTTCAAGCCGCACGTCAATAGGCAACATACGTAGAATAGCAATGTTTGTTGTACCCCCTTTGTTCACGTAATGTTTTTATATTACCACAGCCTAATTAATGGATAACATGTAATATTATTTTTAGTACTATTCGCCTTCACTTACTGGTGGGTTCCATGTGTGCTCTCTCTCTCTCCTCCCCTTCTGCGTTTAGACGCACGGGCAAACAGGAAGAACTCGTGGGCGATGTTGCCGTTGACCATATCTGGACGCATTCACAAGTCATGGCACCAGTTTCACGTACTAGCAGCACTAGTCCGTGTGTACGTGCAATGCACATTAATTTGGAAGTATATTAAGTGCACGCGGATATTAACTACTAGGATATTATTTGCGTGTTGTCATGTGATTAGCAATATTTTTGGCATGAAATTAACTGCACGCTAAACGTGTTGAGCGCTCGACATTGAAGCAACCTAGGTTGTTGGATGACAAGGAATACATGTGGCTTGATGACGTTTTATATTTAATTTGATACGGCTCTAGCAGAACATTCCATCGATCAAACCATACATTTCGTTCAGTCTGACTCCGACTTTAAATTATACGACGATCGATATAAAATAAACAAAAATGATAAACGTTCGGATTTTAAGCATGGCAATCCGAACGTTATTCATGGCAAATTTAGATTACGCGGCGGCGGCGGGGGCGTCTCGCGGTGGGAATCTGCTGTGCTGCGTCATCGGGCCACTGACCGACGGCGACGGCGGCGTCTTCCGCCGTTGTTGGCGTACTCCTGGACGTTGGCCTAGCTTCAAGGAAGGCCAAAATGTTCTGGACTTTGGAGCGAGTCAACTGGTGGGAGGATGCGACTGGCGTTGGTGCAAGGAAGAGGTCAACGGCGGCCATCCATGCCGCTGAGGGGGGCACTGGCACCCGCGCGGGGACAGGCGCTGTCAACGGCGCGGCGGAGACATTCGTGTGCACGGGCACCGGCACGGGCGCGCACGTCAGTGCACGCGTAGGCGCATGCGCTGGCAGGTGCACGGGCACCGGCACGGGCATGCGCGTCAGTGCACGCGCAGACGCATGCGCTGGCAGGTGCACGGGCGTGTGAAAGTCGGCGGGGACCTCATGGAACCCCGTGGGATCAAGCTCGGCAACAATGTGCAGCTCCCAGCCCATCAATGCCATGGGGATGGGCGCTAGCGCAGTCGGGGCGACGGGAGCCGGAACGGGAGCGGGGACAGGCGCGGCGTCTTCCCGCAAGGCCAGTTCAAGCTCGTCCCAAAGTGCCTTATGTTCTTGAGACTCCGGCTGGGTGTCTTCCTCAGGAAACTGGAACACTAAGGGCAGACCATCGTGATGCGGCATGGCGTACGTTTAGGTCAGGCTAGTTGGAGGTAGACGACAGGAGAATCGGAGAGGAAGAGAGAGGATTGTAGCAATACCGGGTAGTGCGGGGTTGATTTTAAACTGCGGCGCCGGCAACATTAAAAGTGGGAGCAGTTGGGACGACGATGGGCGGTGGAGCCTGGTCAAAGGGCTCGCCTCCCGGTGAGCCTGCACAGCGGCTGCTCGCACGCCTCCCTGACAGCCGGCGCAGCGGTCTGCTCGCACGCCTCCCGTTGACTCACACGCTTGCTCGGACGGCACCTGCCGATGAGAAGCGGGGACTCGTGGCGGCACGTAAACGCCCACGGTTGCAATAGTGAAAGCGTTCGCCTTAACGTGACAGGTCTTTGTTCCAAAATGCCTTGGCTCTTCATTTGTGCAACTTGTCATAAGCAGCTTGTCTCAAATTGAAGAAAAAACTTACGAAGTAATATTTGTGCCATATCACGTGACCATGCTTAGTTTCAAGAATTTATGCTCACTTTTGGATTTTCTGAAATTTAAGATCCATGATTCGAAACAATATCATAACCTGCATCATGCAATAAATTTTCAAGCCGTACATCTGTCCTGTTGTATTTCTTAAGAAAGGATTTGGTCAAACATTTTGCTTAGTTAGACTTCAGACAAGTTATATATGCAGAGTAAAAGGATAATCCCTCCGTACCAGTGCATTGCTTGATATATTAACTCAAGTACTAGGCACGAACAAACGGGCTCAATTCTGTGCTCATCCTGGTGTAGTAGTAGTAGTACTAGGCAATGCAGTTGACGGGTGACCTTGACGAAGCGGCGACCGAGGGAATTGAACCGTGCTCGGCACGGTAGGTAACGTTGTCTAGTTACTAAAGCATCCCTCCGCTGTTCATCGGTAGTCATTATGGACCGGGGACATGAGGGGAATTTCCTAGGGCTGGAATTCTGGCCGCGAGATATTTCGACTTGAAACGCTGAGGCTCGACTGGTTGGGGTTGCCTAATGTGCGTACCACACACGCCACCGAAGGACACGAGCCCGGTTTTTTTTAGGATCAACACGAGCCAAGGTCTGGCTGGTACGCCGTTGGGTCCTACCATTCGAGAATACGAAAGGAACCTTTTAAATTGCCGAACGAATCTATGTGTATTACAATACCCGTATTTTCCTTGCAAATACTAATCTCAACGTGGTAATTGATTTGTGACGAGTTGTTGAATTAGAGTGAGTTTGTGATATAGTGATCTCAACGTGGATTTCACATTTCATGGTATCTCTAGTAAGTTTTCCAATGCAAATTCAAATTTAAAAGATGAACAATATGGAGGTGAGAAAACTTTGTATGTATCAAGCATATGACCACACACACACACAGAGACACACACGCACGAACACAACAACAATCCAATAAGTATAGTGCATCTTTTTTTCCAAACCATGCATGCATGACATGAATTCAAAAATACTCCTTCTATTCCTAAATATTAGTATTTTAGAGAGTTCAACAAGTGACTACATACGGAGCAAAATGAGTGAATCTAGACTCTAAAATATGTCTATATACATCCGTATGTGCCAGTCCATTTGAAGCCTCTAAAAAGACTAATATTTAGGAACGAAGGGAGTAAAATGTAAGACATCCATGGTCCTCAGTTCAATATTTAAAATGAACATGAAACTGAACCATGAATGTTAAGTCTAGTACTACATGCAAATGTTGTGTTTAGGCGGAGCTATGATTGTCGGGGGTCAACCCCTCGACCTTAGATAAAATTGTGGAGCTCTTTTTAGGGTTGTTTAGATTATATTTGTCCCCACCCTCCCAACCACCGATTGGTTGTGCACCCCCACCCCTCCTCCCCGGGAGAATATCATGTGCCCCCATACCTTAGATGCTATATGCTGATACGAGTTGCTTGGAGCTTGTAGATCTGAGATATAGCAGCTCACATGATGTGTCTTAATATTTTTGCAGGGAACCTTGATGAGTTTGAGAATTGCACACAATTTGTACAAAAACTACTTAGATGCCCTTTGATCCCATATCCAACGACCTCGAAGCTCGTATCACCGTAGCATCTAAGATGAAGGAGGACATCATATTCTCCTGTATGTAAGAATATCATGTGCTACCACACCTTAGATGCTTTGGTGATACAAGCTCTTCGGAGGCGTTGGATTTGTGACCCAACACCTCCTCGGTGGTTCGAATGGTTTTTGCAGAAAAGCCCCAAAAGAGTTCGGCCACTGCTTACAAGCACAAAGACTGCTCAGATGCCATTGGATCTTAGATCAAACGACCTCCAAGCTTGTATCACCGTAGCATCCAAGCTGCGATAGCACCTTATGTTTTCTCGCACGGGAGAGTATGAGGTGCTCCCGCACCGTAGATTCTATGGTGATACGAGTTCACTGAGATCTAACGGCCCACAGTAGGAGGTTTGAATGTTTTGCAATATATGGCTGATAGAGTTTGGGAAATGCGCAGAAAGTACAAGTACTACGCATGTGCCATCTGATCACTGATCATACGACCTAGATGCTCATATCACCGTAGCGGGTAATTAAGCTACGGGAGCACCTAATTTGAGCACCGGGGAGCCGTTGGATCGAAGATGCAGCAGCACACACGAGGCCTGAATGTTTTATTTGCAAAAAAACCTTTGGAGAGTTTGGAAATTGCGCATAATTACAAAGACTACTCCCAAGCCATTGGATCTCACTTCCAACGGTGTAAAAACTCGTATCACCATAGTATCTAAGCTGCGGGGTGGATGTGATATTCTATGCCGCTGTCATTTTTGTTCGCAAACTTGCAAAATACGTGTAACTCGTGCCGTTACTTGTCTAACCGCGCAAAGTGTTTGTTCAAAAAAACCATCCTACACTGAAATATCGGAACAACACACGGGGGTCCCACTTGTCATTAATCAAATTTGGACCTAAAACTAACAAATCTGAAAGACGAGATTCGAACTGGCAACCTGGACTACAAAGCGTAAGTCGATAGCCTGAAAAAACGAACGGTTGTTGGCTTTGTCCCATAACTTGATTTTATACAGTACTTGCGTTGAGTAGAGTAGAGGGAGTGCCTCGTCAACACGTGCATGACCGTTGTCTCACTTACTGGTGGGTCCCAGGTCTGCGATCTCAATCTCTCTTCTCTCCATCGTCTAACCTTTGCACGGGCACACACGAAGAGCGGCGCTAGCTTGCCGTGGTGTTATTACAACTAAAAAAAGCTTGGAAAATAGAAGAATCGCCTAGAACAAGAGACGTTGTGGCTGGTCGAGACGGAGCTAACCACATCTATCCTCCGTGCCACGTTTGCATGATGAAGCTGTGTGGCTAGTGGGGTGTTTTCGACCGACTGGCTGGGTCCCGAGGTCGAACCATAGGTACTACGTCTGATACAGTATATTTTTACACGCACATTTTTCCTCCGTGCCGAGACGTGGCACACCCTACCGCGCGGTTTCGGGGTCCTCCCGGGTGGTGCACGCATATATTCTTCCTGACGTGGGACGCCCTACCGCGCGTTTTCTGGGTCCTCCTCGGTCGTAGCGCCGAAGCAAGTAAATGAGTCGTCAAATCACGAAAGACCACCTTTCCCGCCGAGTACATCAGTGAAGCACGGTGGCTAGCTAGTTGGGCTAGTTCGACCGATTAGCTAGGCCGCCGCCACATTTGTTTTTTCACCCCTTTTTTTATCTACTTGCCGGCAGGTAAATTTAAATATCCACCGCGGCGTTGCTCTGGTGTTTGGGTGCGGCAGGATTTTTAATTTTTTGATTGACGGGAGCAGGCGCGGCAGGATTTTTAATTTTTTGATTGACAGGAGCAGGCGCGGCAGCAATTAGTCACGATGACTCCGCCTGTAAAAACCCACTGCTCCCTGATGTGAGAAGTCGTCGACTGGTGTTTTACCGTGGTGAAAACCAAAAGATTCCCCGCTCCCTCCGCCTTCCCGTAGATTGCATTGCCTTTCAGCCGTTTCGCCCCCTTTGCTTCCTCTCCCCATTGCTTCTACCTGGTGCCATGGCGGCGCAGCAGATCACGGAGTCCGAGGTGAGGCGCCTGACACAGGAGCTCCATGCCAAGGATGCGGAGCTCAGGGCCAAGGACGTGGAGCTCCGTGAGCTCAAGGAGGAGAGGAGTGCCATGCTCCTCCGTTATGTGCGGGAGTTCACGGAGCTTCAAAAGCGGCAGGCGTCCACCACAAAGATGCTCGAGGCGTCGGCGGCGTTGCTGCAGAAAGCGGGAGATACGATAGGCCGTCAGGGGAGCCGGCTGGAGCGCGAGCGGGCCGATCGTGACGAGGTCCAGGATCGCCTCAGCCACTTGGTGAACCAAGTTGCCACGCACGTGTTGCGGCTGCGCGATGCCTACCGTCGTGCCAGCGCGACGATGCCGGCCGTCGGGCTAAACCCGTTCGACCACCCGGTCGACTTCAACGAGCTGCGGCTTCCTGACCTGGTCTCCTTCTTCACCTATATCTCCGAGGAGCTGAGCCGTCTCCGCGCGATGGTGGGGGCTGAGCTGGACAAGGAGGGGTTGCGGGCTGCCGTCGCCGTTGCCGGGCGAATCCTTTCAGGGCTCCGTCACCGGAATCCATTCGTGCCATTGGACGCCGTCTTTGACGAGCTGGCTCCCGTCGACCGGGAGCGGGCTCTGCGGGCGGTTGCACCCTGCATCACCAACGTCGTGCGCCTCGAGAAGCAGAGGGACTTCGGTGGTGTTTAGGCGCCCTCTGCATGGGCATGTCCATGTCTCGGCGCAACATGACCGTTGGATCAAACTCAGACGGTGCAGATCAGTCACTGTAGCACAAAGCGTGTGGGTGTGTTTGGTTGCATTCTCATCTCAATATAGTTGTTTCCTCTTCGTGTATTTTTGTCAACCTACTAGTGTGGACTCATGCACCCTTCATGCACTCTGCCAAACACCCAAAAGTGGGTCGAGAAGGGAACTTTTGCTCCCATCCCGTGCACCCTTCATACACCCTGCCTAACACTATTCGTGCTTCATATGGTTCATGTTTCGTGGAGTACTGTAGCACCGTACTCTCCGTGCGCTGTGGACCTAGTTCTGTTAACATTGATCTCACCGTTCATTCTCGACCGGACAGTCGAAAAAGCGGTACTATGTTACATATAGGAGTAGTTGACATGCGCACAACATCATTTGTTATCGTCATATCTTACTACACTAGCAACAAGATTGTGTAGTACTGACGTATGAACCACTGCACATGCCTAGTAGTAGGAGCACTGTGTATGTTCAAGTGGCTGCCGTGTTTCGCACTCCTCCGTCGTAAGAGTGGAAACGCTTGCTGTAATCATTTTTTTCTTCAGAAAAACAGTGGACACGCTCTACCGTGCGGATCCTCCTCCAGCCATGCACTAAATTACTCACTTTCGCCGACGTGTGGGACAGCCAGCACCTGGGTCCACCAGCCATGCACTAAATTACTCCGTAGTAGAGTGACGGTAGACTACCCCGATCGAACCGCCGCAGTAATGCCCAATGAGCCGTCAAATCACAAAACCCCCTCCTTTCCAGCAGTAAGTTGGACGGACGAAGCAACCATCATTTCACTCTTCTCTCTCAGCTTCCTCTCTTGAAGAAAACCCCCACTCGCTTCGCTTCTCCCTCATCTCGTTCCTCCTTTCACTCTTCTCTCTCAGCTTCCTCTCTTGGATGGACGCCGGAGCACCGGCCGACGTGATGTCTATGGCTCTGGCCAAAACCGTCGAGGCTCATGGTACGAAGAAGCGCAAGCACCCCGCCGAGACTACCGCAGACAAGCTCAAAGCCATCGCCCTGTCCAAGCCCCCCTCTCCGGGATCCCTCATTAAGCAAGTCCAGGTAATGTCTCTTGTTGACGATCTTTTTCTCGATCTTGATCGTGTTTTTTCATCTAACACGCAGTACTAGTACTGGTAGTACAACTTTCTGGGTGATCTTGCATGTGATTTTAGTGTGCCAAATGACGGTTCTAAATTCCTCTTTTGACCAAAACATGCGAGAGGTTGACACTGATTTCTTATAGATTACTTTCAACTACTCCCTCTGTCCCAAATTTCTTGTCTTAGATTTGTCTAGATACGGATGTATCTAATACTAAAATGTGACTTGATACATCCGTATCTAGACAAATCTAAGACAAGAATTTTGGGACGGAGGGAGTACTTTATGAACATCAATGCTACCTTTTAAGAGGGTATATTTGCCTCAGTAACTTGTGTTATGGATATTGCATGTAATCCCTCTGCTCTCATGCCTTTGAAGACATGTTCTAGTGTCTTTGTTCACTCATTTCTGTGCGTATATGTAGTCATATATGGAGTATAATATCGAAAATCATCTTATATTTCTGAACGGAGGTAGTAATAAAATATGGTTTCTGTTTGAATTAGAACCAGGTCCGCGGTGGAGATGAAGTTCTCAAAGTCATGCCGTGTGAACTGGAAGACCTGATGATGAGTTCTACTGCTGAACTATCCAGCTGCTGTGTCCTTGTCGCCACGTGTCCTGAACTAGTGTTTTCCTGTAGCATTGTTGTCAGGCGTGTTCTCGAGGCTGTACTTGACCACAACAATTTCCTGGCTGTGCCTTCGATTACGAAGGGTGTGGTTCTTGTAAAGCTTCCCAACAAATCTGATGCGGCCTGTCTTCATCATCATGTTTATGAGTGGAAAGACCACTCTGTTAGGTTCTCCAAGGTTGACAAGATGGTGATGGTGCATGTAGACATCTCACACGAAGTCCATGGCCTAGTCAGTTATGCGGGGTTCATCCCGTAGGTCGGTGGCAAGAAATAGTCTGCAGAGTTTAGTTAGTGCAACTTTGCTTGTCTGTAGTAAGTACTATTGTTCAGTACTTGATTTGTGTTTGTGAACCCTGTATTGTTTATTAGTACTGCCGCTTTTGGTGTGTGAACGGTCTATGTTAATGTCTATGTTAATGTCTGTCCACTCAATTCAGTCTGTATATTTTGAAGTATCCAGATCATATTTTTTGTGAGGACGGTTTATCAATTATGGTTACACTCCAATATCTGTATGCATTGCAGGGTTTATCGCACCCACCAGGATTTCCAGTCCCATGGATGTTCGGTCCATACGATTTGTCACGACCTTTGGACTGTCCTGCTTGTGGGAGTAGGCGGGGCCCCTGCATGCCACGCGTAGTTGGACGATCAATCTTCTGTTTAGTACTTCAACATAGTGATTTCCTGGTAAGGATTCACTCGTGTCACATCAAGTAAATCTTATTGATTTACTGTCTAAATCTTATTGATTTAATGTCATGTTTTCTTTCTTTTCCTGCAATTTTACGATGCAGGTTTTGCCATGTGACATTCATCACAGAATAAACCGTTTGGTTTGCTCTACGATGGCTATTTTTGCAGGTTTCACTTCTTATGTCGTGTCAGTAACGAAGGCACTGTCCATCACTTATATTACTGGAAAAAATTGGATCAGTCTGTTGTCTGAGTACAAGCTGAATCCCTATGATGAACTGCAGTTTGGTTTAACAAAAACGCCACAATTAGTCCTTCTCGCGTTTAAAAGAAATGAAGAAAAAAACTGGATCACGGTCACGGATCCTAGTCAAGTTAGAAAGCTGATCATAGCAGACCAGACACGATCGCCGCTGTCTCGCACAGATCGAGCACCGGCAGTTGCTCTAGCACTGACAGCGGCAGCAGCTCAGTCTGATCCAGCTGAGGATTGGGCACCGACCGCGTCAGCGGATCAGTCTGATCTACCGGAGGATCGGGCATCGACACCGGCACCTGCTCCGACACCGGCACCAGCTCTACAAGGAGCACCATCTCCGGCAGCAGCAGCGGCTTCGGCACCTGCACCAACACTTGCACTTGCATCTGCTCCGGCCCGTGCAGTTGCACCGGCAACAGACTGGGCTGCAGTTCGCACTTCATATACCAAAGTCCTTACAAAAACCGACATGTCCACCTTCTTGGTAAGCATTGGCCGCCCAAGTGCTTCGTTCTTTTTTCTTTCCATGTTGTTTCACATGATTCACTGTGTTGATCTAACTGTTTGGGTATGTCTTCTTGTTTGCAAACAGAGAATTCCTAGAGCAACGAGGGAGTCGTTCAACAATCCGGGCGACCGCGGCCAAGTTTCTCTTACCATGCGCAGCCTTGGTGTGAATGAACCTGCTCAATATACCGTAAGTACAAAGGATGGTCGCATGATGATTGATGCTAAAGGATGGTCAAGGTTCAAATCTAAATCATATCTTGCGGTAGGGGATGATGTCAAAATCGAACTTTCTCGGCAAGGAGAGCTGGTCCAAATCAACTTTGAAATTCTTCAGTAGCAGCACGCAACTGCCGAACTGATCTATCCTCCGAGAGATTTTGATGTAATAATCTGGCATGGTGAAACAAGTGTCCTGTGTGTATACGTAGTACGACAGTATTATTTATCACATGGTATATCGTTGATAGAATTGCAACTCTGATTGCTGGTTAGGAACTGTCGTTCGATTTCATTCCAACAGCTGCCGTGCTTTATTCAATTTTGTGTATTCGCCTTGCGACAGCATCTAAAACCAGCGCCGTACCGATCGCTTGCAATATGAAAAGCGCTGAGGTAGAACACATGGGCCCCCAGACATGCAGGGTTGGCCTGCGGCCCAAAGTCCAGAACCGTGAGCCTATCTGAGTATTATATTCTCAGCTGAACCCCCATAAAAAAAGCTGAACCCCCATAATGCCCGTGCATTGCAGAGGGAGTATATTTCTCGGCAAGGTGAGCCTGTGATATAAAAGATTTGTATATTTCTTTACAGAGGGAGTATCTCTCTGTCAAAAAGTATATTTATGTGTAACTAGTTACTCATGTCTTTCTACTTCCTTTCGCTGATATGTGGGGCAACCGGCAACGGGATCCACGTGCCATATGCACAAATTAGAGTGCACAACTTCACGGTAGACACACCCCGGTCATAGCGCCGCAGTAATGCCCAATGAGCCGTCAAATCACAACCCCCCCTTTCCAGCTTTAGCAGTAAGCTGGACGGACAAAGCGGCAATATTTCACTGGGCCTGAATCCCCTTCTCCCTCGTCTGCTTATTCAGAGAAAACCCCCTCTCGGCGATTGCATAGGGTTTTCTCATGGAGAACTAGGTACGAATTCTTCATCCATCCCCGATAAATCCAAGTCCCTTGGTCGCAGGTAATCCTAGGATGGCAGCCGCTGCCGTTCATGCATTTTTATTCCTACTGAATCTAGTGTGTTTCATTTGCAGTGCCCAAAGTGCGAGTACCCTACAGGTTTCTGCGCCCTCGGCGAGACGCCACACTTGTTCCTTCTCATCCTAACACAACATTTTGAAACGCGCACAGTATGTTCCTAGAATCCTCTTTTCTATCCGGGAGGGTGGGGGTTTTTTGAACATGCTATGTTCTCATATTATTTTTCCTGCAGTGTATTATTTGCTCTGCCAGAACACATGTACTCAAGATGCTCGGCCTTGCCATAACTGAAACACTAGTTTAATGGTCACAGTGAAGACAAGCCATGGATATAAGTTCCGAGTTTGGTTCATGAACCAAGAAGATCGCTGCTTTTTTTATGGCCGAACTTGGATAAACTTTCTCAAGTGTTACGGACTGAAAGTTGGCGCACGAATGTTGATGGAAATAGCAGAACCTGGTCTCATCTTCACTGCGATCTTCCACCCCGACGTTGTTCCAATTGTTCATCCATGTTAGTTTTATATCTGGTTCTTGCTTGTTGCCTCGATTACTTCTTAATCCACCTATTCTGTCTAACTAATCACAATTTAACTTTAGAAGTAGCAACGAATCTCTCACAAAGATGCTACTTCTAACTAATATTTTCTTATAATTGGGGGCACATGTAGGTTTTTTCAGAGTTAAGCAGTCTGCTCGTTTGTTACTCTGTAATAACTTGGTTGTTACTAATGGCACTGAAGTTGACTGGATCGACATCCACAAGTTCCTACACTTTATTGATCGTCTTGAGGTCCTTGTGGGGAGTTTCAATGGTGGAAGGCCACGTGGGATATGTGTGCCACTGCTGCACTCGTTGAACAGGTCCAACTGTGTCGACAAACTTATGGTACGAGCTGTTTTCTTTTATATATGTTGTTCATAAACTATTTCTTATACACAGTTCTATTGTTCCTATACAGATGCCTGACCATGGCCGGGTCAGACTTGCGCTTGGTCACAACATGATGTTTATGTCGACCTACTCAATTCCCCTTGAAGGTGAAAAGATACTTATTCATGGGTGGTCTCAAATAATGAAGGCTCATCCATCTTGGAGAATAGGACAGAAGATTATGTTCATGCTTTTCCATGGCTCTAAAGCGAACATCCTGTTTATTGACCACGTTGCGAGATGAAGCCGCTTTCAGAAGGTTGTGGATGCGCGGGGTTGTAACACCCACGATGCGGCTATATCTCCCACGTGTCGAGGCACGACTTAGAGGCATAACCGCATTGTGGTTTTGTCGCAAGAAGGGTCATCTTCACACAATCCCATGTAATGAACAAGAATGGGATAAAGAGTTGGCTTACAATCGCCACTTCACACAATACATAAATAAATCATACATCAATCAGAGTACACACATAGGTCCGACTACGGAACCAAAAGAAAAGAAGACAACCCAACTGCTAGATCCCTGATCGTCCCAACTGGGCTCCACTACTGATCAACAAGAAAAGAAACAACACAACGAACAAGATCTTCATCGAGCTCCCACTTGAGCTCGGCTGCGTCACCTGCACTGGTATCCCTGGCACCTGCAACTATTTTGGAAGTATCTGTGAGTCACGAGGACTCAGCAATCTCACACCCGCGAGATCAAGACTATTTAAGCTTATAGGAAAGGATGGTGTAATAAGGTGGAGCTGCAGCAAGCACTAAGCATATATGGTGGCTAACATATGCAAATGAGAGCGAGAAGAGAAGCAACGGAACGGTCGTGAACTAGCAATGATCAAGAAGTGATCCTGAACACCTACTTACGTCAAAACATAACCCAGAAACCGTGTTCATTTCCCAGACTCCGCCGAGAAGAGACCATCATGGCTACACACGCGGTTGATGCGTTTTAATTAAGGTCAAGTGTCAAGTTCTCTACAACCGGATATTAACAAAATCCCATCTGCCACATAACCGCGGGCACGGCTCTAGAAAGTTTATACCCTGCAGGGGTGTCCCAACTTAGCCCATTATAAGCTCTCACGGTCAACGAAGGATATTCCTTCTCCCAAGAAGACCCGATCAGTCTCGGAATCCCGGTTACAAGACATTTCGACAATGGTAAAACAAGACCAGCAAAGCCGCCCGAATGTGCCGACAAATCCCGATAGGAGCTGCACATATCTCGTTCTCAGGGCACACCGGATTGTCCAAGCTTCCGGTAGGCCGGCCCAGAGTTGCCCCTGGTGGCCACCGGTGACTGACAGGTTGGACCAACACTCAGAGGAGCACTGGCCCGGGGGTTTAAAATAAAGATGACCCTTGAGTCTGCAGAACCCAAGGGAAAAAGGCTTAGGTAGGCAAATGGTAAAACCAAGGTTGGGCCTTGCTGGAGGAGTTTTATTCAAAACGAACTGTCAAGGGGGTCCCATAAATCACCCAACCGCGTAAGGAACGCAAAATCAAGGAACATAACACCGGTATGACGAAAACTAGGGCGGCAAGAGTGGAACAAAACACCAGGCATAAGGCCGAGCCTTCCACCCTTTACCAAGTATATAGATGCATTAATTAAAATAAGAGATATTGTGATATCCCAACAAAAACATAATCCAACATGGAGCAATCTTCATCTTCACCTGCAACTAGCAACGCTATAAGAAGGGGCTGAGCAAAGCGGTAACATAGCCAAACAACGGTTTGCCAGGAAGGGTGACAAAGGTTAGAGGTGGTTTCATGGCAATCTGGAAGGCATGATATAGCAAGTGGTAGGTAGCGCAGCATAGCGATAGAGCGAACAACTAGCAAAGCAAAGATAGAAGTGATTTCGAGGGGTGGTCATCTTGCCTGAGATCCCGCTAGGAGGAAGAACGAGTCCAAGAAGAAGACAAACGGATGTAGTCGAACGAATCCTCACAACTCCGGAACGAAACCGAAGGTAACGAGAGAAGCAACCCAGAAAGAAACAAACAACATAGTAAACAACCACCACATACACATGGCATGATGCAAAAAAACAAATATGATGCATGTCCGGTTTAAATATGCATGGCATAGCAAAGTGCAACAAACAACACTACAAATTAAGTGGAGCTCAATATGCAACGATTTGCATATTGACGAAACACCACATTTAATTATTTAGTTCGCTCTTGTTTAAGTAACCAACAATATTAAATGTTGTTAACCATGGCAAGGGGTGAAGCATAATTAAACAACCTATCTAGGCACGTTTAAATGAGGCCGGAAATAACAAACGACAATACCGGAAAATCCCCATATGTCATTTAGCAATTTTAAAGCAAACATCAATTTTAGACATTTTAAATGTTGTTATCATGATGCGGATGAACATATGCAAGGTTTAAGCAATCTTATAAAACATGGACAAGAGCATGTTATGAAGCATTTGTCACCGTGGTGGAAGAAAGGGGTGCCACGACAACGAATCCGGAAATGATGCCACGGCAACATATCGGTTCGGGTAGCTCATGGAGATACCAGCGCAAAAGAGAATTGTGCGGATGTGTGAAACACGCAAGAGAATGGTGGGGTGCTCCTGGTTACCGGGTTCCCACGGTTCGACGGCATGGCAAGGAAACGAGTGACAGCGTGCGACGAACAAGTCGGGCACGGTGCAAACGCAAGCAACTCAAACAACACATGCTTTCGTTCCACGGACATCGACTCGGGTTATACCTTCGAGGCGTGACTTTTTGAAATGGACCAAGTTCGTAGAGGAAGTAGTTGTACACGGTGACGGTATTAGAAGTAGTGGTTCACATCTCGCAATCGTGCAAACTCCATAGATGTTCGGGGTCGTCGGTAGAGGTACTTGACGCAAACCATGCAAACGGTGCTTGTTCGGGCATCGGTCTTGACGAAGGTGTACTTGGCCAACGTAGTGGTACTCGACGACTTGTCGAACCCAAGCGATGGTAGTCGTACACGACGCGTTGTGGAAGTAGTTAAACTCGCGGTCTTCGCGGCGACGGTAGTCATACACATTGACGAGGTACTTGACGTTTCGGTGTGTAGTCGTTCGAGCGTCCGTGTGGTCTTGCCGTTTTTGTCCAGTTCGACTACACCGCCGTGACCTCGGAGTTGGACCGCAAGCAGCGAAGGGACGAGCAGGCAGGGTGCAGGGGTCGTCAAGGGGGAGGTCGACCAGGGTCTTGCTGAAACTCCGGCACGGGGAGCAGCAGGGCAAAGCTACGGCAGCAAGGGCGGCAGAGGCAACAGAGGCGCTGGCAGAGGAGGATCGAGGCGCGGTGGAGCCAGCGCGCGACGAGGAGATGCGGGAGGCAGCGGGTACGGCGACGCCTCGCTGGACTTGGCGCGGCCACGGACGAGGGCTGGAGGCGAACGGCGGGTTGGTGGCGACGAGGAGAAGCAGGAGAAGAGGCGGCGGTGAGGAAGTTCGCGAGGGCCATGGCGAGGAGAGGTGGACTTGACGCGAGCTCCCGGCGATGGGGCGTGGTGTAGGGGAGGCAGACGAGGTCCCGGACGGCAGCCGGGGGTGGATCCGGGCGGCAGCTGCGCTACGAGCTTGAAGATGACGACGGGAGGCAGCAGCAGCGGATGTGGACGGGGAGGTCACGAGGGGAGGAGGCTGCTGCGGGTGGCCGGTGCTCGAGGAACTCCTCTCCTCGGGCGCTCGGCGACAGGGGGTCTCGCTCATCTCCTCTCTCTGGGTGGCGGTGCAAGGGAGAGGACGAGAGGAAGAGGGTGAGGGGATCGGGAGGATGAGACAGGGGAGGCTGGCGGCGCTGCAGGGGAGATGAGGGAGAGATCGAGAGGAGGAAGTGGCGGCGCAAGAGGAGAACGAAGGGAGAGATGGGGATCGGGCTAGGTTAGCGTGGGGCTGCTGGGCCTAGAGGCCGGCCCAGTGAAGAGGGAGGCTGCTAGGCTCTCCACTCCCTCTCTTCTTCAAAACTCTTCTAAAAACAGAAAAAGCAAAGAAAGAAAAGGAGAGAAAAGGAAAGAGTGGACAAGAATTTGGGCATGGGGATTATTTTCCCGGACTCACAACAAAGTGCTTGTTCCGAGAAGATAGAAAAGGCCATGATTGAAAGATTTAAACTCAAACTCATTTGATTTAAATTCAAATGATTTGAAAGAGTTCAACGTATTGAGGAGTCCAAAAATGTTGGGAATTTAGGAAGAGCCTCGATAAATGGGAAAAGAATTATTGGCAAGGTTAGAGAGATCGACTCAAGGCAGAAAAGGCATAGGATTAATTTTGCACGTGTGTTAAGGTTAATTCCAAACTAATGGAATATTTATAATAGCTCCATAAATATTAGGAGGATATGTTATAAAGAGAAATCACCATGTGAATTCCCTCGATTTAAATGGATCGAAGATCCATGCAATTTATTTAGTTGAGTTTTGATGCAAAGATTAATGACATGATGGCATGATGACATGATGCAATGCAAAAATAAAAGAGCAAGCACCAAAAGGAACACACGGCGATCGCGAAAATAAGGAAGTCTTCTGAAGCGTCGGTCTCGTGGCGTTACAACACTCCACCACTATAAGAGGATCTCGTCCCGTGATCTAGGATGGCACCGGAGAAAAGCGAAAGAGGAAGAGGTAAAACAAATTGCTTCTTTGACAAATGAGTGAAACCATTGAACCTTGAGAGGTTGCAAAGCTTGAAGAAATGACACGACGGAGGTGAACAAGATTTACAACACTGCGTTCAGCAAGAGGAACAAGGACCATTACAAGAACCTTGTAGGTTGAAAAACAAACCAAAATGGTTAAGATGGACAAGAAGTACATGCAAGCACTCCGGTTAAATGGATAAGCAAGAAAAAGAAAAGAACATGATCTTGGCAAAACGATTAGTGGGATGGAGAGAGCAACATCACAATGCCTTCGGAACGAACGAATAGAAGCTTGTTCGTCGGAATAAGAGAACAGAGAAGGAAAAGACAACTTATACCACAATTGAATTTGGAAAGCATCCTTGCAAGAAGGTTAGAACGGAGTTGTTGGAAAACCAACACCGCAAAGAATGAGATTGTAGTGGGCTTATGAAAACATCTCAACATTATGAGGTGACAAACGGCCACTAATGGAAACCATTGATTAGATTGATATCAACAAGGAGACGAGAAACTTATTTCACCAGGAGGACAAATGAAGAACTTGGGTCATTTATGAGCACCATAAATAGCAAAATCCTTAGGGAAAGCTTTAGGTGAAACATGACACAAGATAAATCCAACGACGAGATTGATGGATTTAAAATACCTCATTCTTAACAACAAGTGAATCATGGAACATGAATGGAAATTGTCAAGAAGGACATAACACCATCTCAAAATGAGGTAGAAATAATTGCACTTCGGAATGCAAGATGAATAATGCTTGAACTCCTCAAAACAATACATGTGTTGAGCACCATGTTTATTTTAGAGTATAGCTTGACGGATCATAACTTCAAGAGAAATCTTGAAGAACAATTGAAAAATGAAAGGAATCCTTGACGAACCACTATGTAGAGCCTCCATGAAGAACTCCGGTAATAAAAGAATGATCAAACGAAATGGAAAGTTGAAAAGAACTCCGGGAGAAGCCTTGCAATGATTTAGATGGAGCTTTGAAATGAAATAATTGAAATAACTTGGAGCTCGGGAAAGAAAAGATGAACAACTTGAAATCAAGAATTTGATATCATGAACGAACTCCAAAAGAAAGGATTAAACACTTGGATGAAACAAGGATAAGAATTATGTTATGCTTAGCCTTCACCAATTTAGATTGATGACAAGCAACGTATTTTTGCAGACTACTTATTCTCGTAGAAAGGATTAAGATAGATATTGCGCAAACTAGTGAAGGTCTTCATCGAACCACCGGTAGGATTGAAACAACGAATATATTTATATGATAACCAAGGAAGACAACTCTTGAACGAACCACCGTAAGAATTTAAAATGAATGAAGAAAAGAGAACGAATCACCGTAAGAATAGGAAAAGAAAGTAGCAAAGCCGCAATTCACTAGGAAGAATTGGAAAAACGAATGAAGATACTAGACATAATTTAGATACAAGTGAAACGAAGAGATCATGAATTGATTAGAGAATACTTGGACGATGCATCGGTAAGATTTGGAGAAGAACGAAGAGACATCAATTTAGAATAGTTGGAGAATGAAGCTTAAAACTTAGAACGAAGAAATCTTCTGAAAAGATGGCCTTTGGATGATCAAGAAATGAAAACAACTCATGAAATGCTCCGGATGGGTATGAAAAGAATTCTCACAATCGAAAACAAGTATGAGAGGATGGCATAAGCTAGAACTATGAATCTTCAAGAGAACGGATAAGATTTGGAGGAAAAACTCTTCTTCGGTCTTCAAATGTTGAGAATGATGATAAGAAACACCACCATGAATTGTTGAGGCACTCCGGAACCATGAAGAATAGAAAGGTTGAATCAACAATGAAAAGAATTTGAAAGATCTTGGAGAAGAAATATGACTGATGATAACTCATTCTTACGTCAGACTTTGAAAAGAATTTGGAAATAGCTCCGGGAAAATTAGAAGAGTCAGGTAAGATCCTGGGATAAGACCTGTAGGTTAGGGCCCACTCAAAAGATACACCGTTAAAATGATTAAAAGAAAGATCGCGCCGGTTGAATTACATGGCTTGAATGTGATAACAACCTCGAAATAGCTTGAATGGATTTGGAATGGAAATGCGAATCTTCATAGATATCTTCAGCACTCCAGATAACATGAATAGCAAGAGGTTGATGATTAAGAGATGCACCGACATGAGAAAGTATTTGAAACGAGGAAAAGAATACGATCAACACTGAAGCTTGAATTGAATCCACCGAAGAAGAAAAAGAATGAAGAATGAAAAACTTGAAGAACATCTTCATGAGAACCACCGAGTAAGAACATTGATTGAAAAGAATGAAGGGACTTCACATGAATAAAATGGATACTTGGTTAAGACATCAAATTCCTTGAAGAAAAAGGGTGGGAGGGCGGGAAAAACAAGGACAATTTGGGATGGATGAAACAAACAACGTTGGGAAAAACTGAGAGGTGCTCTTGTGAATGTTGAAATGATCGGATCCACTTGAAGAGAAGCACGCCGGTTGGAAAAGAATTAACATGACGATCTCGATGATCAAGAAGGATTAGTATTCACATAGCAATATAAGAACACCGTTTAGGAAAGGTATGGATTCAACATTTGACTTCGAAGCAACTCGAATACCACAAATAAAACAAAACAAAGGATTGGCTTGCAAAATAAGCCAGAACAAACATATGATAGAGATTTCGTCTGAAGTTTTCGTGGTGGGGCCCACACGGGCTCGATCGTACAGCACCATCATGTACAAGGCTGTGCACATGACATACGAAGCGTCCCCGAGTCGGCATAGCCAAGGACTCTTTAAGACACTACGAGACCACTGTAAAACCAACCGTGTACAGGCGGACCACTAGATGTCGAACCCCAATCTCATATCATGCATCTGTCGAAAAGATATCATAGGAGCTACTTGAATTCCCACTTATAAACTCCTGAAACTTTCTGGTTATGCAATCAGGTGTTGGGGATACAGGGGACACAAAATATGTATCACCCAAACTAACAATACCTAGATCCAGCTGTATCCATCCGTCAACACATAACCAAGAAACCTTGGGAAATCATTTACCTCAACCTTTGAAAAAGCATCCGTTATACTAGGTATGGTAATACTCCTGAACTCCCACCCCAGTACTAGGTGGCGTCGAGGTGATCTCACCAACAACTGCATAAAAGAGATTTCGATGTCGGCGAAACTCAGGTATTCCAGAACTGCAACGATAAAATTGCGACGACAACACCTCGGAGCTCAACTCCCCGGGACACTGCCACAACCCCTAAATGTCAGGAGGCACCAAGAACAATGTTCTCGTCACAGAACCATCGGAACGATTCCAAGATACCCGCGTGATCCTAATATTTTTTTGTGAAATTTGAGGAGAGGAAAATCAAAACTTCTACGTCAGGAGACCTCACCAGAGCGACGAAGGGACTGAGGAGTAAATAGAATCCTACTCTCCGATATATATAATCCTAAGACTCAAAACATTTTGTTCTAGACTCAACAACGTCAGCGATTCGATCAAGCAGGGGGCTCCTAAGTCGGGGATGGCTCTGATTACCAACTTGTAACACCCACGATGCGGCTATATCTCCCACGTGTCGAGGCACGACTTAGAGGCATAACCGCATTGTGGTTTTGTCGCAAGAAGGGTCATCTTCACACAATCCCATGTAATGAACAAGAATGGGATAAAGAGTTGGCTTACAATCGCCACTTCACACAATACATAAATAAATCATACATCAATCAGAGTACACACATAGGTCCGACTACGGAACCAAAAGAAAAGAAGACAACCCAACTGCTAGATCCCTGATCGTCCCAACTGGGCTCCACTACTGATCAACAAGAAAAGAAACAACACAACGAACAAGATCTTCATCGAGCTCCCACTTGAGCTCGGCTGCGTCACCTGCACTGGTATCCCTGGCACCTGCAACTATTTTGGAAGTATCTGTGAGTCACGAGGACTCAGCAATCTCACACCCGCGAGATCAAGACTATTTAAGCTTATAGGAAAGGATGGTGTAATAAGGTGGAGCTGCAGCAAGCACTAAGCATATATGGTGGCTAACATACGCAAATGAGAGCGAGAAGAGAAGCAACGGAACGGTCGTGAACTAGCAATGATCAAGAAGTGATCCTGAACACCTACTTACGTCAAAACATAACCCAGAAACTGTGTTCACTTCCCTGAATCCGCCGAGAAGAGACCATCGCGGCTACACACGCGGTTGATGCGTTTTAATTAAGGTCAAGTGTCAAGTTCTCTACAACCAGATATTAACAAAATCCCATCTGCCACATAACCGCGGGCACGGCTCTCGAAAGTTTATACCCTGCAGGGGTGTCCCAACTTAGCCCATTATAAGCTCTCACGATCAACGAAGGATATTCCTTCTCCCAGGAAGACCCGATCAGTCTCGGAATCCCGGTTACAAGACATTTCGACAATGGTAAAACAAGATCAGCAAAGCCGCCCGAATGTTCCGACAAATCCCGATAGGAGCTGCACATATCTCGTTCTCAGGGCACACCGGATTGTCCAAGCTTCCGGTAGGCCAGCCCAGAGTTGCCCCTGGTGGCCACCGGCGACTGACAGGTTGGACCAACACTCAGAGGAGCACTGGCCCGGGGGTTTAAAATGAAGATGACCCTTGAGTCTGCAGAACCCAAGGGAAAAAGGCTTAGGTAGGCAAATGGTAAAACCAAGGTTGGGCCTTGCTGGAGGAGTTTTATTCAAAGCGAACTGTCAAGGGGGTCCCATAAATCACCCAACCGTGTAAGGAACGCAAAATCAAGGAACATAACACCGGTATGACGGAAACTGGGGCGACAAGAGTGGAACAAAACAGCAGGCATAAGGCCGAGCCTTCCACCCTTTACCAAGTATATAGATGCATTAATTAAAATAAGAGATATTGTGATATCCCAACAAAAACATAATCCAACATGGAGCAATCTTCATCTTCACCTGCAACTAGCAACGCTATAAGAAGGGGCTGAGAAAAGCGGTGACATAGCCAAACAACGGTTTGCTAGGAAGGGTGACAAAGGTTAGAGGTGGTTTCATGGCAATTTGGGAGGCATGATATAGCAAGTGGTAGGTAGTGCAGCATAACGATAGAGCGAACAACTAGCAAAGAAAAGATAGAAGTGATTTCGAGGGGTGGTCATCTTGCCTGAGATCCCGCTGGGAGGAAGAACGAGTCCAAGAAGAAGACAAATGGATGTAGTCGAACGAATCCTCACAACTCCGGAACGAAACCGAAGGTAACGAGAGAAGCAACCCGGAAAGAAACAAACAACATAGTAAACAACCACCACATACACATGGCATGATGCAAAAAAACAAATATGATGCATGTCCGGTTTAAATATGCATGGCATAGCAAAGTGCAACAAACAACACTACAAATTAAGTGGAGCTCAATATGCAACGATTTGCATATTGACGAAACACCACATTTAATTATTTAGTTCGCTCTTGTTTAAGTAACCAACAATATTAAATGTTGTTAACCATGGCAAGGGGTGAAGCATAATTAAACAACCTATCTAGGCACGTTTAAATGAGGCCGGAAATAACAAACGACAATACCGGAAAATCCCCATATGTCATTTAGCAATTTTAAAGCAAACATCAATTTTAGACATTTTAAATGTTGTTATCATGATGCGGATGAACATATGCAAGGTTTAAGCAATCTTATAAAACGTGTACAAGAGCATGTTATGAAGCATTTGTCACCGTGGTGGAAGAAAGGGGTGCCACGGCAACGAATCCAAAAATGATGCCTCGGCAACATATCGGTTCGGGTAGCTCATGGAGATACCGGCGCAAAAGAGAATTGTGCGGATGTGTGAAACACGCAAGAGAATTGTGGGGTGCTCTCGGTTACCGGGTTCCCACGTTTCGACGGCATGGCAAGGAAACGAGTGACAGCGTGCGACGAACAAGTCGGGCACGGTGCAAACGCAAGCAACTCAAACAACACATGCTTTCGTTCCACGGACGTCGACTCAGGTTATACCATCGAGGCGTGACTTTTCAAAACGGACCAAGTTCGTAGAGGAAGTAGTTGTACACGACGACGGTATTAGAAGTAGTGGTTTACATCTCGCAATCGTGCAAACTCCATAGATGTTCGGGGTCTTCAGTAGAGGTACTTGACGCAAACCATGCAAACGGTGCTTGTTCGGGCATCGGTCTTGACGAAGGTGTACTTGGCCAACGTAGTGGTACTCGACGACTTGTCGAACCCAAGCGACGGTAGTCGTACACGACGCGTTGTGGAAGTAATTGAACTCGCGGTCTTCGCGGTGACGGTAGTCATACACATTGACGAGGTACTTGACGTTTCGGTGTGTAGTCGTTCGAGCGTCCGTGTGGTCTTGCCGTTTTTGTCCAGTTCGACTACACCGCCGTGACCTCGGAGTTGGACCGCAAGCGGCGAAGGGACGAGCAGGCAGGGTGCGGGGGTCGTCAAGGAGGAGGTCGACCAGGGTCTTGCTGAAACTCCAGCACGGGGAGCAGCAGGGCAAAGCTACGGCAGCAAGGGCGGCAGAGGCAACGGAGGCGCGGGCAGAGGAGGATTGAGGCGTGGTGGAGCCAGCGCGCGACGAGGAGACGCGGGAGGCAGCGGGTACGGCGACGCCTCGCTGGACTTGGCGCGGCCGCGGACGAGGGCTGGAGGCGAACGGCGGGTTGGTGGCGACAAGGAGAAGCAGGAGAAGAGGTGGCGGTGAGGAAGTTCGTGAGGGCCATGGCGAGGAGAGGTGGACTTGACGCGAGCTCCCGGCGACGGGGCGTGGTGTAGGGGAGGCAGACGAGGTCCCGGACGGCAGCCGGGGGTGGATCCGGGCGGCGGCTGCGCTACGAGCTTGAAGATGACGACGGGAGGCAGCAGCAGCGGATGTGGACGGGGAGGTCGCGAGGGGAGGAGGATGCTGCGGGCGGCCGGTGCTCGAGGAACTCCTCTCCTTGGGCGCTCGGCGACAGGGGGTCTCGCTCCTCTCCTCTCTCTGGGTGGCGGTGCAAGGGAGAGGACGAGAGGAAGAGGGTGAGGGGATCGGGATGATGAGACAGGGGAGGCTGGCGGCGCTGCAGGGGAGATGAGGGAGAGATCGAGAGGAGGAAGTGGCGGCGCAAGAGGAGAACGAAGGGAGAGATGGGGATCGGGCTAGGTTAGCGAGGGGCTGCTGGGCCTAGAGGCCGGCCCAGTGAAGAGGGAGGGTGCTGGGCTCTCCACTCCCTCTCTTCTTCAAAACTCTTCTAAAAACAGAAAAAGCAAAGAAAGAAAAGGAGAGAAAAGGAAAGAGTGGACAAGAATTTGGGCATGGGGATTATTTTCCCAGACTCACAACAAAGTGCTTGTTCCGAGAAGATAGAAAAGGCCATGATTGAAAGATTTAAACTCAAACTCATTTGATTTAAATTCAAATGATTTGCAAGAGTTCAAGGTATTGAGGAGTCCAAAAATGTTGGGAATTTAGGAAGAGCCTCGATAAATGGGAAAAGAATTATTGGCAAGGTTAGAGAGATCAACTCAAGGCAGAAAAGGCATAGGATTAATTTTGCACGTGTGTTAAGGTTATTTCCAAACTAATGGAATATTTATAATAGCTCCATAAATATTAGGAGGATATGTTATAAAGAGAAATCACCATGTGAATTCCCTCGATTTAAATGGATCGAAGATCCATGCAATTTATTTAGTTGAGTTTTGATGCAAAGATTAATGACATGATGGCATGATGACATGATGCAATGCAAAAATAAAAGAGCAAGCACCAAAAGGAACACATGGCGATCACGAAAATAAGGAAGTCTTCTGAAGCGTCGGTCTCGGGGCGTTACAGGGGTGGCGCCTGGGCCTTGTCCTGGGGCTTGGCAGCCTCACCCTTGGTTAACTGTAGGCAAAGTAGCACTGTTCAAGGCGTGCTTTGTATGGTTGAACCTGTATAAGTACTCATACTGCTTTAAGCTTTGGTTGTTAAGTGCCCCTGCTGGTTTCAGTTATGGTTGTTAAGTACTCCTGCTGCTTTTATAGTCTGTCGTGTTTCTTCAGTCCTGTCTTCCTCCAGCCACCAAAACCAAACCAGCGCCGGCGGGGCCGCCTGCTTCCGCCTCCCACGGCTGGCTGCGCCTCAGCGCACGCATCACCGCCCCACCGTCTCCTAAATCGTTAACGCCGACGTCCTCCGCGCGCTTTGGTGCGCTCTCCACGGCGCCGCCCTCTCGCGTTGTCAACATGGTCAACAAACAACAGGAATCGGCAGAAGTACGTGGAGAGGATGACAGTAGGGGCCCACCACGTCAGCGTATGGAAAAATAAAATGCTTCCTCCTAGTGTTTTCCTGACATCTGGGACCCACGACATTGTGAGCGTATATAGTCAATAGACAAGAGAACATCACAAGATCGGCTGACACCTGGGACGTAGCTACTCGAGCAGTATTTTTTTGTTTGGTATTGTTTGAGACGGAGCAGGGTTTGAACTGGGCTGTGGCCCGTCTAGCCCAGGCTTATATTTTATGTTCACCATGTGACCAGCCCAACTATTTTTTCTTTGTGAAAATGAGCCCAGTTTATTTTTTCTGAAGAATACCCAATCCAGTCCTACTTATTTTTCTACGCCCTGATGGGCTGCAACTCTTTCAAGACGCCTGCAAATCTTGAAAGTAATATGAAATGGGTTGTAAATATAAAAACAGATGACAAATTGGCAATTACTTTATAATTTTTGAATTTTTTCACATTTTCAGATTCCTATTTCACTGGTCATTAACCTAATTTAAATATATCTTCAAAGTACTTTAAATATGGCTCGACATTTCGGTATTAAAAATAGTTTGGAACCCACAGAAATATGCGAAATTGGCCCTGGCCAACCAAAAAAATCGACTGCAATAAATTGCATAAGAAGTTGCCATGAGCTATATATAAATTATTAAAAAAAGAGGGAGTGGTCTGACTTGTGGGCCTGTTTAGTTGACGCGTATGCAAGATCTTTTTAGTTATTATATACGTCAACAAACGATTCTAGCACACGTAATCGTTGGATGTCAATCCAACGGCCGTCATGTTTCTTCAATCTCTGATCTTCTTGCTCCAGCCGCCAAAGCAGTGCCGGCGGGACCGCCTACTCCAGCCTCCCGTGGCCGGCTGTGCTGCTGCGCAGGCCTCAGCGCCCCCTACTACTCCCACCGCTGGCCAGGGCATCCCTCTACTCACCCACACCCCTTGTTATTCTGCGGCGACGGCAGCCTCACACCGCAGCCGAACCGGTGAACCCTCGTACTCCTCTCCGCGCGGGTTTCCATTGCCGCATCTTCCCCGGCTCCGCGTCGTCCCCTTCCTAGGCCTCACCGTCGTCCACCGCCGTGGTGCTCTCGGCGCGGCGTGGTAAATGTGGTCAATGACCGGCTTCCATCAGAAGAGTACTGTACGTGGAGAGGCTGACAGCTGGGTCCACGGCAGCCACAAGGAAGTGCCTCCTTATTACGCGGAAAATAATTATTCCTTAACCTGACAGCAGGGACCCACCGGATGGGCCACCAGTATTTCGTGAAAAAAACGTTTCCCCCTGACTGCTAGGACCCACAGGATGGGCCACCGTATTTCGCGAAAAAAACGTTCCCCCCGCTGTCAGCTCGGACCCACCGGAAGTGCCTCCTTATTACGCACAAAAAAAATGAATACCCCCTGCTAGCTGGGACCCACCTTGGTGGGAGGCTGACTTGTGGGCCTACTAAGTTGACTGGGACGGAGGCCTTTGTCAACTTTAGTCAATATATGAACGATTCTAGCTCAAGTGACCGTACGATGTCCATCCAACGGTCATAGTGCTTCTTCAACCTCTGGTCTTCTTGCTCCAGCCGCCCAAAGCAGCGCCGGTCGTGCCGCCTGCTCCTGCCGCCCGTGGCCGGCTGTGATGCCGCGGAGGCCTCACCGCCCCCTACTACTCCCACCACTGGCCAGGCCATCCCTCTACGCACCCACACCCCCTGTTATTCTGCGGCAACGGCAGCCTCACACCGCAGCCGAACGAGTGAACCCTCATACTCCTCTACGCGTGGGCATCCACTGACGCGTCTTCCCCGGCTCCGCGTCGTCCCCTTCCTAGGCCTCGCCGTCGTCCACCGCCCTGGTGCTCTCGGCGCGGCGTGGTCAACGTGGTCAAGGAATGGATTCCATCGGACGTGGACTGTACGTGGAGAGGCTGATAGCTGGGTCCACGGCCGCAGCAAGGAAGTGCCTCCTTATTACGCGCAAAATAATTATTCCTCCACTAACAGCGGGGACCCACCGGACGGGCCACCGTATTTCGTGAAAAAAACGTTTCCCCCTGACTGCTGGGACCCACTAGCTACATCTTCGCACGCAAGGAAGTGCGTCCGAAAAAAAACGTTCGCCCCCCTGACTGCTGGGACCCACCAGTTACATCTTCGCACGCAAGGAAGTGCGTTCGAAAAAAATACGATTCGCCCCCCTGACTGCTGGGACCCACCAGCTACATCTTCGCACGCAAGGAAGTGCATCCGGGCAAAAAAAAACAAAACGATTCCCCCCTGGCTGCTGGGACCCAGCAGCTACATCTTCGCACGCAAGGAAGTGCGTCCGGGCAAAAAAAACAAACAAAACGATTCGTCCCCCTGACTGCTGGGACCCACCAGCTACATCTTCGCAGGCAAGGAAGTGCCTGACAGTCGGGACCCACCTGGTCGAAGCATACGTAGCGTTGTCATTCTGGTCGTGAATGTGTACGTACATATATACTGGTCGATGTAGAGGCGCGCATGTGTCGTAGTAGAGGCGCGTACTTGTCGTAGTAGAGGCGCGCACGTAGCATGTACACGTACGTACAACGGCTAGGGTGCAAGAAATAAAATACGGCCACGTACGTACATATGGGCAGGGTCTCGAACGCCTACTCGCGCATACGTACGGCCAGGGCTCGTGTACATGGCTGGGTCGGAACGGAGAAACAACGTCGTCGTCTTGTTCATGGGGAGGCAACGGAATGCGTCGTGTTCATGGGGAGGCAACGGAACGCGTGGGAGCCAACCGGCTGGGTCAAAACGGAATGCGTGGTCGTGTTCATTGGGAGGGCTTGGACGGAACAGGCGATGGAAACGAGGCCTGGCGTACCGTAAAACAGAGGAAACGGCCTTGTGTTTGACCGGCCACGTTCGAAACGGGATCCTGTTCATCGGGAGGGGTCTGGCGTACCGCAAAACGGAGGAAACGGACCTCCTACGGTCGAAACGGGGGTCCTGTTGATCGGGAGGGGTGTGGCGTACCGCAAAACGGATGAAACGGACTTGTGTTGGAGCGCTACGGTCGAAACGGGGGTCCTGTTCATCGGGAGGGGTGTGGCGTACCGCAAAACGGGACTCCACGGGATACTGTTCATCTCCACCGTCGACCTCCTCCAGCCTCCACGGGCTACCGTCGACCTCCTCCAGCCTCCACGGGCTCCTGTTCATCCAGCCTCCACTGGGCGCTACTCCACCGGCTACTGTTCAACCACCCCTCCACGGGCACCCCTCCACCGTCTACTATTCATCCAGCCCTCCACACCACGGGGTCCTGTTCAACCACTCCTCCATGGGCACGCCTCCACGGTCTACTATTCATCCAGCCCTCCACACCACGGGGTCCTGTTCATCCAGAGGCAACGCCACCGCTCACTGTTCATCCAACCCCCCCTGCGCAATGCTCACTGTTCATCCAATCGATCGGCTTCAGTTAGCAGTAGTAGCGAAGGAATCGCTCGATCGGGTTCAGTTATCAGCCATCGATCGATCGCTCGGGTTCTGTAACGCATAGCCTGCAGTGCAATCGCTCGGGTTCAGTTAGAGCCCAACGCCTTGCTCGGGTTCAGTAAGAGCCAACGCCTCGCACACCAGCGCGTACATGTACGAGAGAAACACGCATCGCTCGGCCCCTGACCTCCAACTGTAACCGGGAACTCCCCAAAATTTTCCTCCCCCTCGCTTCTACCACGGTTTTTTCCGTCATGGATGGCCCAAAGAATGTCATGCAGCTGCGTCTCCGGCCCGCCCAGGACGAAAAGCCCATTTTCTGTCATGATTTTTGGTCATAGAAGTAGGAGCCCACCACATCTATGATGATACCGGGTTTTGTCACAATTATCATCATAGAAGTGTCATATGTATGACAGAAATTTTTTCGTTCGGCCCAAAATGTCACGGATGTGTCTTTATTTTTGTAGTGCACCTAGTCGCCACAGTCGATGATTTAACCGACGTACTAGACTACGGAGAGGCCTCGGACATGGAGGAAAACGCCGATGGTCCTGTAGAAGATACCTTGCCCCTGGTAAACACCGGCAGGTGGACTGCTACATCTACTTATGATGTCTACATGGTGGACACCCCCAATACCCCTCCAAGACGTCGGCGAAGACGCAGAAGAGTCAACAATGGGGAACCTAGCGGAAATAACGCAACCGCCAATAACAACGACGCAGAAGCCGGTGACACCGATAACCCCGAGGGAGACCATCAAGCTTTCGCAGGGCGCAACGACACACCTGATGTACATCTTATGGATTTAGATCTCGATGACCGCTTCAAAGGAGTAGATGACAATTACATGCCAGAATCTGAGGAGGACGAAAGCCTCGGTACCGAGGACTTTGTCATCCCCAAATAACCCTTCAAACAAGAGCGTTTCCGGCGGCACCACATTGCAACAGCCAGGAGCATGAAACGCAAGCAGCGACAGCTGAAGGCCAACACCGACGCACTAAAGGAAAAAGTGGGTCAAAGTGCTCTCCGCCGAGCAAGACATGGAAGACCGGTGCCATAGCGCGCCGAAATCATACTCACGCAGGCATCTCCTGCCAGAGTTCGACGAGGAGCTCGCCGACGACCATGTCTGTGAAGGAAATTTGCCCTAGAGGCAATAATAAAGTTATTATTTATTTCCTTATATCATGATAAATGTTTATTATTCATGCTAGAATTGTATTAACCGGAAACATAATACATGTGTAAATACATACACAAACAAAGTGTCACTAGTATGCCTCTACTTGACTAGCTCGTTGATCAAAGATGGTTAAGTTTCCTAGCCATTGACCTGGGTTGTCATTTGATTAACGGGATCACATAATTAGGTGAATGATGTGATTGACTTGACCCATTCCGTTCGCTTAGCACTCGATCGTTTAGTATGTTGCTATTGCTTTCTTCATGACTTATACATGTTCCTATGACTATGAGATTACGCAACTCCCGTTTACCGGAGGAACACTTTGTGTGCTACCAAACGTCACAACGTAACTGGGTGATTATAAAGGTGCTCTACAGGTGTCTCCGAAGGTACTTGTTGGGTTGGCGTATTTCGAGATTAGGATTTGTCACTCCGATTGTCGGAGAGGTATCTCTGGGCCCACTCAGTCATGCACATCACTTAAGCCTTGCAAGCATTGCAACTAATGAGTGAGTTGGGGGATGATGTATTACGGAACGAGTAAAGAGACTTGCCGGTAACGAGATTGAACTAGGTATTGAGATACCGACGATCGAATCTCGGGCAAGTAACATACCGATGACAAAGGGAACAACGTATGTTGTTATGCGGTCTGACCGATAAAGATCTTCGTAGAATATGTGGGAGCCAATATGAGCATCCAGGTTCCGCTATTGGTTATTGACCGGAGACGTGTCTCGGTCATGTCTACATAGTTGTCGAACCCGTAGGGTCCGCACGCTTAAAGTTTCGATGACAGTTATATTATGAGTTTATATGTTTTGACATACCGAAGGTTGTTCGGAGTACCGGCTGTGATCACGGAGATGACGAGGGGCCTCGAAATGGTTGAGACATGAAGATTGATATATTGGAAGCCTATATTTGGATATCGGAAGTGTTCCGGGTGAAATCGGAATTTTACCGGAGTACCGGAGGGGTTACCGGAACACCCCCGGGGGTTAATGGGCCATAGTGGGCCTTAGTGGAGATGAGGAGAGGCGGCCAGGGAAAGGGCCGCGCGCCCCTCCCCCCTAGTCCGAATAGGACAAGGAGAAAGGCGGCGGCGCCCCCCTTTCCTTCCTCTCCTCCACCTCTTTCCCCCTTCTCCTATTCCAACAAGGAAGGGAGGCAGTCCTACTCCCGGTGGGAGTAGGACTCCTCCTGGCGCGCCTCCTCCCTGGCCGGCCGCACCTCCCCCCTTGCTCCTTTATATACGGGGGCAGGGGGCACCCCAAGGACAAAACAATTGATCTGTTGATCTTTTAGCCGTGTGCGGTGCCCCCCTCCACCATAGTCCACCTCGATAATACTGTAGCGGTGCTTAGGTGAAGCCCTGCGTCGGTAGAACATCATCATCGTCACCACGCCGTCGTGCTGACGAAACTCTCCCTCAACACTCGGCTGGATCGAAGTTCGAGGGACGTCATCGGGCTGAACGTGTGCTGAACTCGAAGGTGCCGTGCGTTCGGTCTACAAGGGTACGTGGACAACACTCTCCCCTCTCGTTGCTATGCATCACCATGATCTTGCGTGTGCGTAGGAATGTTTTTGAAATTACTACGTTCCCCAATAGTGGCATCCGAGCCAGGTTTTATGCATAGATGTCATATGCACGAGTAGAACACAAGTGAGTTGTGGGCGATATAAGTCATACTGCTTACCAGCATGTCATACTTTGGTTCGACGGTATTGTTGGATGAAGCGGCCCAGACCGACATTACGCGTACGCTTACGCGAGACTGGTTCTACCGACGTGCTTTGCACACAGGTGGCTGGCGGGTGTCAGTTTCTCCAACATTAGTTGAACCGAGTGTGGCTATGCCCGGTCCTTGCGAAGGTTAAAACATCACCAACTTGACAAACTATCGTTGTGGTTTTGATGCGTAGGTAAGAATAGTTCTTGCTAAGCCCGTGGCAGCCACGTAAAATTTGCAACAACAAAGTAGAGGACGTCTAACTTGTTTTTGCAGGGCATGTTGTGATGTGATATGGTCAAGACATGATACTAAATTTTATTGTATGAGATGATCATGTTTTGTAACCAAGTTATCGGCAACTGGCAGGAGCCATATGGTTGTCGCTTTATTGTATGCAATGCAATCACCCTGTAATGCTTTACTTTATCACTAAGCGGTAGCGATAGTCGTAGAAGCATAAGATTGGCGAGACGACAAAGATGCTACGATGGAGATCAAGGTGTCGCGCCGGTGACGATGGTGATCATGACGGTGCTTCAGAGATGGAGATCACAAGCACAAGATGATGATGGCCATATCATATCACTTATATTCATTGCATGTGATGTTTATCTTTTATGAATCTTATCTTGCTTTGATTGATGGTAGCATTATAAGATGATCTCTCACTAAATTTCAAGATAAAAGTGTTCTCCCTGAGTATGCACCGTTGCCAAAGTTCGTCGTGCCCAGACACCACGTGATGATCGGGTGTGATAAGCTCTACGTCCATCTACAACGGGTGCAAGCCAGTTTTGCACACGCAGAATACTCAGGTTAAACTTGACGAGCCTAGCATATGCAGATATGGCCTCGGAACACTGAGACCGAAAGGTCGAGCGTGAATCATATAGTAGATATGATCAACATAATGATGTTCACCATTGAAAGCTACTCCATTTCACGTGATGATCGGTTATGGTTTAGTTGATATGGATCATGTGACCACTTAGAGGATTAGAGGGATGTTTATCTAAGTGGGAGTTCTTAAGTAATATGATTAACTGAACTTAAATTTATCATGAACTTAGTACCTGATAGTATCTTGCTTATCTATGTTGTAGATCAATAGCTCGCATTTAGCTCCCCTGTTTTATTTTGATATGTTCCTAGAGAAAAATAAGTTGAAAGATGTTAGTAGCAATGACACGGATTGGATCCGTGATCTGAGGTTTATCCTCATTGCTGCACAGAAGAATTATGTCCTTGATGCACCGCTAGGTGACAGACCTATTGTGGGAGCAGATGCAGACGTTATGAACGTTTTGACAAAAGCTCGGTATGATGACTACTTGATAATTTAGTGCACCATGCTTTACGGCTTAGAATTGGGGCTTCAAAGACATTTTTTGAAATGCCACGGAACATATAAGATGTTCCAAGAGTTGAAATTTGTATTTCATACTCATGCCCATGTCGAGAGGTATGAGACCTCTGACAGTACTTTGCCTACAAGATGGAGGAGAATTGCTCAGCTAGTGAGCATGTGCTCAGAATGTCTGAGTACTACAATCACTTGAATCAAGTGGGAGTTAATCTTCCAGATAAGATAGTGATTGACAGAGTTCTCTAGTCACTATCACCAAGTTACTAGAACTTCGTGATGAACTATAATATGCAAGGGATAAACGGAGACGATTCCCAAGCTCTTCGTGATGCTGAAATCGACGATGGTAGAAATCAAGAAAATCATCAAGTGTTGATGGTTGACAAGACCACTAGTTTCAAGAAAAGGGCAAAGGGAAGAAGGGGAACTTCAAGAAGAACGGCAAGCAAGTTTCTACTCAAGTGAAGAAGCCCAAGTGTGTACCTAAGCCCGAGACTAAGTGCTTCTACTGCAAAGGGACTGGTCACTGGAAGCGGAACTGCCCCAAGTATTTGGCGGATACGAAGGATGGCAAAGTGAACAAAGGTATATTTGATATACAAATTGTTGATGTGTATTTTACTAGTGTTCGTAGCAACCCCTTGGTATTTGATACTGGTTCAGTTGCTAAGAGTAGTAACTCGAGACGGGAGTTGCAGAATGACCAGAGACTAGTTAAGGGTGAAGTGATGATGTGTGTTGGAAGTGGTTCCAAGATTGATATGATCATCATAGCACGCTCCCTACACTTTCGGGATTAGTGTTGAACCTAAATAAGTGTTATTTGGTGTTTGCGTTGAGCATGAATATGATTTGATCATGTTTATTGCAATAAGGTTATTCATTTAAGTTAGAGAATAATTGTTGTTCTATTTACATGAATAAAACCTTCTATGGTCATACACTCATTGAAAATGGTTTGTTGCATCTCGATCGTAGTGATACACATATTCATAATATTGAAGCCAAAAGATGCAAAGTTAATAATGATAGTGCAACTTATTTGTGGCACTGCCGTTTAGGTCATATTGGTGTAAAGCGCATGAAGAAAACTCCATGCTGATGGGATTTTGGAATCACTTGATTATGAATCATTTGATGCTTGCGAACCATGCCTTATGGGCAAGATGACTAAAACTCCGTTCTCCGGAACAATAGAGCAAGCAACTGGCTTATTGGAAATAATACATACTGATGTATGCGATCCGATGAGTGTTGAGGCTCGCGGCGGGTATCGTTATTTTCTAACCTTCACAGATGATTTGAGCAGATATGGGTATATCTACTTGATGAAACATAAGTCTGAAACATTTGAAAAGTTCAAAGAATTTCAGAGTGAAGTGGAAAATCATCGTGACAAGAAAATAAAGTTTCTACGATCTGATCGTGGAGACAAATATTTGAGTTACGAGTTTGGTCTTCAATTAAAACAATGTGGAATAGTTTCACAAATTCGTGCCACCTAGAACACCACAGCATAATGGTGTGTCCGAACGTCATAACCGTACTTTATTGGATATAGTGCAATCTATGATGTCTCTTACCGATTTACCACTATCATTCTGGGGTTATGCATTAGAGACAGCTGCATTCACATTAAATAGGGCACCGTCTAATCCGTTGAGACGACACCGTATGAACTATGGTTTGGCAAGAAACCTAAGCTGTCGTTTCTTAAAGTTTGGGGTTGCGATGCTTATGTGAAAAAGTTTCATCCTGATAAGCTCAAACCCAAATCGGAAAAGTGCATCTTCATAGGATACCCAAAAGTTACTGTTGGGTACACCTTCTATCACAGATCCGAAGGCAAGATATTCGTTGCTAAGAATGGATCCTTTCTAGAGAAGGAGTTTCTCTCGAAAGAAGTGAGTGGGAGGAAAATAGAACTTGATGAGGTAACTATACCTGCTCCCTTATTGGAAATTAGTTCATCACAGAAATCTGTTCCTGTGACTCCTACACCAATTAGTGAGGAAGCTAATGATGATGATCCTGTAACTTCACATCATGTTACTACCGAACCTCGTAGGTCAACCAGAGTGAGATCCGCACCAGAGTGGTACAGTAATCCTATTCTGGAGGTCATGTTACTTGACCATGACGAACCTACGAACTATGAGGAAGCGATGATGAGCCCAGATTCCGCGAAATGGTTTGAGGCCATGAAATCTGAGATGGGATCCATGTATGAGAACAAAGTATGGACTTTGATTGACTTCCCCAATGATCGGTGAGCCATAGAAAATAAATGGATTTTCAAGAGGAAGACGGATGCTGATAGTAGTGTTACTATCTACAAAGCTAGAATTGTTGCAAAAAGGTTTTCGACAAGTTCAAGGTGTTGACTACGATGAGATTTTCTCACTCGTAGAGATGCTTAAGTCTGTCTGAATCATGTTAGCTATTGCCACATTTTATGAAATCTGGCAAATGGATAAACAAAACTGCATTCCTTAATGGATTTATTAAAGAAGAGTTGTATATGATGCAACCAGAAGGTTTTGTCAATCCTAAAGGTGCTAACAAAATATGCAAGCTCCAGCGATCCATCTATGGACTAGTGCAAGCAACTCGGAGTTGGAATATACGCTTTGATGAGTTGATCAAAGCATATAGTTTTATACAGACTTACCGTGAAGCCTGTATTTACAAGAAAGTGAGTGGGAGCACTACAGCATTTCTGATAAGTATATGTGAATGACATATTGTTGATCGGAAATAATGTAGAATTATTCTGCAAAGCATAAAGGAGTTTTTGAAAGGAATTTTTCAAAGAAAGACCTCAGTGAAGCTGCTTACATATTGAGCATCAAGATCTATAGAGATAGATCAAGACGCTTGATAAATTTTTTCAATGAGTACATACCTTGACAATATTTTGAAGTAGTTCAAAATGGAACAGTCAAAGAAAGAGTTCTTGCCTGTGTTACAAGGTGTAAAATTGAGTAAGACTCAAAGCCCGACCACGGCAGAAGATAGAAATAGAATGAAAGTCATTCCCTATGCCTTGGCCATAGGTTCTATAAAGTATGCCATGCTATGTACCAGATCTAGTGTATACCCTACACTGATTTTGGCAAGGGAGTACAATAGTGATCTAGGAGTAGATCACTGGACATCGGTCAAAATTATCCTTAGTGGAATAAGGATATGTTTCTCGATTATGGAGGTGAAAAAAAGGTTCGCCGTAAAGGATTACGTCGATGCAAGTTTTGACATTGATCCAGATGACTCTAAGTCTCAATCTGGATACATATTGAAAGTGGGAGCAATTAGCTAGAGTAGCTCCATGCAGAGCATTGTTGACATAGAAATTTGCAAAATACATACGGATCTGAATGTGGCAGACTCGTTGACTAAACTTCTCTCACAAGCAAAACATGATCACACCTTAGTACTCTTTGGGGGTTAATCACATAGCAATGTGAACTAGATTATTGACTCTAGTAAACCCTTTGGGTGTTGGTCACATGACGATGTGAACTATGGGTGTTAATCACATAGTGATGTGAACTATTGGTGTTAAATCACATGGCGATGTGAACTAGATTATTGACTCTAGTGCAAGTGGGAGACTGAAGGAAATATGCCCTAGAGGCAATAATAAAGTTATCATTTATTTCCTTATATCATGATAAATGTTTATTATTCATCCTAGAATTGTATTAACCGGAAACATAATACATGTGTGAATGCATACACAAACAGAGTGTCACTAGTATGCCTCTACTTGACTAGCTCGTTGATCAAAGATGGTTAAGTTTCCTAGCCATTGACATGGGTGTCATTTGATTAACGGGATCACATCATTAGGTGAATGATGTGATTGACTTGACCCATTCCGTTAGCTTAGCAATCGATCGTTTAGTATGTTGCTATTGCTTTCTTCATGACTTATACATGTTCCTATGACTATGAGATTATGCAACTCCCGTTTACCGGAGGAACACTTTGTGTGCTACCAAACGTCACAACGTAACTGGGTGACTATAAAGGTGCTCTACAGGTGTCTCCGAAGGTACTTGTTAGGTTGGCATATTTTGAGATTAGGATTTGTCACTCCGATTGTCGGAGAGGTATCTCTGGTCCCACTCGATAATGCACATCACTTAAGCCTTGCAAGCATTGCAACTAATGAGTTAGTTGCGGGATGATGTATTACGGAATGAGTAAAGAGACTTGCCGGTAACGAGATTGAACTAGGTATTGAGATACCGACGATCGAATCTCGGGCAAGTAACATACCGATGACAAAGGGAACAACGTATGTTGTTATGCGGTCTGACCGATAAAGATCTTCGTAGAATATGTGGGAGCCAATATGAGCATCCAGGTTCCGCTATTGGTTATTGACCGAAGATGTGTCTCGGTTATGTCTACATAGTTCTCGAACCCGTAGGGTCCGCACGCTTAAAGTTTCGATGACAGTTATGTTATGAGTTTATATGTTACGATGTACCGAAGGTTTTTCGGAGTCCCGGATGTGATCACGGACATGATGAGGAGTCTCGAAATGGTCGAGACATGAAGATTGATATATTGGAAGCCTATATTTGGATATCGGAAGTGTTCCGGGTGAAATCGGGATTTTACCGGAGTACCGGAGGGGTTACCGGAACCCCCCCGGGGGTTAATGGGCCATAGTGGGCCTTAGTGGATATGAGGAGAGGCGGCCAGGGCAAGGGCCGAGCGCCCCTCCCCCCTAGTCCGAATAGGACAAGGAGAGATGGGGCGGCCCCCCCCTTTCCTTCCTCTCCTCCACCTCTTTCCCCTTCTCCTATTCCAACAAGGAAGGGAGGGAGTCCTACTCCCGGTGGGAGTAGGACTCCTCCTGGCGCACCTCCTCCCTGGCCGGCCACACCTCCCCCTTGCTCCTTTATATACGGGGGTAGGGGCACCCCAAGGATAAAACAATTGATCTGTTGATCTTTTAGCCGTGTGCGGTGCCCCCATCCACCATAGTCCACCTCGATAATACTGTAGCGTTGCTTAGGTGAAGCCCTGCATCGGTAGAACATCATCATCGTCACCACGCCGTCGTGCTGACGAAACTCTCCCTCAACACTCGGCTGGATCGGAGTTCATGGGACGTCATCGGGCTGAACGTGTGCTGAACTCGGAGGTGCCTTGTGTTCGGTACTTGATCGGTCAAATCGTGAAGACGTACGACTACATCAACCGCGTTGTGCTAACGCTTCCGCTTTCAGTCTACGAGGGTACGTGGATAACACTCTCCCCTCTCGTTGCTATGCATCACCATGATCTTGTGTGTGCGTAGGATTTTTTTTTTGGAATTACTCCGTTCCCCAACAGTCTGACCCCCTAGTGGGTGAGACAAGCCAATAATGGAAAACCTTGATGATCGGCCACCTCCATGCCGTTATGGCAAGGACCCCATGGATTACTTAGACCCTCACGACGTTCGACGTCACATCAAGGCAAACATGGCACCCCCTCGATCCATCTATGGATCAAGGGGACACGCACCCGCAGGGGTCGACGGCTATGATGCCTGGATGGACAGGAACGGCCGTGCCCGAGATCAGGCCTATTCACAGCTTTCGCCGGACCTCCGATGAGATGCTCCTCGGTTCCGAGGTCCAACTCACCAGATCTGCTTCACAGACAGGGTGATGGAACATCAGTTCCCTGAAGGATTCAAGCCCATCAATATAGAATCATACGATGGCACCACCGATCCAATAATGTGGATCGAGGATTTCCTTCTCCGCATACACATGGCCAATGGAGATAATTCCATGCCATTAAATATCTACTGCTCGAACAAAAGGGGTCGGCAAGGCATTGGCATAACAACCTGCCTCCTCATTCTATTGGCAGCTAGTAGGCCCTCGAAGTCACCTTTAGAGCAACTTCCAGGGCACATACATCTGGCCTCCGGACACCGATGACCTCAGTCGTGTCACCCAGCAGCCAGGCGTATCATCCGGAAGTTCTGGAACAGGTTCCTCACTAAGAAGGACCAAATCATAGACTGCTCTGAAGCCGAGGCCATCGCCGCATTCAAAAACAATATCCGAGATGAATGGTTGGCCCGATGGCTTGGTCAAGACAAGCTGAGGACTATGGCTGCTCTCACCTTGCCGATGACCTTCTTTTGCGCAGGAGAGGATAGCTGGCTCGCCCGTAGCTCTCACAACGACAAGGCAGGTGTCGGTGTCAAAACCGGCGGATCTCGGGTAGGGGGTCCTGAACTGTGCGTCTAAGGTCGATGGTAGCAGGAGACAGGGGACACAATGTTTACCCAGGTTCGGGCCCTCTCTATGGAGGTAATACCCTACTTCCTCCTTGATTGATCTTGATGAATATGAGTATTACAAGAGTTGATCTACCTCGAGATCGTAATGGTAAAACCCTAGAAGTCTAGCCTGCATGACTATGATTATGATTCTTGCCTCTATAGGCTAACCCCTCCGGTTTATATAGACACCGGAGGGGACTAGGGTTGTACAAAGTCGGTTACAGAGAAAGGAATCTTCATATCAGGACGCCAAGCTTTCCTTCCACGCCAAGGAGAGTCCCTTCCGGACACGGGAGATAGTCTTTGGTCTTGTATCTTCACAGCCCATCAGTCCGGCCCACGTACCATAGTCCGGACTGTAACACCCCGCATGTAACTTGCCATAATTGTAACTCCGACTCTTGCCATTTCCGGCTATGTGTTATGATATTCCCTCCGTGTTCGCGTTTTGTCTTTCGTTTTGCATTTTGTCATGTCATGCATTTTCATATCTTGTCGTCATGTGCATTGCATTCGCATACGTGTTCGTCTCATGCATCCGAGCATTTTCCCCGTTGTCCGTTTTTCAATCCGGCACTCCTATCTCCTCCGGTGCACCCCTCTTGTTTTCTTTCGTGTGCGTGTGTCAAACTTTCTCGGAATGGACCGAGGCTTGTCAAGTTGCCTTAATATACCACCCGGAGATCACCGGTCAAGTTTCGTTCCATTTGAAGGTCGTTTGGTACTCCAACGGTTAACCGGGGATCCGCAAAGTCCATTTGAGTGTCCAGCAAAAACCCCCTCTAAAACCAGCTCAAAAATCACCAAACTCTCTTCCATGCTCTAGGTCGTTCGATCACGATCGTGTGGGCGAAAACCGCACCTCATTTGGAGTCTCCTAGCTCCCTCTACCTATAAAACTCCATCCCCTCCCGAAACGAAATCGCAGACGAAACCCTAGAAAATTTTCCCTCCGCGCTGCCGGACGCGTCCACCGTCGGCCGGACACGTCCGCCGCCGCAACCGACCTCTCCTGCGCCGCCACGTCACCACCCGCCGCCGCCCGCGCGCCCGCGGGCCGCCGAAGCCCGCGGGAGGCCCTCCCGGCCCGCGCCCGAGCCGGCGCCCTCCTCCTCGCGCCGCCACGACCGTCCGCCGCCGCCGCCCGCACGAAGCTCCGCCGTTGCGCCCCGAGGCCGCCGCCGCCTCCCCGTCCGGCGCCTTCCGCCGCTCGCCGCCGTCCCCGCCGCCTTGCCCGACGCCGGCGCCGCCCGGACCCGCGCGCCCGCACCTCCGGCCGCCCTCCGCGCCGCCCCGGCGAGCTCCCTCGAGCGACCCGGCCTCGATCCAGATCCGGAGCCCGTACGTTGACTTTCTCGCCCCCTCTTATTTCTCTAAGTCCTCAAATATCTTCAGCATGTGCACTTGTTCGTGATGCCATAACTCCTTGCATAAAGCTCCGATTCGGGCGTGTAGTATGTCAAATTGTTCGTCTCGTGATGATCTTCATTTTGTTCAATTGCACCATGTTCATTAGAGGTCATCTTGATTCCCAAATCTCTGTTGGAAGAGGGCTAGTTGCTGTTATTCTCTGGTTCTTGACAGAACTTGGTGATTTGTCATTTTTGTATCATTTAATCTGTGCATCTTATGAGCATGAGCTCTACATGTTTTTTGAAGTATGCCATGCCATCTTTTCAAGCGTGTATGCCATGTATTTTTGTGATCTCTATGGTTACTAGCACAAGCATGCAAAGTAGGCCCCGTAATATTTCTGTTTTCAGGGACTTGGTGATTTCTCCAAGTCCTCGTCTGCTGTTATTTGGTTGCCATGTAAACTTGATGCTACAGAGAGATCCATGCATATTTTGGAGATGTTTAGTAAGGATGTTTTGTAGCTATAGTTGTAGTTGATCCATTCCTGCAATTGTTTGAAATTATGGAGTGCCATAGTATGACTCAATCTTGCTCTACTTTTGCTATAAAATATTTCTGGCAGTTTCTTAACATGATATTCATTTTTGCCAAGCTTATTGTAGTTGATCCATACATGCTATGCAATTGTTCTTGCCTTGGATAACTTCATAAACATGCCATCTTTCTGTAGGTATGCTTGGTTTGTCATGCATTGCTCTGTAGTGAGTGCATCGAGCTCACAAAGAGGCCTACATATTATTATTTCTGCCATGCTCTGTTTTCTGCTGTCTGAAACCTGATAACGAAACTTGCTATGTTTACATGCTTGCCATCATATCTTCTGGTCCTTTTTGGCTTATGGTCAGTAAGGGACTTTTGTCATGTGCATTTAGTAGAACACTCCCATGCCTTTTTTTGCTATGTTAAGTTCCTGTAGCATGTTGATTTCGTGCTCTGAACTTTTCTACCTGATGCTGTTTTCTTCCATGTCCAGTTTTTCACCAAGTCTGTGAACCTGTAATCTTTTGCACTTTTGCCATGCTTGTTTGAGCTTGATATGCTGTGAACTATCCGCAGATCAGTGTTCATCTTTTGTCAAGCATCTCCTGTAGATTACTTCCATGTGCTTTGTTGCTATGTTGGGTTGCTGTAGCATTGTTGCTTGTTGCATTTTAAGTGCTATCTTGATGTTTATCGCAGATTCGTGTCATTCTTGTTTTGCTTGCCATTTGCAAACCGTGCATCCGATTCCGGTGATCTTTATATCGATTTCGACCGAAATCATCTCACCTTTCCAGTGGCATGCTTGGTTTGCAAAGTTACTGCCATGTTCATCATCTTTCCTTCCGTAGCACGCATATGCATCGCATATCATATCTTGCATATCATACATGTTTTGCATCATGTTGCTTGCGCATTTCTCGTTGTTGATTGTGGTTCCGTTTGTTTGTGTTCTTGTCTTGGGTAGAGCCGGGAGACGAGTTCGTGAACGAGGAACCTGTCGAGTACGCTTACGAGGATCAAGCTTTCGACAACTCTGAGAACCTTGCAGGCAAGATGACCACCCTTCTAAATCACTTCTATCTTTGCTATGCTAGTTGTTCGCTCTATTGCCATGCTCCGCTACCTATCACTTGCTATATCATGTCACCCATTTTTCCATGTCAGCCTCTAACCATCCTTTCCTAGCAAACCGTTGATTGGCTAAGTTACCGCTTTTGCTCAGCCCTTCTTATAGCGTTGCTAGTTGTAGGTGAAGTTGAAGTTTGTTCCATGTCGGAACATGGATATGTTGGGATATCACAATATCTCTTATTTAATTAATGCATCTATATATTTGGTAAAGGGTGGAAGGCTCGGCCTTATGCCTGGTGTTTTGTTCCACTCTTGCCCCCCTAGTTACTGAGATACCGGGATTATGTTCCTTGAGTTTGCGTTCCGTACGCGGTCGGGTGATTTATGGGACCCCCTTGACAGTTCGCCTTGAATAAAACTCCTCCAGCAAGGCCCAACTTTGGTTTTACCATTTGCCACCTAAGCCTTTTCCCCCGGGTTTTCGCGAGCCCGAGGGTCATCTTTATTTTACACCCCCGGACCAGTGCTCCTTCGAGTGCTGGCCCAAACCGAGCGATGTCCGGCGCCCCCTGGGCAACCAGGGTCTATGCCAACCCGACGTCTGGCTCATCCGTTGTGCCCTGAGAACGAGATATGTGCAGCTCCTATCGGGATTTGTCGGCACATTCGGGGGCTTTGCTGGTCTTGTTTTACCATTGTCGAGATGTCTTGTAAACCGGGATTCCGAGACTGATCGGGTCTTTCCGGGAGAAGGTTTATCTTTCGTTGACCGTGAGAGCTTATGATGGGCTAAGTTGGGACACCCCTGCAGGGTATTATCTTTCGAAAGCCGTGCCCGCGGTTATGAGGCAGATGGGAATTTGTTAATGTCCGGTTGTAGAGAACTTGTCACTTGACCCAATTAAAATACATCAACTGCGTGTGTAGCCGTGATGGTCTCTTCTCGGCGGAGTCCGGGAAGTGAACACGGTCTGAGTTATGTATGACGTAAGTAGGTGTTCAGGATCACTTCTTGGTCATTGCTAGGTGACGACCGTTCCATTGCTTCTCTTCTCGCTCTCATTTGCGCAAGTTAGCCACCATATATGCTTTTGCCGCTGCAGCTCCACCTCACTACACCATCTTTTCCTATAAGCTTAAATAGTCTTGATCTCGCGGGTGTGAGATTGCTGAGTCCCCGTGACTCACAGATTCTACCAAAACAGTTGCAGGTGCCGACGATGCCAGTGCAGATGATGGCGTCGATCTCAAGTGGGAGTTCGACGAGGAACGTGGTCGTTACTATGTGTCTTTTCCTGATGATCAGTAGTGGAGCCCAGTTGGGACGATCGGGGATCTAGCATTTGGGGTTGTCTTATTTTCATCTGGATTTTGACCGTAGTCGGTCTATATGATTGTATTTTGGATGATGTATGATTAATATTTATGTATTGTGTGAAGTGGCGATTGTAAGCCAACTCTTTATCCCATTCTTGTTCATTACATGGGATTGTGTGAAGATGACCCTTCTTGCGACAAAACCACTATGCGGTTATGCCTCTAAGTCGTGCCTCGACATGTGGGAGATATAGCCGCATCGTGGGCGTTACACGGACGCCCGAGGACCCCCTAATCCAGGACTCCCTCAGTAGCCCCTGAACCAGGCTTCAATGACGAGGTGTCCGTCGCGCAGATTGTCTTCGGTATTGCAAGGCGGGTTCCTTCTCCGAATATTCCAACATAGTCTTCAGACATAACGAACGTGTCCGTCTCTGCAAAACAAATACCACACACCACCGCAGAGGAAATAATATTTTATGAGTCCAATCTGCTGACAACTTTTCTGTAACGTGATATCACGTCACCACCCGGTTATTATATCGAACCATTTTTTAGCCCATCGCTCCATGCTCCGGGATGCAGTTTCATTGGCACGTCTTGTCGAAGCAGAGATCGTGTCCCCTTATTGCGGGATCCTCATTAATACGGGCGTGGGTATCCCAACCGTCCTGTTGGCATGATTCCTTAAGAATAGGCAGGTTTTAAGGCTTACGAGGAGGCATTCGGTATTCATTGCCTTTATAAAGGGACTAAGACTCGTCTTGCTTCTTCACGCCAACCCTTTCCTCAACCTCTCCAGCCTCGAGCTCCAGCACCCAAGGTTCAATCTAATTGTTTCGAGCTTCCCAGTCATGTCCGGAACCGGCTTTCAAGGTCGGTGGATGGCTTCTTCTGTCACAGAGGAGGATATTACGAAGCTCCGGGCGGCAAGATACATGACCGCAGATATCCCCCACAGGCTTCCTGCTCAAGGGCAGGTTATTCCTACTCCCAGATCCAGCGAGAGGGTCGTATTCGTCTCCCACTTCCTCCGAGGGCTAGGGTTTGCTCTCCACCCCTTCATTTGAGGGCTCATGTTCTATTACGGGCTAGACTTTCACGATCTAGCTCCGGACTCCTTTCTTCACGTCTCGGCGTTCATTATCATATGCGAAGCCTTCCTCCGTATTTCCCCACACTTTGGCTTGTGGCTCAAGACCTTTAAGGTGAAGACGAAGGTATTCAATGGGAAACAAGCAGAGTGTGGTGGTGCTACAATGAGCAAACTTATCAACGCTTTTTGGCTAAAAGGATCTTTCACAGAATCTTCCGACTTATGGCAGCGGGAGTGGTTTTAGATCACTGAACTCCGGGGCACCAAGTGGGCGGCTACACCCGGGTTCTGATCTGGCCCTCCAATTTAGCTCGCATCATGGATCAATAAGGGGTTGGACTGGGGATCAATCGACGAAGTGCAGACTCTATGGAGCCGCATCCGGAGCCTTATTGAGAAGGACATCAAACTTATCAACGTAATCCAAGTAATGCTAGTCCGCCTGGTCCTACCATGCCAGCGGCGGCCTCTTCGCCTGTGGGAGTTCAATCCGGAAGGACCACGAACCCTTCAGCACTTCTTCGGCACAACGCACAAAGAAATGTGGAAATTATTCTTCGGGACACGAAAACAGTGGCGGGATACTACAGAGGACGTCAGCCTTGACTGCAACCATCCGGATACCTCGATAAGCACTCGACTCCCGAACATAGCTTAGTTAAGCATCTAATAATAAGATACTGAGAAAACCATCTTCTTCCAAGGCTGGATAAAGAAGGCGGAGCGAATCAGGTGTTCGGCTCCTCTTCCTGAATACTCAGCTAGTCCCGTGCTAACAAGGATGCTGGTCCCGGTGCCATACCAGGTGCTGGTGGAAGAGGACAATGAGGAGATCGGGGGAGCCAAAGGTGGCTTCCTTCCCGGAGGTACACCACACACTGTGTCCGGGGAGATTAAGGCTCCCTCTTCCGAAAACAAAAGAGAAGGAGAAGCTGACATCCTTTCTCCCTATGGTAAGAAAAGGGCCACCTCCGAAAGTTGGGAGGTAAAGGCTCCTAAGCGAGGCAAGCCGCCCCTGTTGGGCAGTTCAGGCTCGGAAGGTGACGTTGTCGCACAGTTCCTTTATAAGGACAAGTCTCCAGCCGAATCGTATGTGAACAAAGGTGTTTTAAACATATCCCGTTCCTTTTCTCGTTACAAGGGTAACATCTAGAATATGTGTTTTGTAGTCCGGCACGCAGTCTTCCTCAACAATCCTCCTCCTCGGGGGACCTTCTTCCAGAGATGATGGAAAGCAAGACGCCTCCACAAGCTTCCTCGCCCAACAGGGCGGACGACGTCGAGGTGTCGTCCCGGATGATCTCTCCCGATCAACAGAGGATAATGGAGACAACACCCCAAGGTGAAACTTCGGTCGCCCGGGGTCCGGAGTGTGCGATCCCTACGGGGGATAACAATAAAGGCTCCGGATTATCCGGTTTACAGCCGGAGACAACTCTAGGGTCGAGCAAACATATCCTTTCAAAGGGAGTGCATACTCCCACAGCTGCTTCCAGGAATCCGGAGGCGCCGGATACACTGATGGACATGTTGCGGTATTCGTCCGTCTTAGAGGAATATCGTACCTTGATGGGTATAGTGGTTGAGAGGATTCTGTCCGCGAAAAGCAGATTGAATGAAGCCTTCATGGGCCTGCTAAGAGGCTTCGAGGTACGTAATGTTATTTTTTCGATTGTGCTCTAAACGCAAAATGCACTTGTGTATAGATAGTAGCCCCTGAGACTCTGGTTGGCGTCCAAAGGGAGGCAATCAGAGGATCCATAAAGATGTGCCCAGGAAATAATCTAATTAATTGAAACACAGGCTGTTACCTCCATGACAACTGCCCATGCTACAGAGGTTGCAGGTCTGAAGCAAAAACTTGATGTGGCGGATGATGACATCACGCTTATTAACTGGCGACTCGACGAGGCGCAAGGTATGTGTTGGGGGCGGTCAGTGTATGTATGTATAATAACATGAGCACGAAGCTAGAATTATATTCTGACACATGCGTATCTACAGATGGTGTTGCCGCGGTTGAGACTCTTCGGGCTGAACTTGTCCGAGCCAAGGAGCAAGCCCGGATGAGTACTGTGGCTGCCAAGAAGGCAGCTGATGAGTTAGAAGCCGGACAGGCTGCTCATCGCCAGTGTGAGGAGAGAACGTCTACTATGGCGCGCGAGCTAAAGGAAGGCACTATCCGGTGCGAATTCCTTGGGAGGGATAACAAAGCCAAAGCGGCCGATCTCGACAAGGCCTTACAAGAGGCAAGAGAAGCACGATCTGAGTCTAGAGCGGCTCGGGAAGAGATCCGGCAAGCTGGGGACATAGCGGCCATTAAGCCTTTCTTATTACAGACTAAATTCGGCGATCCGAAGTATTCCCCGCTTAATCAAATGTGGAGCTCTCCAGACGCCTTCTTGGACTTGCCGAAGAGCGCCTCCGATGCGGCGCAGTTTTATGAAGCGCAAGAAGGGTATGCAATGGAGAAGTTTTTCTGGTCACAATTCGGCACGCCAAAGCACCCGCTGTTTCTGAAATAACAGATGGCCCAGTGGGCCGAGCTCCACAAGATATCCGGTTCTGCCATGAAGGACGTCGTGGTCCGGCTGTGGCCAACTGAGCCAGTTCCAAATAGTTATTTCGGTTTGGTGCAGCGACTAGTTGATGCGGTGCCGCGTATCGACGCCGTTAAGTGGTCAACGTGCATTGAAGGTGCACGGTTAGGCTTTGCCCATGTCAAGACGTACTGGGCGAAGATGAAGGCCACCGATATTGCAGCGAAAAGTCCACCCAAGGGCAAGGAGCATCACACGCCAGAGCATTATTTCGAGGATGTCTTAGAGGGTGCCCGCTTGATATAGGGTCAGTGCTCGAAAGAGATGATATTCAAGTGAAATGTATTGAAATTGTAAAAAAAATTATTATAATATTTTAAGGCTATGCCTAGAAAGTTTTGGCTCCTCCTGTGCGGCCATTTTTGTATAATCTAAAAGTTTTCCAGTCGTCGGCTTCAGGCCCCTCACATAAAATACAGGGGTGTTCGGGAAAGCACTTGATCACTCTTGACCCAACGTCTTGGTCCGTGAAGGAGGTGTCAATGCAGCGAACTAGGAAATCGGACTATAGGGCTTTAGCACTTTCAGTTAGCCATAGGAGTTTGACGGTGGGTCTACGATATAGCCCCTGGTATGTCCGCAGTTATCCGAATATGGTGCGTTACATGGGTGACCAGAAGAATGGTCCTTCGTGTAATATGGAAGGAATCGCGAAAGATTCTAATAAGTCATCGAGTGGTTGACCAGCTCTCGCCGCATCATGACAGTCAGTTTTCGGCTTTCTCTACTGAGGTGGTCATCCGGATAAGCCGGGACACAATCGCAGTAGTTCTCCCTTTACTACCCTAGTCGATATAGCGGAACATAAGGTAGTAAGCACAGGAGCCGGGCAACCCAACTATTGACCAAAGACATGATTCAGAGCTGATGCATATAAGGCCAAACTCGCGATGCCGAAGTGTGCTATAAAGCTGTTCGGACTTGTCGGCAACTCATTTGTTCCCATATCGAGCCCCTGGCAATCTGTGTCGAGGTGCGAGTGTGAAACAACCTGAGAAATTCAGCTCTTTAGAAAAAGCGAATACTGGATACGGATTATGTTCACTGGGACCTGATCGATATGTCAATTGCCATATTACAAATAATAACGCCACGACCCAGGCTATTTGACATGCCGGTGGTCGAAGGCTGAGGCAGAAGGCACTTTACAGGCTCAAAATAGAGAGTGCGGTCTACACAAAATTATTTGGAGCTCCTGTCGCACGTCTGCGCCGCCTTGCCTCGGTGAAAGGATTCCTTAATAGGAATAACCTTTGGGTAAGTGTATGAAGCCAAACTCCGAAAGAGTCCGTGAGATGACCAATGTTTGAGCCACCTGTGATAAAATATTAAGAAATAGTTAGAAAGGAAAAGGAGGAAATGGGAGTGCTTGTAGGCTTGCCCGTATTGTGCCTCCGCCGATGACCAGGGTATTTTAAGTACATAATTATGCATGTGCGGTATAAAATTTGCGTGATTGTGAGGCGAACGACGGAGGCCGAACTGCTAATCTAGCTCTGAGATTGATCAGTTCCATTTAATAGAGACCGCCGGCTTAATGGTCGATGAGTTGTGCGGCTTGACGAGGCCGCTCTGTACTTCGGCTGTAATAGCCATAGTATGATCCTCTGTACGGAGGTAGTGTTCCGTATTTCCATTTATTGTTATGACGCCGCATGGACTGGGCATTTTAAGTTTTGCGTAGGTGTAGAGTGGGGCCACATTAAAACGAGCAAAAGTGGTATGCCCCAGAAGTGCATGGTAGCCACTGTGGAACAGGGCAATATCAAAGGTCAAGCCCTCGCTTCGGAAGTTGTTCGGCGAACCAAAAATGACTTCCAGTGTGATGGAGCCTGTGCAGTGAGCTTCTACGTCGGGTACTGCTCCCATGAGGATAGTTGTGGTGGGTTTGATTCTAGAAGGATCAATGCCCATTTTGTGGACAGTGTCTTTGTAGAGTAGATTAAGGCTACTGCCGCCGTCCATAGGGACTTTCGTGAGATGGAACCCATCGATAATTGGATCAATGATCAGAGCTGCCAAACCTTCGGGACGGATACAACTAAACTTTGGGGGAACCACCTCTATGGCGTATGCGTCCTGTAGTGCGCGCGTGCGCTCCCCTGTAGGGGTGTGCGTCACATATACCATGTTTACGGTTTTCACTTCGGGGGGAAATTGCTTCTGAACCCCGGTATTCGGCTGGCGAGTCTCTTTGTCATTGCAGTCACTGGGCGGCCCCTTCCCCTTGTGTTCGGCATTAAGCTTGCCGGCTTGTTTGAAGACCCAGCATCTTCTGTTAGTGTGAGTAGCTGGTTTATCGGCGGTGCCATGAATCTGGCAGGGCCGATCCAATATCTTGTCGAGATTGGATGGTACATCTCTATTTGCCTTGGATGGCTTTTTCCGTTGACCGGGTTTGGAGCTGCTGAATCTGGCGTTGACTGTGGTGTCTTGCATTATTTCATTATTATTACGACGCTTGTGTTTATTGCGTCGTGGCTTGCCGTTGCCATCTCGGACTTCGGAAGTGCCCTGATCACTGGCGCTGTTGTTCCTACGAGCGAGCCAGCTGTCTTCTCCCGTGCAAAAGCGGGTCATTAGAGCGGTAAGGGCTGCCAAGGGTTTTGGTTTTTCTTGACCGAGGTGGCAGAGCCACTCATCCCAGACGCTGTGTTTGAAGGCCGCGAGGGCTTCGGTGTCCGGACAATCGACAATTTGGTTCTTTTTAATTAAGAACCTAGTCCAGAGCTTTCTGGCTGACTCTCCGGGCTGCTGGATGATGTGACTTAAGTCATCGGCATCTGGTGGCCGGACATATGTACCTTGGAAGTTATCGCGAAAGGCGTCTTCCAGGTCTTCCCAGCTGCCAACAGAGCTCTTTGGAAAGCTGTTTAGCCAGTGCCGCACTGGTCCCTTTAGTTTTAGTGGGAGGTATTGAATGGCGTGGAGATCATCACCGCGGGCCATGTGGATATGGAGAAGAAAGTCCTCAATCCATACCGCGGGATCTGTTGTTCCGTCGTATGATTCGATGTTCATGGGTTTAAACCCTTCTGGGAATTCGTGCTCCATTACTTCGTCGGTGAAGCAAAGTGGGTGTGAGGTGCCTCTGTATTGGGCGGCGTCGCGACGTAGCTCGGATGGAGTCCGTCTGCGTTTCTCGGCCCGGGCGTTATTATGATTGTTGCGTCCGGCTAGGTAGCCATTGTCGCGTGTCGGGGTACGTCCCCGTGATCCATAGATCGATCTGTTCTGACCTGCTCTACAGTCCAAGTCCTGCCGCAGGTCATATGTATGTTCCCGAGCTGTTTTATCTGTGCCTTTACGGTGAGGTGGGGCGGGCTGGTGTTCGGCTTGAGTTGCTGCTTTGTCCCGACCACGTGGTGGTCGGTCAGCCGCATTGTGCAATGATGGTACGGGCTCTAGCGCCTCGTCGTCGAACTGAGGTAGCAATTTGCGCTTTGCGTAACTTTTGGCTGGGCACTTAAGGCCGTATTCCTCGGCTACCAGAACATCGGTCCATCTATTGTTGAGCAGATCTTGATCAGCTTGAAGATGCTGCTGCTTCTTTTTCAGACTCCTTGTAGTGGCTATTAGCCGGCGCTTAAAGCGCTCCTGCTCGAGAGGTTCCTCAAGCACGATAAAATCCTCGTTGCCAAGGCTCACCTCACCTCGAAGAGCGGAAGATAATTACCGTCCTCCGAGTCTTCGTGCATGGCATGTTCATCAGGGCTAACTTGCCCGTCTTCCCGTTCGTCCTGTTCGGAAGTTGCCTCAACGGGGTCTTCATTGTCTTCGGCATCGTCCGGAGTATTGTTTTTTCCTGTGCCGGTATTGCTGTCTTTTCCACGGAGTGACTTGGAGCGGCGCCGCTGACGTCGACGCTTTGGTTGTATCTTAGGAGGTTTAGCCTCGACTGGGTCTTCCTTGTCGTCGCCGTTATTCTCTTTTGGTGTGTCCACCATGTATACGTCATACGAGGAAGTGGTCGTCCAACGTCCGGTAAACGGCGGGTTTTGGGCCTCCTCTTCTCCGGCATCGTCGTCCATACCGTCAATGTCTTCGGAGCCATAATCGAGCATGTCAGTTAGGTCGTCGACATTGGCTATGAAGTGGGCGGTGGGTGGGAAGCGAAATTCTCCGTCATCAGCCTCCAGTTCGAACCAGATATAATTCGGCTGTGAGTCCCCCACTAAGGAGAGTGTTTTTAATGAGTTTAGCATGTCGCCTAAAGGCGAGTGCCGGAAGATGTCCGCGGAGCTGAATTCGACGATCGATGTCCGATCAAGCTCGATGTGCGCGGACGCACATGGTTCGAAACCCGTAGCCGGAAACGAGTCCGAGGTTCCGGTGACATAGATCCCACTAGAGGTTGGGTCTGTGTGCGGCTCCGACGCTGCTGAGTCTACGGCTTCCGTGGCGGGGTTGAGCCTCCCGTCCTCGGATGGCGCAATCTGCTCCGGATCTAGGGCCAGAGCAGTTACAGGCGCTATCTCGTGGGTATGGTCCGATGACAGATTTAAGTCATGTTCATCGCGGTGACAGGGAGCGGCTGCCGTGGTCTCGAATCCGTCGAAGATCAAGTCTCTGCGGATATCTGCGACGTAGTTCAAGCTTCCAAATCTGACCTGATGGCCAGGGGCGTAGCTGTCGATCTGCTCTAGATGGCCAAGGGAGTTGGCCCGCGGTGCGGAGCCGCCGAATACGAAGATCTGTCCGGGGAGGAAGACTTCTCCCTGGACAACATTGTTGTAGATGATTGACGGGGCCATCGAACCTCTTGATGACGACACAACGGAACTCCCAATGAAAGCACCAATGTCGGTGTCAAAACCGGCGGATCTCGGGTAGGGGGTCCCGAACTGTGCGTCTAAGGTCGATTGTAACAGGAGACAGGGGACACAATGTTTACCCAGGCTCGGGCCCTCTCTATGGAGGTAATACCCTACTTCCTTCTTGATTGATCTTGATGAATATGAGTATTACAAGAGTTGATCTACCACGAGACCGTAATGGCTAAAACAATAGAAGTCTAGCCTATATGACTATGATTACCATTCTTGCCTCTATAGGCTAACCCATCCGGTTTATATAGACACTGGAGGGGACTAGGGTAGTACAAACTTGGTTATAGAGAAAGGAATCTTCATATCAGGACGCCAAGCTTGCCTTCCACGCCAAGGAGAGTCCCTTCTGGACACGGGAGATAGTCTTCGGTCTTGTATGTTCACAGCCCATCAGTCCGGCCCACGTACCATAGTCCGGACCCACGAGGACCCCCTAATCTAGGACTCCCTTAGCAGGCACCTCGAAAACATGCTACGCCAATGGAAAACCCAAGTGCAATAAAAACAAGTGCATGTATAAGAACGACAAAAGCGACACAGAGGACGCTGTGGTTAACGCGTGGTTCACCAGACCTAAACTAGACACAAAAAGAAGCCCTTTAAAGGGAATAGAGATGGACCTAGCCAGCTTGATAGAGTCCTGGACCGCCCATGCGGAGTCCATGGCACCCAAGAGAAACCAGCAACCCACACTAAAAGGAATTGCTGCGTCTTCAAACAAGCGAGCAAGGTCGTGGTGGAGGGTCCAGGTAAAACCCAAAACCAAAGTGAAGACGGGGGTGAACCTCGACGGCCCAATAATGGAGGCTAAAAGAAGTTTCATAATGAGGTAAACCGAGGTTAAAATGATCTATGTTACCCATATCCCTAAAAAGGAGAGGAAGTTCAATCCCGGGTCGGCTTGTCCGATCACCTTTGATAAGCATGACCATGTGAGCAGCATAAGGCATGGTGGATCAGCGGCACTCGTCCTGGACCCAATTGTTGATGGTTACCATTTGACATGCGTCCTTATGGACGGAGGCGGAAGCCTCAACCTCATTTATGAGGACACGGTTAGGAAGATGGGAATTGACTCATCTCGGATCAAACCAAGCACTACCACTATTAAAGGTGTCATCCCAGGTGTTGATGCTCGTTGCACCGGCACAGTAACCCTGTAAGTAGTCTTCGGCTCATCCAGTAACATCAGAAGCGAAGACTTAATCTTCAACATCGTCCTCTTTCGGAGCGGGTATCATGCGATTTTTGGGCGCATAGCCTTCGCACGCTTCAACGATGTCCTGCATTATGCTTATCCAAAGCTTAAAATGCCAGGACCCAACGGTGTTATAACAGACAATGGTAACACTGAGTGCTCGCTCCGGATTGAAGAGCAAACCGCGGCTTTTGCAGCCAAAGTGCAAGTATCCGAGGAGGCGGCCCGCAGCGATAAACGCACTACTAGCTCTTCAATGTGCACTCGGGCCGCACAAATCGACTCCGACCACATACCCCCACACCCTAAATAGGGATACGAGCTCCTTACTTGCCCTCTCAGGATGGGGCACTATGTCCCCAGGGTGCACAATTTCCCACTCAAAATTCCCTGGGCCGCCAAGGAGCCAAAACGTCACTAGCACATCGGAACAGTTCAACCGAGAACTGACGTGGCTTCAAGCACTTACACCACCAGGCTTATGTCAAAGAGCCAGCAACCACGACCTCGCTAGTGTGGCTTAAACCACGCAAACAGACTCCTGCAGGACCCCTTCAAGGGGATCGACCAATAAATGCCTGGGGCGCATAAAGGACCGAGATTTCACCAGTCTTCCTTACAACACCGCAATCACTGACTACAAGCTGGTCAACAACCTAGAAGTGCAGACGTGCGGCAGGATGCGGCCTGGGTTCCTAAAAGCCCGATGTTAATACCCACCCTGTATTTCTTCTTCCTTCCTTTCCCCTTTACATTGTACTCTTTTAGTCCCTCCTGTTGAAGTAGGGCATGTAAAGGCTTAAAATTATGAAATAAAGAAACCGCTCCCTTCAAGCTCCTACTCGTATTTCCTTATAAGCAAGGCCCTTCGCTGTGCATAAGTTCTTTAAAAAGAGATAATTATATTACAAGTCCGAAGTATTCGGCGTCTCAGATTTCGGTTTTATATGCATTAGTTTCGAACCTAGATTTTGGTCAATAGTTGGGTTGCCCGGCTCCTATGTGTACCCCTTACGTTCCTGATGAATTAAGCTAAGGGTGTAACGAGAGAACCACTATGATAGCGCCGCTAGGTTAATTGCTAGAGCACCTCAGTGGAGAAAGAAGAAAATTGAATACCTAGGAAGGCGCAAACTGGTTGGCCATCTGTAGAACGCGTTAAGCAATGTGACGATAGAGATCACCTGCGTTAAACAAAGGGCTCTACTTTTGACCCGAAGTGTTTCATGGCTTAGACCTCGGACTACCTGGGGCTAGTCATCTGTGTCGAAACAGGGACTCCGAGGACCCAAGAAAGGTTTGAACTCTGGGGTGTGCTAACAGAACTTCGCTACGCTTGGCCTCGCTGGTCACTGCCTCACGGGGATGCTCCGACTTGCTCGAGTAAGAAGGAAGAAGGATTAGGGACACGACAATTTACCCAAGTTCGGGCCACCTTGCTGTGTAGGACTCTACTCCCACTTTGTGGTGGATAGCCTCTCGAGGGAGGATGAATACACGAGTACAAGGAAGACGAACTGCCTCGGGAGGGCTTAGGATTCTACCTAGCTCGGGTGTCCCGATCCTTCTGTATGGTGGCGTTCTACCTATACTTATACCGGCCTTGGTCCTCTTCCCCCAAAACTCTAGGCGGGAAGGGTTTCCACAACGGCAAAATTGAAAGGGGGACATCAGTACAACTTATCCTAGAAACGACAGTCTCTGCCTGCTAACTTTTCTGGGCATGACGCATCGGTGGGCTCGGCGATGATCTCTGTCCTGGCGAGCCCGCGGTCCTGGTCTTCTAGCACCGGAGTGGCAACCTTCAGTGATTGCTTTGGGAACCGGCGAGCTTCCTTTCTCCTTTAGCATGGAGGAGGAAAGCTCCGCCATCTGCACCTGCTGGCACAACTCTGGCGCCGCTCGTCGTGGCTCGCCTCACCCACATGCACTTGAGGTGGGGCTTGGTGCCCTCGGAGGATCCGCTTGCGAGGGGGCCTCGAGAGGCAGCTTGGGGATGCCGCCTAGCACAAGGCCTCGGGAGCTCTTGGGTAGCTCGTCGTTAGGCGCCTCGTAAGGTGGGGACCCTCGCGAGGGTCTTATTCTTGAGGCCTTGAAGATGGGTTGTAACGGATTCACGCCGAGTGCCATGCCTTGGTCCACAGGCAGACGGGCCTGGGTACCCCTAGTCCCATGGGCCCAATAGTAGCCCCCAGGCATGCGATGTGCGCGACCCCGCTAGTTGAGGAAGGGGGCGAAATGGCACGGGCCCTAACCGCCTGCGGGCTAGGCACGATGTGTGGCGCACGACGGGGTGCGGGACGCCCCCACAACGCCTTGGCAACCGACCGGGCTGACATAAAGCCTGGCGGGGGCCGTGCGTGGCCATCATTGCTCCGAAGGCGAAGGGGCACATGTTGGCCTCATTTTAGTGTTATATAAGGGCAAGGGCCGGACCTCTTGGTCCACCATCGTCCCATCGCCCCTTCATCTCCATCTGTAAGTGTTATAGCTATGGCGCCCTTGAGGAGGTTCTCTGCCACCGAGAAAGGAAAGGCGGCACTGGAGGGGGCGGAGCCGCCGCTGCCAATGAGGGGGCGCGACCACCCTCGCAAGTCCGCCGCCTCGCCCGAGGCAGCTCCCAGGGGACACGAGCGTCCTCCATTGTCGACTGATGCCGTCTCGGGTAGCCGCGGGAAAAACATGGCCCACGGGCACAACCGTGGGGACGGGGCAGCCGCGACCGAGGGGAAGGAGCAGCGTAGGCACCCAGCCGCCCTGATCATGGAGTCATTCCGCTGACTTGGCCCGCGAGTTCATCGTGGGGATGGACGGCTAGCCCCAGACCTGGCTCCAACTCCCGGACTCTTGCACGGAGGATATGATCGACCATGTGCCCCTGGGCCTGTGGCTGCAGCTGGACGGCTGTTGCAACAACGCCTCCTGGGTGGTGACCGAGTTTACCTCCCCCAGGTTGTAAGTGCATCTAGTGCCCCTTAGAGATTTTGGTGTATTGAAGACTTATAGGTTAAGGGACTAATGTGTTTGTGAGTGTACACAGGTCTATAAGTCTATGAGGAGTTTGATATTTACGACGAGAGTCGACCCCTAAAACTGAATGTCTTCAGCTGAAGACTTTGGTTTTCTTGAAGACTTTGAAAGTGAAGAAATTGGTGTGACCATGAAGACTTGATATTCATGCGAGGAATATGAAGCGTGAAGACTTTTGTTTTCGCAGTTTCTCTTTCTCTTTCTTGAGTCTTAGGAAACACCATACTGTTAAAGGGGGTCGAGGTAAAACTAAGGAAAAGTTTCCAACTGATGCTCATCTCAAAATCCTACACCTATCGTATCCTTTCGAGTGAAGCCATTGGAAATCTCATATAGTTCATTCAAATTCTTCAGTGACAGAGACGAAGATCTTCTGCTCTCTGAGGAATTTGTTCTCACTGAGGAGTTAAGAATTCGCGAGTGCGGATTGCCTACAAGTGAGGAACATGATAGCCCTGAGGAATTTGATAGTCAAATTCCGACCGTTGCTATGCTATGCGCCAGTTGTCCTAGCATATCTACCCACCTAACGGTCATATCATTGAAGTGAATTTATGTCCTATCGTGTCGGGCTGCTCCCTAGAATATAAAGAGCCGCCCCCTACAACCACTAGTTGGTTGGCTGCTCCGAGAGAAACTGACACTTGTCATTGAGAGCGTCCCATCATCAGAGGACTTTGAGCAAAAATCATCAAGTGAGGAAAACCCAAACCCAAATACCTACAAACCCAAAGTGATTGGGCATCACTGAAGAGATTGTTCCTGTGTGGAACTGATGCTTGTTACCTTTGAGGATTGTGCATCCTCCAGACGGTTAGGCGTCATGGTCTAGAGCATCCAAGAGGAAATTGTGGATCGCCGAGTGACCGAGTCTGTGAAGGTTTGGAAGTCACCTGAAGACTTACCACGAGTGATTGGGCGAGGTCTGTGTGATCTTAGCTCAAGGAGAATACAGTGAGGACCGTGTGTCCGGGACTTTGTGTCCTCAGGTTTAAATACCTAGCTGCTCCAACCAGACGTACGACTGCCACAACAGTTGGAACTGGTCTACCAAATCATCGTCTTCACCAGGCTACTAGTTCTATTTCCTCAACCCTTTCATTTCCTCATTCTTGTGTTGAAGTACTTGATCATTACTGTTCGAAGATTTTGACTGAAGACTTTCTCAATTTCCTCAATGCTATTTCTTCAGTCAGTTTGTCTTCAGCCTGCTTATCCTGTTTACACGCTACTTGTACTCTATGCTTGTTTTCATTTCATCATGATGACTGTGCTTCTGTTCTTTTATGCATGCATATGAGTACCTATTCCGCTTCTAAGTAGTTCGTCTCTTAGGAATTTCCTCACCTTGAAATTCCTCTGAAAGTGCGTTATATCGACTAGAGGGGGTGAATAGGCGATTTTTATGAATTCTTCACTGAGGAATTTCAGGGTGAGGAAATTCCTAAGCGAAGAACTACTTGCAGCAGAATAAGTACTCAGATGTAAACATAACAGAACACAAGCATGGTCATCATGATGAAATGAAGACAAGCACAGAGTACAGAAAGCGTAAACACAGGATAAAACATGATGAAGACAAACAGACTGAAGAAATTGAACTGAGGAAATTGAGAAAGTCTTCAGTCAAAGTCTTCAAACAGATATGAACAAGCACACAACAACTGCAATGAGGAAATGAAAGAGTTGAGGAAATAGAACCAGTGGGCTTGGTGAAGACAATGATTTGGTAGACCAGTTCCAACTGCTGTGACAGTCGTACGTCTGGTTGGAGCGGCTAGGTATTTAAAGCTGAGGACACACAGTCCTCACCGTATTCTCCTTGAGATAAGGTCACACAGACCTCGTCCAATCACTCATGGTAAGTATTCAGGTGACTTCCAAACCTTCACAAACTCGGTCACTTTGCGATCCACAATTTCCTCTTCGATGCTCTAGACCATGATGCCTAACCGTCTGGAAGATGCACCGTCTTCAAAGGTAACAAGCATCGGATCCACGCAGGATCAATCTCTTCAGTGATGCTCAATCACTTTGGGTTTGTAGGTGTTTGGGTTTGGGTTTTTCCGCACTTGATGATTTCGCTCAAAGTCCTCGGAGGATGGGATGCTCTCAAATTACAAGTGTCAGTTTCTCTCGGAGCAGCCAACCAGCTAGTGGTTGTAGGGGGCGGCTATTTATAGCCTAAGGAGGAGCCCAAGACGATAAGACATAAATGCCCTTCAATGATATGACCGTTAGGTGGGTAGATATTTTGGAATAGCTGGCGCGTAGCATAGCAACGGTCGGAATTTTGAGGCACAAATTCCTCAGGGCTATCATGTTCCTCACTTGTAGGCAATCCGCACTGGCGAGTTCCTAAATCCTCAGTCAGAAGAAATTCCTTAGAGACCAGAAGAACTTCGTCTCTGTCACTGAAGAATATGACTGAACTGTATGAGATTTCCAATGGCTTCACTCGAATGGATTGGTAGGTGTAGGATTTTGAGTTGAGCATCACATGGAAATTTTTCCTTAGTATTTCCTCGACCCCGTTTAACAGTACGTTGTTTCCTATGACTCAAGAAAGAGAAAATAAAACTATAAGAACAAAAGTCTTCATGCTTCATGTTCCTCGTATTAATACCAAGTCTTCAAGGTCACACCAATTTCTTCACTTTCAAAGTCTTCAGAAAGTCTTCAGAAATCCAAAGTCTTCAGTCGAAGAACTTCATTTTTGGGGTTCGACTTTCTCTGTAAATATCAAACTCCTCATAGACTTATAGACCTGTGTACACTCATAAACACATCAGTCCCTTAACCTATAAGTCTTCAATACACCAAAATCACTAAGGGGCACAAGATGCACTTACAATCTCCCCCTTCTTGGTGATTGATGACATTATAGGTTAAGTTTTCAACGGGGATAAACATATGAAGTGTAAAAACTGAAATTGAGGAATTTTATTGCAAGATATAGAAGAACTCCCCCTGAAGATGTGCATAGTGAGGAATTTGCTTTTGAAGCAATGCACACTTGAAGAGTAGAATCATGGAGATCTCCCCCTATATCTTGCAATTCATACACGCATTTGACATATAATATGAAGAATTTGAAATGCATGATGAAATATGGTGACTGATGTAATTCAGCATGCGTGCATTAACATTAACGAGGAATAAGCATGCAGAAAATCTCAGCAAAAGTATCAGGCCACCATAGAGTTTAAGTTTACAACTTGGTCCAGCAAAGTCATCAGAAGAACGAGAGTTGTAACTTAGCAAAAGAAACGCCCATATAAGATAGACCCGCTTGAAGACTAACTCAAATTTCTCCCCCTTTGTCATCAAATGAACAAAAGGATCGAAAATGAGGACTAATGCCCCTGAAGAATATCAAGTTGATGGAGGAGCGCCAGCGTTGTTGGGGTCGTTTGTTGTTGTAGGGCCTGCCGCAGTGTCGTCCAAGTCTTCATACTCATCGGTGTCGCGTGATGAGGAACAAGAGCTGGCCACCAAGGAAGGAACCTTGACCTTCTTGTATTTCTTCGGTGGAGGTTCAGACCAGTCAAAGTCCTCCTTGAGACCCATTTGCTTCAGATCTTCTTCACCATATACATGTGACAGAATAGCCCAGGTGCGACCGAAGACTTCGTGGAGGTAGTAATGGTTTTTCTTCACTCCATTATGTGTAGCAGTCATGTTGTGAAGAATAGAACCAAACTGACGCTTAACCCATTTATGGTTTCGATCCACTTTCTGGTGAAGACTAAGAAGCAGCTCACGGTCAGTCATCACCCTTGGAGATGTGGCTTGAGGATTTGGCTTGGATGCATTGGCAGCAGAATCATTAGTGGCAGAGTCATCATTGGTGGAATAAGATGCAGCTTTGCGAAACTGACCATCCATCCTTCATCAATAATAGCTGGTGCCTTGCCCTTCTCATCAGCTGAGGAATATGTCCGCTTGAGGACTTCAATTAGGGGCAAGTAGCTGAGGTGATTCTGAAAATCAGCCTTGTAGTTGAGTGAAGACCTTGTTATGAGGAATCTCATAATCCAAGGAGCATAAGGCTTCAACTCAAACGGAGAGAGTGCAACATTTGCCAGAGTCCTCATGAAGAAATCGTGATAGTTGACAGGAATGCCATGCATGATGTTGAATAGCAGATTCTTCATGATGCCAACAATTTCCTCATCAGACGAGTCACGGCCTTTGATCGGACTCATTGCCTTCGTCAGAATGCGATAGATAGTTCTTGGCACATAGAGCAATTCCCTCACGAGGAATTTGGTCATTGGGGCTTGACCAGGCTTCAGAGGCTTCATAAGAACTTGCATATAATGGGCAGTGAGTTCAGGCTCTTGGTACAGGCAACGAGCTCCTTCAGGTGGAGGATTGATTGGCAGGGCATGAAGCAATTCAGATGACGGTGCCTTATATTGAGTGTTTTCGGTCATCCAGTCTAGAACCCAGGTATTCACATCGTCAGCATCTCCTGTGTGATGTGCAGCGTTGCGTAGAACTAAAGAATAAGTTCTTCATTCCAATCAACAATGTCAGAGCAAAAGTTGAGGAGGCCTGCGTCATGAAGCACACCGAGGATAGGAGAGAAGCATGGCAGGGTTTCCATGTACACAGGAGGAATGTGCTCGTGGTCGAAGACTTTATCCTTGTTGAAGAGTAGTGAAGAATAGAAGTTGGCCTGGTTGGCAGTCCAGAAGCGCTTCCTTCTAAGACGAGCAGAGTCATAAGGATTATAATCAGTGAAGATCACATGGTCACCGAAAAAGTCATCAGCCTTGAATTTTTGTTTCTTCGAGAATGGATCCTTTGGCTTGGGCTGAGGAGTATCAGTTAATTGTATTACTACCTCAGAAATCGCAATCTCGGGTTCCACATGCTAAGGAGTTTCAGCTTCTTCTTCAGTGGCAGCCTGGGTCTTCAATTCTTCATCTACATTTTCTTCAGCACTAGTGGCTGGAATCTCTTCATGTACAGAAGGAGTTGCACGAGGTTCTTCAGATCCCATTTGTACTTCAGTGTTGATAGGGGACTGAGGAATTTGTTGAAGTGGTGTGAACAGAGGAGAGTTGGGGTGCTGACTTTCCCAAAAGTCATCATTCAACACTGGTGTTGTACACCCAATGTCCACATATTCATCTTCTTCTTGTTCTTCAACGCCAGCCTCTTCAGCAGTGAACTATGGCATGGGCGATGAGACTTGTGGGGTTGAAGGGATTGCATCCGCTTCAATTTCTTCATCCAACTGCTCTGACGAAGCAGCAGAAGGAATGTCATCATCAGATTCACTAGGAATCACATATTCTTCATCAAAAGGAACAAGGTCCTTTGATGGCATGGTTGTGATAGGAACGACATCAATTGGGTTGTCGAATGAGCTAGTCAATGGCTTCATCTTCTTCGGAGCTGAAGAATCTGATGAAGTTGATGCCTTCCTTTTCTTCACCGCTGCACGCTCTGCAGCCTTGGTCTTCTTCACATCTGATGCAGATGGAAGGATTGGAGTTGGGGTAGGTGCAAGAGGAGAAGAGGAATTTGGTTGAATTTCTTCAGGAACAACTGATGCAGTTACCCTGACTCCTTCAGTTTCTTCACGCACAACCATTGAAGCTTCAGCTGTCCTAACATTTTCTTTAGGCGCAACACTAGTGGTTGCCCTGGCAATTTCTTCAGCGGCTGGAATGCAGTCATCAGCCCTATTACTCTTAGTTTCTTCAGCAGCCTGAATATCATCAGTGGTGCTGGCATTTTCTTCAGTCGGCTGAGCAGATGCTTCAGCCTGAGGATTTTCTTGTAACGTTGGGGCTGCAACATTGGAAGTGAACTTTTCTGTCAATTTCACAAATCTGACTTTGGCTCCAAGCCAGTCAGCACGGTATACGTCAAATTCATCATTGAGTTTCTTGATCTCTGATTGAATAGTGACAAGTTCTTCAGTTGTCATAGAGACAACGTTTTTCTTCAGGAAGCGCTCCTTCTTGTACTACTCTTTCTTGATCTGCCTGGCCTTTTCAAACTTCAATTTTTCTTCTTGGATAAAGGCAGTCAGCATATGACTTTGGCCAGGAGTCAGCTTGAAATCAGGCATAGGAGTGTTGGGGTCCTTGTGCCAGAGATCAATGTAGTCAAGGATCAACTTTGGATCCAAAAGTAGAAGCACATTTGTGCCTTTGGCTCTAGCGGCCTTGAGCTGCCTGTCTCTGATGATTTTGGCAAGTTCCTCATCATCAGCTTCGTCTTCATCAGACGGCACTTGGAAAGCGACCTGCTTCTTGTGAGGACTTGGGCGAGAGCCTCGTCCAGCAGTGGCCTTTTTCTTTAGCAGAGAGGGGCCAGTTGAAGAATTTGGTGCAGCTGAGGAACTAGCAGAAGCTCCTAAGGCAATAGAGATGCCTGTTGTCCTTTGGCACGTGGCGAGGTGCACATGTGCTGAGGATTTTGACGGAGCAGCTGAGGACTTTGGCGGAGGAGCGGGAGCAGTTTGAGGAGTTGGCCGTGAGGGCTTTGAAGAATCTGGCCGTGAGGGCATTGCTGAGGAACTTGGCCTTGAGGGCATTGAGGGTGAAGCACTTGGCTTATGAGCAGGCTTCTTTGCCATGGCCTTCTTCAGCTTGCATGCAGAGGCCTCAACAGTGGCAGCAGCAGCAGCAGCAGAGTCTTCATTAAATTTCCTCACTGCTTCTCTTGCCTGTTTGGCCAATTTGGTCTGGCGCTTGGCCCATTCGTCAGGATAGTCCTCACCGCGCTTGAGGCTGGTGGGATCTGCTACTTGGCCAGGTGCCAACGGAGGTCTTCGGCATGGAGGATTTAGAGCAAATTTCTTCATATACTTGGGAGTAACATACTTGTACTCCCTCCACTCTCTTACCCATCTCCTCTCTATTCTTTTGATAAGCACCTTGCACTGAGTTTTGTCCTCTTTGCCAAACTTGGCCTCATCAGGAGTGCAATAGTCCTTGTATATGTCATCAGGGATCTCAAAGGCAGTATTGACCTCAGGCCTCTTTCCTCCTTTCCGTCGCTTCTTTCCATCATCCATTTTCTTCAGTTGAGGAATATGAGCAACTGAATTTTCTGAAGAGGAGTGCAACTTTTCTTCGAGGAACGCTGCAAATGAGTTAAGTTGATGAGAACCTAGTGATTCAGCAGCGGACATGAGTACCTGTGAACAGAGTATAGTTGCGAGGAATTTGGAGAGGTCATATGCGTTCTCAGAGGTTTTCCAAAAAAGAACAAGTTTGAGGAATTTGACCAGATGAGTCTTGAAGAATTTCACTAAGCATTCTTTGTCTTAGGTTCCGGAGTTGTAAAGATCAAAAATCCACACAATTGAGGAATCTTGAAGAAAAATATTGCTTAGAGAAACGGATCAGGAACAAATGACATGCGAGGTGTTTTAGTGTGTGAGGATTTGAAGAAAAAACACCTTTGAAGATTTTGTAGAAATCATTTGAATCAAAGAGGGCAGTAAAAGTAACTTTTAATTACCCTAGACAAAGAACATGATGAACTAGGAAGTGTAGATGTGAAGTTCGTCAGTTCAGATCTTCCACGCCCTAACTCGGCTGATGAAGACAGCTACGGCGGCGGCGGAGTGAAGAAATCCGCAGCCGGCGCGAGTACGACGGCGACGAGGTCGAGGCAGTGAAGCTCTTCCTCACCGGTGACGATGAAGTAGCGGCGACGCTAGGGTTTGAGAATCTTGAGCGGGAGAGAGATCGAGCGGAGTAAAAGTGAAGTGAGGAAGGGGAGGGGTATATATAGCCACGGTGAAAAACGGTTCGCCCGAAGAAATTGGACGAACGTGCCCCTGACCCTTCTCATTCGCTTGACATGTGTCACCCACGTACTGAGAGGTGACGATCGTGTGAGATCGTGGGTGAATAGATAAGTATTTTCGTGGGATGCGGAACGGTTTGAGCGACAAAACCGAAAAGTTAGATAAGATAAGTTAAAAGTTCCGTTCGCAGATTCTTCAGCTGACAAGGACATAGTGAAGATTTTGAACGAGTTTCAAATAGAACGCACATGAAGAATTCGTGAATAGATTGGGTTGAGTTTAGCATAGAGGGGGAAGGGTCCGATCACATTCACTTAGCAGAAAAAGCAACTTGAAGAAATAGCAATAAGTGAATGTTGTAGAGAACATAAACTCATATATATATATATATATATATATATATATATATATATATAAATGTATATATATAGCCAATGAAGAAAAACAACGGAAACAATGAAGACAATGCAAAGTTGAAGAAAATTGAACAACTGAGGAAATTCAAAAATGAGGAAAAACTCAAATTGAAGATTTTCAACTTTTGGTGGTGGCGTGACCCACCGTATAAGAATGATGATTTCAGACACCGCGTACAATTGTCGTAGGGTTCTGAGAATCAAATTCTTCGTTAATTTCTTCACACTTAGTCTTCATTGTTTGAAGAAAAATGTTTCTTCATGTGTTGCACATCTAATTCATCAATTTTGCATAAGTGTTAGGATGAGTGTCCTTTTCAAAGAACATTCGAAGATTCTAAGATATTTAGCTCACACTGCAACTTGCTAAATCTCTTCTCATCCAAGGGCTTTGTGAAGATATCGGCTAGCTGTTCTTCAGTCTTCACATGCTCAATAGAAATGTCGCCCTTCAACACATGATCATGAAGAAAATGATGACGAATCTGAATGTGCTTTGTCTTCGAGTGCTGAACTGGGTTGTGATCAATCTTGATTGCACTCTCATTGTCACAGTAGAGAGGCACATTCTTCACGTTGACGCCGTATTCCTTGAGAGTTTGCTTCATCCACATCAATTGAGCACAGCAAGAACCGGCAGCAATGTACTCAGCTTCAGCAGTAGACATTGATACGCAGTTCTATTTCTTCGAGGACCAACAGACCAAAGATCGTCCGAGGAAATGGCATGTGCCAGATGTTGACTTGTGGTCCACACGATCACCAGCATATTCAAAGTCCGAATATCCAATGAGATCAAAAGTCGAGCCCTTGGGATACCATAATCCAAGTGTTGGTGTGTGAGCTAGATATCGAAGAATATGCTTCACAGCCTTATGGTGTGATTCCTTCGGTGTAGCTTGAAATCGGGCACACATGCAAACACTAAGCATAATATCTGGCCTAGATGCACATAAATACAATAAAGAGCCAATCATGGAGCGGTATACCTTTTGATCGAAGTCAATACCATTTTCATCAGTGCATAGATGGCCATTTGTGGGCATTGGAATTTTGACCCCTTTGCAATCTTGCATGCCGAATTTCCTCAGTACATCCTTGAGGTATTTCTCCTGAGATATGAATATGCCATTGCACTGTTGACGAATTTGAAGACCTAAGAAGAATTTCAATTCTCCCATCATAGACATTTGATATTCTTCACTCATCATATAGGCAAATTCATCACTGTAACGTTGGTCAGTACAACCAAAGATAATATCATCAACATATATTTGGCACACAAACAATTCACCATCATAAGATTTAGTGAAAAGAGTTGGGTCAAGTGAACCGGGTTTGAAGCCTTTCTTCATGAGGAATTCCTTCAAAGTATCATACCACGCCCGAGGGGCCTGCTTGAGGCCATAGAGGGCCTTATTGAGTCTGAAGACTTTGTCAGGATGCTTTGGATCTTCAAAACCTGGGGGTTGAGCAACATATACTTCTTCCTCAAGCTTACCATTGAGGAATGCACTTTTCACATCCATTTGATATAGAGTGATATCATGATGGTTAGCATAAGCAAGTAATATGCGAATAGCCTCAAGTCTAGCAACAGGTGCAAAAGTTTCATCGAAATCAATTCCTTCAACCTGTGTGTAGCCTTGAGCTACAAGCTGTGCCTTATTCCTCACCACAAGGCCATTTTCATCTTGCTTGTTGCGGTAGATCCACATTGTGCCAATGATATTGTGCTTGCGAGGATCCGGACGTTTGACCAGTTCCCAGACGTTGTCGAGCTCGAACTGATGTAATTGTTCTTGCATAGCTTGAATCCACCCAGGCTCCAAAAATGCTTCATCTACCTTAGTGAGCTTTGTGATAGATACAAACGCAAAGTGCCCACAAAAGTTAGATAAATGTGAAGCTTTTGAGCATGTGAGAGGACTTGGTGCTTCAATGTCATCGATGATTTTCTCAATCTGCACTTCGTTTGCAATGCGAGGATGAGCTAGTTGTCGTCGAGGAATTTGATCAGCATTTTCTTCAGCACCATTTTCTTCAGGTGCATTAGCTCGACGTTCTTCACGTTCTGGAATGAATTCTTCAGCAGATTCTTCGGTCGGAATGACATCCTCAGTAGCCTTGAACTTGATAGTTTCCTCGGGTGCTGGTTCATCTATCACAGAAGATAGGTGCTCTCTTTGCGAGCCATTAGTTTCATCAAACCGCACAACTACCGTTTCAACAACTTCGTGGTGAATGTTGTTGAAGACTCTGTAGGTGTGCAAGTCCTTTCCGTAACCAAGCATAAAACCTTCATGTGCTTTCGATGCAAATTTTGAGTTGTGATGAGGATCTCTAATCCAAAATTTAGCACCGAAGACTTGGAAATAACTCACATTGGGTTTCTTGTTAGTGAGGAGTTCATAAGCAGTCTTCTTGAAGAATTTGTGAAGATATACTCTGTTGATGATGTGGCAAGCAGTATCAATTGCCCCAATCCAGAAATGACGAGGCGTCTTGTACTCATCAAGCATAGTGCGAGCCTTCTCAACAAGAGTCCTGTTCTTGCGCTCCACGACGCCATTCTGCTGAGGAGTATAAGGGGCAGATAACTCATGAGTAATACCAAGTTCATCAAGATAGTCATCAAGACCAGAATTCTTGAACTCAGTTCCATTGTCACTCCTGATGTGCTTGATCTTCACACCAAAGTTGGTGGAAGCCCTCGAGGAAAATCGTTTGAAGACTTCCTGCACCTCATGTTTGTAAGTGACAATATGTACCCATGTGTAATGAGAGTAATCATCAACAATAACAAAGCCATATAGAGATGCATCATTTGTAACTGCAGAATAATGGTTAGGACAAAAGAGATCCATATGAAGCAATTCAAATGGTCGAGTGGTAGTCATGATTGTCTTCGCTGCATGTTCGGCCTTGGTCATCTTTCCAGCTTCACAGGCTCCGCATAAGTGATCCTTGAGGAATTTGACATTCTCGATGCCAATGACATGCTTCTTCTTCGAAAGCGTGTGCAAATTGCTCATGCCTGCATGACCAAGTCGTCGATGCCATAGCCAGCCTTCTGAAGCTTTTGCGACGCATACGGCTGGTTGTGGTCCTGTAGAGAAATCAACAATATACAGATCTCCTCTCCTAAAGCCTTCGATGACTTTGGAATGGTCAGCTTCCATGATCACAACACAACGATACTTGCCAAAGACACCAACCATATCAAGATCACAAAGCATTGAGACAGACATGAGGTTGTATCCTAAGGACTCAACAAGCATGACTTTGTCTATGTGTCGATCCTTTGAGATCGCAACCTTACCTAGACCCAATACCTGACTTTTGCCTTTGTCAGTGAAGATGGTATGCTTCAGATGCGATGGAGATAAGGGAGCATCGATCAATAGATTCTTGTCACCAGTCATGTGATTTGTACATCCACTATCGAGGACCAACTCATTGGCTTTGGGTTGATCATCCTGCAGATGAATTACTGCAACTTACGAACTCATATACTTCATCCGTGAAGAATATGACATCAATTTCATCAGATCAAGTAATAGAACAGATAAAGCAATATGAGGACGTGAGAAATGAAAGTTCATTTCTTCATGATTAGCCTGCATCCTTTCAGGCAATTTCAGGTCTCCAGCAAATTCTTCAAACGTTTTAGCACGTCTGGAGACCTGACCCTACATAAGAGATTAGTTCCTTTTCTTCACCACCCACATCTGAAGGGGTGGCAAAGAGTTCATCACTCCGCGAGCTCCATACGAGAAAGGTGGCATAGAAGCCAGTCCATTTCATTTCACATAAGAGGAGTTAGGGTAAGCATATGAATGAGCAGAGAAATTCTTCGACGACTTATGAACATAATGGTTAGAAGAATAATGCTCATATTCATAGCCCTTAGCCCTTCCCTGCGAAACAGAGGTATTAGCACGATGATGATCATGAGGACTTTGATCCTTTTGAGGAATTTGATCCACATGAGGAATTTGGTCCGTATGAGGACTTGGATCCATATGAAGAATTTGGTCCATATGAAGAATTTGATCTGGGGTTCCTATTCTTCACTGGTGGTGTCATGAGGACATTCACCTGAAGACTTTCAAGGCATCTTTTGGGAACCCAGATTTTCTTCATAGGGGAACCGTTCCTGCAGTTAGTGCCAACATATCTAGCAAATACTTCACCATTTTGATTTTTGAACAGTTTATAGTTGGAGTCAAATGACTCATCAGAAGAATGAGGAGATTCACATATAAAGCCAGATAGATTAGATGGATCTACTGGTGGTCCCTTTGCAGCAACCCATGAGGTTTTGGGGTACTGCTCAGGCTTTCAATGAGTACCATCAGCATTGAGTTTCCTCTCAAAGGCAATGCCCTCTTTCCTAGGGTTCCTGTTGAGGATATGCTTTTTAAGCACATCACAAAGAGTCTGATGCCCTTTGAGGCTTTTGTACATGCCTGTCATGTACAATTCCTTCAGCCCTGCATCATCAGTGATACTAGCAATGCTCTCATATGAGGAATTAGTGATAGCAGAGACAGTTGAAGAATTTGTAGCATTAGAAGCATTTGAACATTCAGCTCAAGAATTAGCAGATTCACGTTCAATGCATTTCAAACATGGAGGAACAAATTCTTCCTAAGAAGCACTGATTTGTTGAGCAAGTAATGAATCGCGCTCCTTTTGAAGATCTTCATAACTCACTCTTAGCTTTTCAAGATCTTGCTTTCTCTGAAGAAATTCATAAGAAAGCTTACCATGATCAGATACGAGAGTGTTATGATAACCTTGAAGGTTGTCAAACCTAGACTGAAGTCTCTGAAGACTCTCAGCCAAAGCATTCGGCTAATCCATTTCTTCACCCAACATATCATCGCTCTTATTTAGCATGAATTGAACTTTTTCCAAAGCTCTTTGTTGTTTAGTGGCAACGGAAGCAAGTTTGACATAGCTGGGTCCAAATTCATCACCAGATTCATCATCACTGGATTCAGATAGATAGCATTCAGTTACCTTTGCATCTTTTGCCATAAGACATGGTGTAGAAGATGATGATTCTGGTTCGAATGTCATCTCTTTGAGAGATTCCTTGAAGTCCTCAAACCAAGGATCATGACGGGTTCGATGACCTTCATAGACCTCAAAGAGACGGTCCCAGATAAGCTTCGCATGATCGAGATGCATGATGTTCCTGAACTGATTTTGAGACAGACAAGAGCAGATGATGTCCTTCGCTGTGAGGTTGAGAAGGGTGAACTTGCGAATGTCATCAACTTCTGCCATCTTGCACAGATCGGTAAGACCAATCTCAGTGACGGTCCACAGCTCACTGTTCATCACCATGAGACGCTTCTTTATCATGGCCTTCCACTTGGGATACTTGTGACCGTCAAAGATGGGGCATGACACGGTCTTCATTCCTGTGGTCGACATAACTAAAACTCCAGGCGGTTAAACCAAAATCACACAGAACAAGGGAGTACCTTGCTCTGATACAATTGAAAGTGCGTTATATCAACTAGAGGGGGGGTGAATAGGCAATTTTTATGAATTCTTCACTGAGGAATTTCAGGGTGAGGAAATTCCTAAGCGAAGAACAACTTGCAGTGGAATAAGTACTCAGACGTAAACATAACGGAACACAAGCATGGTCATCATGATGAAATGAAGACAAGCACAGAGTACAGAAAGCGTAAACACAGGATAAAACAGGATGAAGACAAACAGACTGAAGAAATTGAACTGAAGAAATTGAACTGAGGAAATTGAGAAAGTCTTCAGTCAAAGTCTTCAAACAGATATGAACAAGCACACAACAACTGTAATGAGGAAATGAAAGAGTTGAGGAAATAGAACCAGTGGGCTTGGTGAAGACAATGATTTGGTAGACCAGTTCCAACTGCTGTGATAGTTGTACGTCTGGTTGGAGCGGCTAGGTATTTAAACCTGAGGACACACAGTCCCGGACAGACAGTCCTCGCCGTATTCTCCTTAAGCTAAGGTCACACAGACCTCGCCCAATCACTCGTGGTAAGTCTTCAGGTGACTTCCAAACCTTCACAAACTCGGTCACTCGGCGATCCACAATTTCCTCTTGGATGCTCTAGACCATGACGCCTAACCGTCTGGAAGATGCACAATCTTCAAAGATAACAAGCGTCGGATCCACGCAGGATCAATCTCTTCAGTGATGCTCAGTCACTTTGGGTTTGTAGGTGTTTGGGTTTGGGTTTTTCCTCACTTGATGATTTCGCTCAAAGTCCTCGGAGGATGGGATGCTCTCAAATGACAAGTGTCAGTTTCTCTCAGAGCAGCCAACTAGCTAGTGGTTGTTGGGGGCGGCTATTTGGCCAGAGTACCTTGATCTAGCCCCCTGTAACAGGGAACTAACGAAGTACACTGGCCACCGCACCACTTTCTTCCTTGCCGCGTCCATGGGGTTTCCCCTACTGCCGTGCTCTTCTCCGTCCTGATCCTCATCTGGTTTTGCCGGGCTCTGTTCATTTTCTGCTTCCTCCACTTCCCGCTGTGCTACTAAGGCTGCACTAACCACTTGATTGGCTGCTGCTAAGTATAGCAGCAACGACTCTTGTGGTTTGGGGGCAACCAAGGTGGGCACAGAGGATAAGTAGGCCTTCAACTCTTGTAATGTTGTATCTGCTTCCGGGGTCCACTTCATGGGCCCTGCCTTCTTCAGAATTTTGAAGAACGGCAGGGCACGCTCGGTAGACTTGGAAATGAATCTACTAAGCACGGCAACACACCCTGTCAGACGCCTCACATCCTTGACTGTCCTGGGTGCCTGTATCTTCTTGATAGCCTTGATCTTGTCGGGGTTGGCTTCGATCCCCCGATGGGAAATGAAGAACCCAAGTAGCTTGCTGGAGGGAACGCCAAACACACACTTCTCCGGATTTAGCTTCAAATTGATCTTGTGCAGATTGTCAAATGTCTCTTCCAAATCTTGGATGAAGGTTGATCTGTCCTTGGTTTTGACCACAATGTCATCCATATAAGCTTCAATGTTTCTGTGCAACTGTGGTTCAAAACCAATCTGGATTGCTCTTGCAAAAGTGGACCCGGGACTCTTTAATTCGAAAGGCATGCGCACAAAGCAGTACGTACCACATGGGGTGCTGAAAAAGGTCTTCTCTTCGTCTTCCTTAGACATGAAGATGTGATGATACCTAGAGTATGCATCAAAAAAGGAGAGCAAATCACAACCTGAAGTGGAGTCCACAATCTGGTCGATGCGTGGCAAGGGAAATGGGTCCTTCGGGCAAGCCTTGTTGAGATATGTGAAATCTATGCAAAGCCTCCATTTCCCGTCAGCTTTGCGTACTACCACTGGGTTTGCCAACCATGTCGGATGCACCACTCATCTCACCAAACCAGCTGCCTCAAGCTTCTTGATCTCTTCGGCAATGAACTGCTGCCTCTCCAAGGCCTGCATCCGAACCTTCCGCTTGATGGGTCGGGCGCGTGGGCAGACAGCAAGGTGGTGCTCGATTACCTCCCTGGGAACACCGGGGATATCAGATGGTTGCTAGGAAAAGACATCGATATTCGCCAACAGGAAGGCAACAAGCGCGCTTTCCTATTTGTCATCAAGGGTGGCGTTGATGGTGAAGGCACCATCAACGCCAGCCAACCCTGTCGGGAGCTTCTTCACATGTGGTGCAACAACCTTGGATCTCTTGCTGTTGGAACTTTCCGGCGGATCATCAATAGGCGCAACACACTCCGAAGAGGTACCCTTCCCGGATTCTTGCCAGTGTCCTTACCATCCTTCTTCTTTCCTCTGTTTTCCTTGGCGGGTACTGCCGCTGTCATGGCCTATACCGCGACTGCGTCCCGGTACATCTTATTCATGCAAATGATTGCTTCCTTCTCGTCTGATGGAATGGAAATGACTCCGACCAGCCCTGGCATCTTCAAGGTGTTGTAAGCATAGTGGGATGCCACCATGAATTTTGCCAGGGCTGGGCGTCCAAGGATTCCATTGTACGGCAGGGGGAGGTCGACCACATCAAACACAACCTTTTCAGTCCGATAGTTCGGTTCTCCCCCAAATGTCACTAGCAACGTGATCTTTCCCTTAGGATGACTCCTGCCGGGATTAACTCCGTGAAACATGCCTATGATCTTTAGCTCTTCCTCTGCTATCTGAAGTTTGATGATAACCTTTGGGGAAATCAGATTCAACTCGGACCCGCCGTCAACCAACTTCTTTGTGACTTTGAGGATGCGAATGGTTGGAGAGACCAACAATGGAAAACATCCTACCGCGGTGGTGCTGTCAGGATGGTCCCCTTCTTCAAAGATGATGGGCGTGCGTGACCATTTGAGCGGCTTCCGGGACTCTGCTGCCGGCTCGACGACACTGACCTCACGTGCCCACCTTTTAAGTTGGTGGTAAGAGGAGTGCAAAGATGCACCCCCGTCAATGCACAGGGCTTCAGTGGGCTTCTGGAACTCCTGCTCACTGGTTTCCTCTTCATCCCCTCCATTACTCTCATCATTGCAAACTTCCTTCTCTCGGCCCCTGGCAGGTTTTCCTTGCTTCCGAAAAGCCTCGCCAGGACGATTTGCTTCACAGCCCCGGCCCTTACCGCCAGCACCATTCTGACCGATTTCCTTGTCACGCTTCTCATACTCAGCTCTCTACCTCTTGGCAAGTGCTCAACCTGATGACACTCTTGGAGATCATGGCCTTTGGTCTGGCGAATCTTGCAGTACGGTCCATCGCCTTTCCCAGCTTTCTCGGCAGCCGCAGCCTCCCGGCAGTCAGCGCACACTGCAGCTTCCTTGCCGGGGGCTTCGGCCCTAGCCTTCTTGCCGGTATTGGGCGTGCCCGATCCTTCGATGATCATCATTGCCTTATCCTTGCACCTCTTGTTGTGCTTCTTGCTCTTCTTCTTCTGACTGGTCGATTCATCATCATCCTCTAAATCGATGTCAATGCAATCTTCCTCTCCAGGGAGTTTCCTTCCCTCCTCCATCCGAGCACACTTATCCCCCAAGGTGTAAAGCTCCTTCATAGTCTTGGGCAACCACATGTTTATCTTGGAACGAATCCTACGGTTGCGCACATTGGACTGGAAGGCAGCTATCACGATCGCCGAATGGATATTTGGGATATTCCTATGGACTCTGTTGAACCTCTGCAAATACTTGTGAAGGGTTTCTCCTTCTTTCTGTTGGAGAAGCTGCAAATCGCTAGGCCGTCCTGGTTCTTGATGGCCGCCTGTGAAGGCGCCAATGAACTCATGGCACAGGTCAGCCCATGACGAAATGGAGTTCTCTGGTAGGTGCGTGAGCCAAGACCTCACATTGGACTTGAGTGCCAAAGGGAAGTAGCTGGCAAACACCTTCCCATCTCTTCCCCCAGCAGCTTGAACAACAATGGCGTAAACGCTCAGGAACTCTGCCGGGTTCAACCTTCCATCATACTTCTTTGGTAACTCTGGCTTGAACGTACGAGCGGACGGCCAACGGACTGGCCGCAGCTCACGAGTAAAGGCAGGGCACCCAACCTCAAAAGGCAGGCACCCTCCATCCTCAAGCGCAGGCTCGTCGACGTTTGGATCATCGCACCCATTGGCCTGGCGGTGGTCGTCACAACGCTGCTCGATGGCAACGCACGTGTCTCCCCTCCGCCTGTCCTCCGGGGCTCGCCGTTGGCCTGGATTTGCTCGAGGGTCAGAAGAGGCCATCGAGACATCGTCCTGGTCTATATTCTGTCGTGCTCGCGCTGGCTGCCATTGTGGGTACTACACCGTGGGGTGGCTCTTTCCGTGCGGCCAGCAGCGCGAGCCGTTGTCGTTGCTTGGGGAGACTGTGATGGACCGTCTCGCTGTGAGCCCCCAGCCTTGGTGAAACCAATCAGACTCTGAATGGTGGCTCTCCATTCATTCATCTGATCAGCCATCAGGGGAAATCTCAATAGTAGTTGGGCCCATGCTATGGCCTCCGTGGCGGTGCTCGGCATCGGTGATGATGATGTCGACCGCACCATTGCCTGGCTCCTTACAGTGCCAGTGGCGACGGTGTCGTGTCCTTGCCGTTTCGATCCAGCCACTTGGAGGGCATGGTGCTGCAGCGAAGGTGCTTGGGGGCGAGTGGCTCCATTGGGCGCAACGGTTGGGTTAGCCCGTCCCTGCTGTCGCACCCGTGATGGGGGCGGCTGGATTGTGGCGATTCGCCCCAGTCTTGGTGCCACCACTATGGCTGTGCCCTTCAGCGAGGGGAAGAGGTACAGGTGGAACAACCCCTTCGCCCGTATCTCGTGGAGCATGGCCGCTGGGATGATGCTATTGCTGCTCTTCTCCGGTGCCTCCCGCTCCTGTTTCGGCCGCGGGGGGAGGTGGTGACGACACCGCATGCGCCGACCAAGTCCCCCGCAGCGCCCACATCCTCGTGCACCTCCGCGGCCCCTGCAGCGTCGCTGGTTGCGGGCGGCGGAGCCTTCGAGGTGGACGGGTGAGCTGAAGCACCGGGTTTCTTCTTGGGCGCCATAGTCGATGGAGCCGCAAGATGAAGAAGATGGTGATGAAGATGACGCTTTGCTCACGCCTTCAGGTTCGCGCAAGGGATCCCCCTACCTGGCGCGCCAAAGATGTCGTCGGAAACCACGAACACCTATGGGACCAAGAGTCCCTTGCTGATTCGGCGGGCGGATGTCACGTTGCACAAAGAGCAGAGGGGCGTTGAACAACACGACAGGGATCACGCAGGCAATCTTTTCCCAGGTTCGGGCCGCCGCAAGGCGTAAAACCCTGCTCTGGCTCTGGTGGAGGATTGCCTCGGGGCAGAACGGCTACGCGCATATGAATGTGTGAGGGCGGTGGATTCGCTAACCCAGGGTCCAACCCTCTCTACGTTTGCCTTGGGCCTCCTTCTATATGAAGGAAATATGCCTTAGAGGCAATAATAAAGTTATTATTTATTTCCTTATATCATGATAAATGTTTATTATTCATGCTAGAATTGTATTAACCGGAAACATAATACATGTGTGAATACATAGACAAACAGAGTGTCACAAGTATGCCTCTACTTGACTAGCTCGTTGACCAAAGATGGTTATGTTTCCTAGCCATAGACATGAGTTGTCATTTGATTAACGGGATCAAATCATTAGGAGAATGATGTGATTGACTTGACCCATTCCGTTAGCTTAGCACTCGATCGTTTAGTATGTTGCTATTGCTTTCTTCATGACTTATACATGTTCCTATGAATATGAGATTATGCAACTCCCGTTTACCAGAGGAACACTTTGTGTGCTACCAAACGTCACAATGTAACCTGGTGATTATAAAGGTGCTCTACAGGTGTCTCCAAAGGTACTTGTTGGGTTGGCGTATTTCGAGATTAGGATTTGTCACTCCGATTGTCGGAGAGGTATCTCTGGGCCCACTCAGTAATACACATCACTATAAGCCTTGCAAGTATTGTGACTAATGAGTTAGTTGCAGGATGATGTATTACGGAACGAGTAAAGAGACTTGCCGGTAACGAGATTGAACTAGGTATCGAGATACCGACGATCGAATCTCGGGCAAGTAACATACCGATGACAAAGGGAACAACGTATGTTGTTATGCGGTCTGACCGATAAAGATCTTCGTAGAATATGTGGGAACCAATATGAGCATCCAGGTTCCGCTATTGGTTATTGACCGGAGAGGTGTCTCGGTCATGTCTACATAGTTCTCGAACCCGTAGGGTCCGCACGCTTAACGTTACGATGACAGTTATATTATGAGTTTATATGTTTTGATGTACCGAAGGTTGTTCGGAGTCCCGGATGTGATCAGGGACATGACGAGGAGTCTTGAAATGGTCGAGACATAAAGATTGATATATTGGAAGCCTATGTTTGGACATCGGAAGTGTTCCGGGTGAAATCGGGATTTTTTCGGAGTACCGGGAGGTTACCGGAACCCCCGGTATCTTAATGGGCCTTAGTAGGCCTAGGTGGAAGAGAGGAGAGGAGGCCAGGGCAGGGCCGCACGCCCCTTCAACCCCCAATCCGAATAGGACAAGGAGAGGGGGGCGGCGCCCCCCTTTCCTTCCTCCCCTCCACCTCTTCCCCCTCTCTCTCCTAGTCCAACATGGAAAAGGGGGGAGTCCTACTCCCGGTAGGAGTAGGACTCCTCCTGGCGCGCCTCTCCCCTTCGCCAGCCGAACCCCCCTTGCTCCTTTATATACGGGGGTAGGGAGGCACCTCTAGACACACAATTGATCATTGATCTCTTAGCCGTGTGCGGTGCCCCCCTCCACCATAATACACCTCGATAATATCGTAGCGGTGCTTAGGCGAAGCCCTGCGTCGGTAGAACATCAACATTGTCACCACGCCGTCGTGCTGACGAAACTGTCCCTCAACACTCGGCTGGATCGGAGTTCGAGGGACGTCATCGAGCTGAACATGTGCTGAACTCGGAGGTACCGTGCGTTCGGTACTTGATCGGTCGGATCATGAAGACGTACGACTACATCAACCGCGTTGTGTTAGCGCTTCCACTTTCAGTCTACGAGGGTACGTGGAACACTCTCCCCTCTCGTTGCTATGCATCACCATGATCTTGCGTGTGCGTAGAATTTTTTTGAAATTACTACGTTCCCCAACAGTGGCATCCGAGCCTGGTTTTATGCGTTGATGTTATATGCACGAGTAGAACACAAGTGAGTTGTGGGCGATATAAGTCACTGCTTACCAGCATGTCATATTTTGGTTCAGCGGTATTGTGAGATGAAGCGGCCCGGACCGACATTACACGTACGCTTACGCGAGACTGGTTTCACCGTTGCGAGCACTCGTTGCTTAAAGGTGACTGCGGGTGTCTGTCTCTCTCACTTTAGTTGAACCGAGTGTGGCTACGCCCGGTCCTTGCGAAGTTTAAAACAGCACCAACTTGACAAACTATCGTTGTGGTTTTGATGCGTAGGTAAGAACGGTTCTTGCTAAGCCCGTAGCAGCCACGTAAAACTTGCAACAACAAAGTAGAGGACGTCTAACTTGTTTTTGCAGGGCATGTTGTGATGTGATATGGTCAAGATATGATGCTATATTTTATTATATGAGATGATCATGTTTTGTAACCGAGTTATCGGCAACTGGCAGGAGCCATATGGTTGTCGCTTTATTGTATGCAATGCAATCGCCAAGTAATTGTTTTACTTTATCACTAAGCGGTAGCGATAGTCGTAAAAGCAATAGTTGGCGAGACGACAACGATGCTACGATGGAGATCAAGGTGTCGCGCCGGTGACGATGGTGATCATGACGGTGCTTCGGAGATGGAGATCACAAGCACAAGATGATGATGGCCATATCATATCACTTATATTGATTGCATGTGATGTTTATCTTTTATGCATCTTATCTTGCTTTGATTGACGGTAGCATTATAAGATGATCACTCACTAAAATTTCAAGATAAAAGTGTTCTCCCTGAGTATGCACTGTTGCCAAAGTTCGTCGTGCCCAGACACCACGTGATGATCGGGTGTGATAAGCTCTACGTCCATCTACAACGGGTGCAAGCCAGTTTTGCACATGCAAAATACTCAGGTTAAACTTGACGAGCCTAGCATATGCAGATATGGCCTCGAAACACTGAGACCGAAAGGTCGAGCGTGAATCATATAGTAGATATGATCAACATAGTGATGTTCACCATTGAAAACTACTCCATTTCACGTGATGATCGGTTATGGTTTAGTTTATTTGGATCACGTAATCACTTAGATGATTAGAGGGATGTCTATCTAAGTGGGAGTTCTTAAGTAATATGATTAAAAGAACTTAAATTTATCATGAACTTAGTACCTGATAGTATCTTGCTTGTCTATGTTAATTGTAGATAGATGGCCCGTGCTGTTGTTCCGTTGTATTTTAATGCGTTCCTTGAGAAAGCAAAGTTGAAAGATGATGGTAGCAATTACACGGACTGGGTCCGTAACTTGAGGATTATCCTCATTGCTGCACAGAAGAATTACGTCCTGGAAGCACCGCTGGGTGCCAGGCCTGCTGTGAGAGCAACACCAGTAGTTATGAACGTCTGGCAGAGCAAAGCTGATGACTACTCAATAGTTCAGTGTGCCATGCTTTACGGCTTAGAACCGGGTCTTCAACGATGTTTTGAACGTCATGGAGCATATGAGATGTTCTAGGAGTTGAAGTTAATATTTCAAGCGAATGCCCGGATTGAGAGATATGAAGTCTCCAATAAGTTCTACAGCTGCAAGATGGAAGAGAATAGTTCTATTAGTGAGCATATACTCAAAATGTCTGGGTATAATAATCACTTGATTCAACTGGGAGTTAATCTTCCGGATGATAGCGTCATTGACAGAATTCTTCAATCACTGCCACCAAGCTACAAGAGCTTCGTGATGAACTATAACATGCAAGGGATGAATAAGACAATTCCCGAGCTCTTCGCAATGCTAAAGGCAGCGCAGGTAGAAATCAAAAAGGAGCATCAAGTGTTGATGGTCAATAAGGCCACTAGTTTCAAGAAAAAGGGCAAAGGGAAGAAGAAGGGGAACTTCAAGAAGAACAGCAAGCAAGTTGCTGTTCAGGAGAAGAAACCCAAATCTGGACCTAAGCCTGAGACTGAGTGCTTCTACTGCAAGCAGACTGGTCACTGGAAGCGGAACTGCCCCAAGTATTTGGCGGATAAGAAGGATGGCAAGGTGAACAAAGGTATATGTGATATACTTGTTATTGATGTGTACCTTACCAGAGCTCGCAGTAGCACCTGGGTATTTGATACTGGTTCTGTTGCTAATATTTGCAACTCGAAACAGGGACTACGGATTAAGCGAACACTGGCCAAGGACGAGGTGACGATGCGCGTGGGAAACGGTTCCAAAGTCGATGTGATCGCCGTCGGCACGCTACCTCTACATCTACCTTCGGGATTAGTATTAGACCTAAATAATTGTTATTTGGTGCCAGCGTTGAGCATGAACATTATATCTGGATCTTGTTTGATGCGAGATGGTTATTCATTTAAATCAGAGAATAATGGTTGTTCTATTTATATGAGTAATATCTATTATGGTCATGCACCCTTGAAGAGTGGTCTATTTTTAATGAATCTCGGTAGTGGTGACACACATATTCATAATGTCGAAGCCAAAAGATGTAGAGTTGATAATGATAGTGCAACTTATTTGTGGCACTGCCGTTTAGGTCATATCGGTGTAAAGCGCATGAAGAAACTCCATAATGATGGACTTTTGGAATCACTTGATTATGAATCACTTGGTACTTGCGAACCGTGTCTCATGGGCAAGATGACTAAAACACCGTTCTCCGGAACTATGGAGAGAGCAACTGATTTATTGGAAATCATACATACAGATGTATGTGGTCCGATGAATATTGAGGCTCGTAGTGGATATCGTTATTTTCTCACCTTCACAGATGATTTGAGCAGATATGGGTATATCTACTTAATGAAACATAAGTCTGAAACATTTGAAAAGTTCAAAGAATTTCAGAGCAAAGTTGAAAATCATCGTAACAAGAAAATAAAGTTTCTACGATCAGATCGTGGAGGAGAATATTTGAGTTACGAGTTTGGCCTACATTTGAAACAATGCGGAATAGTTTCGCAACTCACGCCACCCGGAACACCACAGCGTAATGGTGTGTCCGAACGTCGTAATCGTACTTTACTAGATATGGTGCGATCTATGATGTCTCTTACTGATTTACCGCTATCGTTTTGGGGTTATGCTTTAGAGACGGCTGTATTCACTCTAAATAGGGCATCATCGAAATCCGTTGAGACGACGCCTTATGAACTATGGTTTGGCAAGAAACCAAAGTTGTCGTTTCTTAAAGTTTGGGGCTGCGATGCTTATGTGAAGAAATTTCAACCTGATAAGCTCGAACCTAAATCGGAGAAATGTGTATTCATAGGATACCCAAAGGAGACTGTTGGGTACACCTTCTATCACAGATCCGAAGGCAAGACATTCGTTGCTAAGAATGGATCCTTTCTAGAGAAGGAGTTTCTCTCGAAAGAAGTGAGTGGGAGGAAAGTAGAACTTCATGAGGTAACTGTACCTGCTCCCTTATTGGAAAGTAGATCATCACAGAAACCAGTTTCTGCGACACCTACACCAATTAGTGAGGAAGTTAATGATAATGATCATGAAACTTCAGATCAAGTTCTTACTGAACCTCGTAGGTCAACCAGATTAAGATCCGCACCAGAGTGGTACGGTAATCCTGTTCTGGAGGTTATGTTACTAGACCATGACGAACCTACGAACTATGAAGAAGCGATGGTGAGCCCAGATTCCGCAAAACGGCTTGAGGCCATGAAATCCGAGATGGGATCCATGTATGAAAACAAAGTATGGACTTTGGTTGACTTTCCCGATGATCGGCAAGCTATTGAAAATAAATGGATCTTCAAGAAGAAGACTGACGCTGACGGTAATGTTACTGTCTCTAAAGCTCGACTTGTTGCGAAAGGTTTTCGACAAGTTCAAGGGATTGACTACGATGAGACCTTCTCACCCGTAGCGATGCTCAAGTCTGTCCGAATCATGTTAGCAATTGCCGCATTTTATGATTATGAAATTTGGCAAATGGATGTCAAAACTGCATTCCTGAATGGATTTCTGGAAGAAGAGTTGTATATGATCCAACCGGAAGGTTTTGTCGATCCAAAGGGAGCTAACAAAGTGTGCAAGCTCCAGCGATCCATTTATGGACTGGTGCAAGCCTCTCGGAGTTGGAATAAACGCTTTGATAGTGTGATCAAAGCATTTGGTTTTATACAGACTTTTGGAGAAGCCTGTATTTACAAGAAAGTGAGTGGGAGCTCAGTAGCATTTCTGATATTATATGTGGATGACATATTGCTAATTGGAAATGATATAGAATTTCTGGATAGCATAAAGGGATACTTGAATAAGAGTTTTTCAATGAAAGACCTCGGTGCAGCTGCATATATATTAGGCATCAAGATCTATAGAGATAGATCAAGACGCTTAATTGGACTTTCACAAAGCACAAACCTTGACAAAGTTTTGAAGAAGTTCAAAATGGATCAAGCAAAGAAAGGGTTCTTGCCTGTACTACAAGGTGTGAGATTGAGTAAGACTCAATGCCCGACCACTACAGAAGATAGAGAGAAGATGAAAGATGTTCCCTATGCTTCAGCCATAGGCTCTATCATGTATGCAATGTTGTGTACCAGACCTGATGTGTGCCTTGCTATAAGTTTAGCAGGGAGGTACCAAAGTAATCCAGGAGTGGATCACTGGACAGCGGTCAAGAACATCCTGAAATACCTGAAAAGGACTAAGGATATGTTTCTAGTTTATGGAGGTGACAAAGAGCTCATCGTAAATGGTTACGTTGATGCAAGCTTTGACACTGATCCGGACGATTCTAAATCACAAACCGGATACGTGTTTACATTGAACGATGGAGCTGTCAGTTGGTGCAGTTATAAGCAAAGTGTCGTGGCGGGATCTACGTGTGAAGCAGAGTACATAGCTGCTTCGGAAGCAGCAAATGAAGGAGTCTGGATGAAGGAGTTCATATCCGATCTAGGTGTCATACCTAGTGCATCGGGACCAATGAAAATCTTTTGTGCCAATACTGGTGCAATTTCCTTAGCAAAGGAATCCAGATTTCACAAGAGAACCAAGCACATCAAAAGACGCTTCAATTCCATCCAGGATTTAGTCCAGGTGGGAGACATAGAAATTTGCAAGATACATACAGATCTGAATGTTGCAGACCCGTTGACTAAGCCTCTTCCACGAGCAAAACATGATCAGCACCACGACTCCATGGGTGTAAGAATCATTACTGTGTAATCTAGATTATTGACTCTAGTGCAAGTGGGAGACTGAAGGAAATATGCCCTAGAGGCAATAATAAAGTTATTATTTATTTCCTTATATCATGATAAATGTTTATTATTCATGCTAGAATTGTATTAACCGGAAACATAATACATGTGTGAATACATAGACAAACAGAGTGTCACTAGTATGCCTCTACTTGACTAGCTCGTTGATCAAAGATGGTTATGTTTCCTAGCCATATACATGAGTTGTCATTTGATTAACGGGATCACATCATTAGGAAAATGATGTGATTGACTTGACCCATTCCGTTAGCTTAGCACTCGATCGTTTAGTATGTTGCTATTGCTTTCTTCATGACTTATACATGTTCCTATGACTATGAGATTATGCAACTCCCGTTTACCAGAGGAACACTTTGTGTGCTAACAAACGTCACAACGTAACTGGGTGATTATAAAGGTGCTCTACAGGTGTCTCCAAAGGTACTTGTTGGGTTGGCGTATTTCGAGATTAGGATTTGTCACTCCGATTGTCGGAGAGGTATCTCTGGGCCCACTCAGTAATACACATCACTATAAGCCTTGCAAGCATTGTGACTAATGAGTTAGTTGCGGGATGATGTATTACGGAACGAGTAAAGAGACTTGCCGGTAACGAGATTGAACTAGGTATCGAGATACCGACGATCGAATCTCGGGCAAGTAACATACCGATGACAAAGGGAACAACGTATGTTGTTATGCGGTCTGACCGATAAAGATCTTCGTAGAATATGTGGGAATCAATATGAGCATCCAGGTTCCGCTATTGGTTATTGACCGGAGAGGTGTCTCGGTCATGTCTACATAGTTCTCGAACCCGTAGGGTCCGCACACTTAACATTACGATGACAGTTATATTATGAGTTTATATGTTTTGATGTACCGAAGGTTGTTCGGAGTCCCGGATGTGATCACGGACATGATGACGAGTCTCGAAATGGTCGAGACATAAAGATTGATATATTGGAAGCCTATGTTTGGACATCGGAAGTGTTCCGGGTGAAATCGGGATTATTCCGGAGTACCGGGAGGTTACCGGAACCCCCCGGTAACTTAATGGGCCTTAGTGGGCCTAGGTGGAAGAGAGGAGAGGAGGCCAGGGCAGGGCCGCATGCCCCTTCAACCCCCAATCCGAATAGGACAAGGAGAGGGGGGTGGCGCCCCCCCTTTCCTTCCTCCCCTCCACCTCTTCCCCCTCTCTCTCCTAGTCCAACATGGAAAAGGGGGGGGAGTCCTACTCCCGGTAGGAGTAGGAGTCCTCCTGGCGCGCCTCTCCCCTTGGCCGGCCGAACCCCCCTTGCTCCTTTATATACGGGGGCAGGGGGCACCTCTAGACACACAATTGATCATTGATATCTTAGCCGTGTGGGGTGCCCCCCTCCACCATATTACACCTCGATAATATCGTAGCGGTGCTTAGGCGAAGCCCTGCGTCGGTAGAACATCAACATTGTCACCACGCCGTCGTGCTGACGAAACTCTCCCTCAACACTCGGCTGGATCGGAGTTCGAGGGACATCATCGAGCTGAACGTGTGCTGAACTCGGAGGTGCCGTGCGTTCGGTACTTGATCGGTCGGATCGTGAAGACGTACGACTACATCAACCGCGTTGTGTTAACGCTTCCGCTTTCGGTCTACGAGGGTACATGGACAACACTCTCCCCTCTCGTTGCTATGCATCACCATGATCTTGCGTGTGCGTAGAATTTTTTTGAAATTACTACGTTCCCCAACACTATAGACAAAGGGGTCACCATAGTGGCAAATCAATCATTATGCACTGATTAGATAGCAAACAGTGCTATCATACCTAACTCTGCGGGTAGACAGAGCACATTAAATGCGCTGCTCAACGTGACATCATAGCTTGCCCGGCAGGCCCTGCCGTGCTGTTTTGCCAGCTTCGTATCTGCTCGCTCGACACATCGCAGGACGGGTGTCGCCTGTAGGTATTCCTATAGAAAGTGGCTGCCATGTGGTGAATAGCAGACACTTAGCCACTTTGGGGCTTGACATCGCATCGATCGACGACATGCGTCGTGATGAGGTGGTGTGGTGAGGTGGTTTTGCCCTCGCGAGTCCCAGCAAGCCTGCCGTGACGACCTGGAGGCTCGCTTCCAGGGGTGACCCCGTCCTTGCGAGGCTCGCTTGCCCGGCAAGGGGGGTTTCTTCCTTAGTGATATCTTGCTCTCCTCGCTAGTCTTGGTCTCCTTGAGCTGTATGCTGGTCCTTTGAAGAACTCGTTCCTTATGCTCCATTCTGATCTTGGGGTTGTAATCTTGCTCTCGTGACTGTGCACAGTCTGGGCAACGGACCTAGGGTTTGGTGCACCGACACCAAGTAATTACTTCAAGGAGACTCAAGGATCTAAGCTTGGGGATGCCCCAGAAGGCATCCCATTCTATTCCTCAACAATTATCGGTATACCTCGGTTTTGTTTTGTTCACATGATATGCATCTTTTGTGTTCTTCTTTTCCTTTATGCACCGTGCTAGGATTATATAGTCCTTAATGCTTTATTTAATGCTCTTTGTGCTTCACTTAAATCTTTTGAGTATGGCTTTATAGAATGCTCTTTGTGCTTCACTTAAATCTTTTGAGTATAGCTTTATAGAATGCTCTTTGTGCTTCACTTAAATCTTTTGAGTATGGCTTTATAGAATGCTCTTTGTGCTTCACTTAAATCTTTTGAGTATGGCTTGATAGAATTCTCTTTGTGCTTCACTTAAATCTTTTGAGTATGGCTTTATACAATGCTCTTTGTGCTTCACTTAAATCTTTTGAGTATGGCTTCATAGAATGCTTTGTGTGCTTCACATATATATTTTGAGCTTGGATATTGGTCAATCTATATTAACTGTAGAATGCAATATCAACTTCACTTGTATCTTTTGGAGTATGAATAAATTTATCATCGAAATTGGGCTTGGAAGAGTATCATTAAAATATCACTGCTTAGCTAAAAAGCTTTAAAGAAAAGTTCCTGTTTAGAGACAACCTAATATTTGTCCTTACTTTTTTTGTTCACATGATTAAGTTACTGTAGTAATCATGTTTTATAGATTTTTGTTCAATAAAGTATCAAGTAAAGCCTTTGGGATAGTGTGGATGATAGTTGACTTGATTCTGTGCAAAAACAAAATCTTTTACACCCAGTAAAAGAATTGTTTGAAATTACAGGAGCATAAAAAAATTCTGAATTTTCTTTAAAAGATTGATATACACATTTGCTACGTTGTCCTAATTTTTCAGATATTTTGGAGTTACGGAAGTAAGATTATAATTTAGATCTTTACAGACTGTTCTGTTTTTGACGGATTCTGTTTTCGATGCATAGTTTGCTTGTTTTCTAGTTTATATGGCTTATATTGCTCAATATAAATTGTATAAATTATAGAGTAAAGAAGGAATTATGTGGAAACAATTATGAATCTTGTCTCTGTCAGTACCCAAGTGAATGATTTGTTTTACTATACTAACCCATCTCACAAAGTTTCGTTAAGGTTTGTGTGATTGAAGTTTTCAAATTTTCGGTGAGCTATCAATATGTGGAGAATAAGGAGTGACAAGAACCTAAGCTTGGGGATGCCCAAGGCACCCCATGATAAAATGCATGGAAGATACAAGCAACTAAGCTTGGGGATACCCCGGAAGGCATCCCCTCTTTCGTGTTCAACATTATCGGTATACCATACTTGGAGCTATATTTTTATTCGTCACATGATATGTGTTTTGCTTGGAGCGTATTTTCATTTTACTAGATATTTGAATGAAATCATTGGATCTGAAATCTTGAATGAGAGAGAATCCTCACATGGCTATTTAACTAATTGACTATGCATTGATCTTCACTTATATCTTTTTGAGTAGTTTTGTCATTTACTCTCGTGCTTCACTTATATCCTATGAGTAAATGGTTGAATGAATTGAATATCATAAATCTAAAATTATATATGTTTTATATGCTTCTCCGATGGGGAGTAATGACTTCACATATAAGAAGTATAGGTGGTAAAATTTATTGAAAGTTAGGAAACTCCACATTGGTCACTTGAACAATTAATTAAAGAATATTGAAGGAAGAGATATTTCAGATATAAATATACTATCTTGGATATCTTCTATGATTGTGAGTCCCATTAATTATTTTCGAACTTGAAAAAATTAGTTGAAGTTGGACAAGGAAGACAACGTAACGAGTTATGTTTGGGTATATTTGTATAGAAGTTATATGTTATGGATCCACCAACATGTGGTGCTTGCTTAGGATATTTTGCTAGCCAAAAATTTGTACTAAGTAGATGTACTACTTGTGCATCCAGAAACCCTTAAACCTCGTTTCTTGCCATGAGTGTCGACCATATCACCTATGGATTGAATAAGATACTTCAAGTAAGTTGTCATCGGTGCAAAATGCAATAAAAATTGCTCCTAAATATGTATGATCTTTTATTGCAAGGGAAAATAAGTGTTGTACGAACTTGTGATGGTAAAGAAAAAAAAGCGATGGACTGCATAATAAAGGTTCCTATCACAAAGGGCAATACAAAGTGCCATTCCTTTGCATTAAGGGTTTGCACATCCAAAATTAAAAACCACATGACAACCTCAGCTTCCCTCTGCGAAGAGCCTATCTTTTACTTTCATATATTTACTTTTATTCAAGAGTCAAAAGTATTCCTTCTTATTTCAACCTCAATTATTCTTTAGTTGGCAAGCATCATGTGGTGGGAAAGATCCAAGCATATATGGCCATTCAAATAAATTTTATCATGAATAATTATTGTTGACAATTAACTATATGATAAATAAGTTGGGAGGCGAAACATTAAGCCCCATCTTTCTCTGTGTTCGACAGATGCTATTTGTTCTGAAAATATGCTTTGAGTGTTAGCAATCATGGAAGACTATATGATAGTTGAGTATGTGGAATTTGCTAAATCAATGCTCTTGCATAGACCCTTCTTGAAAATAAGATGAATTGCAATTGTTTGGTGACTGAGAACATAGTTTGTTAGTTTTCAAGAAACTTCATGGTCTATGCTTTAACATGTGAATATCTTGTTACTTGATCATGAGAAGTTTTATGAGTTAAGCTACTGTTTATGATATATAATGATGCTAGAAAAAGTGTTTCAAACTATCATTGATCAAATTTATGCACTATGCTAGCATTCACACTTCATAAATTATTTCTTTTATCATTTACCTACTCGAGGACGAGCAGGAATTAAGCCTGGGATGCTGATACGTCTCCAACGTATCTATAATTTATGAAGTATTCATGCCAAGTTTACAACAATTTTATATGGTTTTGGTATGATTTGATTAGACCTAACCCAGACTGGCATTGTTTTCAACAGAACTACCGTGGTGTCGTTTTTTGTGCAGGAATAGAAGTTTTCGGAATGGGCTGAAAATTTACGGTGTTTTTTCTGGACCAAAAGAGACCCCCGAAGCACCAGAGCTAGGCCAGGAAGTGAACGAGCAAACAACAAGCCAGGGGGCGCGCCCTACCCCCAGGGAGGGTGCTCCCGGCTTGTGGGCCCCACGGGAACCCCCTTGATGTGAGACCAACGCAAAAAATTCTTATAAATACCCAAACCTCCGAAAAGAACCCTAGAAGAGAAGTTCTGCCGCCGCAAGCCTCTGTACCCACGAAAAATCTATCTAGGCCCTCTCTGGCACCCTGCTGGAGGGGGCCATCATCACTGGAGGCCATGGAGGAGGAAGCCGGAGGGGGCCATCATCACCATGGAGGCCAAGGACTAGAGGGAGAATCTCTCCCCATCCAGGGGGGAGGCCATGGAGGAGGAAGCACAATGGGAGACTCTCTCCACCCTCTCTCGGTGGCGCCGGAGTGCCGCCGGGCGAACCATCGCCACGGTAATAGACTTCATCGACAACACCATCTTCATCGCCTCCCTCATCTCTTTTTGGCGGTCCACTCTCCCGCACCTAGCCGTAATCCCCTACTTGAACATGGTGCTTTATGCAACATATTATGATCCAATGATGTGTTGCTATCCTATGATGTTTTGAGTAGATTTCTTTTGTCTTTTGGGTTGATTGATGATCTAGATTGGTTTGAGTTGTATGTTTTATATTGGTGTTGTCCTATGGTGCCCTCCGTTCCGCGTTCACGTGAGGAATTTCCCCTATAGGGTGTTGCAATGCATTCATGATTCGCTTATAGTGGGTTGCTAGAGTGACGGAAGCTTAAACCCGAGTAAGGGGGTTGTTGCATATGGGAGTAAAGAGGACTTGATACCTTATAATTCTATGGTTGGGTTTTACCTTAATGATATTTAGTAGTTGTGGATGCTTGCTAGAGTTCCAATCATAAGTGCATATGATCCATGTAGAGAAATTATGTTAGCTTATGCCTATCCCTCATATAAAATTGCAATAATGATTATCGATCTTGTTAACAATTGCCTAGGATAATTCCGCACATCGATCCATCATTATTCCACTCTCGCTATTTGTAATATATTGTGATATATTCTAACTTTATGTTAACAACACCTATTTTTATATTTTAGCTCTCCGATATCATGCAAAGCTATCCTCTTTATACCCATATTATAGTTCTATTTCTCGTTTCGAGATGGAAGCAAACATTCGGTGTACGTAGAGTCGTATCAGTGGCAGACATGACTTGAGAGAATATTGATCTTACCTTTAGCTCCTTGTGGGTTTGACAATCCATACTTATCACTTCCACCTTTGGAAATTGCTACGATGATTCCTTGCAATCGGGGATTATTAGACTCCGTCTGGGCGACACGAGCCGCCCGGCGCTTGGCACGAGCACGACGAGCATCGGCCATGGTGGCGGTGGAGCGGAGGACGGAGCGCAGTGGAAGAACTTAGGCACACCCCTACCTGGCGCGCCAAATGTTGGAACAAGGACTCCAGGGACCCAAGAAAGTTTTGAACTCTGGGGTGTGCTCACAGAACTTCGCTATGCTTGGCCCCACTGGTCACTGCCTCACGGGGATGCTTCGACGTGCTCGAGCGAGAGGGAAGAAGGATTAGGGACACAACAGTTTACCCATGTTCGGGCCACCTTGTGGTGTAAGACCCTACTCCCGCTTTGTGGTGGATTGCCTCGGAAGCGAGGATGAATAAACGAGTACAAGGAAGATGAACTGCCTCGGGAGGGCTCAGGATTCTACCTAGCTCGGGTGTCCTGATCCTTCTATATGGTGGTGTTCTACCTATACATATACCGGCTTTGGTCCTCTTCCCCCAAAACTCTAGGCTGGAAGGGTTGCCACAACGGCCAAATTCAAAGGGGGACAACAGTACAACTTATCCTGGCAAAAGCAGTCTCCGCCTGCTAAAGCTTCTGGGCATGCCATGTCGGTGGGCTCGACGATGACCTCCATCCTGGTGAGCCCGCGGTCCTGGTCTTCTAGCACCGGAGTGGAAACCTTTAGTGATTGCTTTGGGAACCGGCGAGCTGCCCTGGTCCTTTTGCATGGAAGAGGAAAGCTCTACCATCTGCACCTAATGACACGGCTCTGGCGCCGCTAGTTGTGGCTCGCATCACCCACGTGAACCGTGAGGTAGGGCTTGGCACCCTCGGAGTATCCGCTCGCGAGGGGGCCTCGGGAGGCCGCTTGGGGATGCCGCCTAGCACGAGGCCTCGGGAGCTCCTAGGTAGCTCGTCATTGGGTGCCTCACGAGATAGGGACCCTCATGAGGGTCTTGTTATTGAAGCCTTGAAGATGGGACATACCGGATTCACAATGAGCGCCGTGCCATGGGCCGCAGGCAGACGGACCTCGGTACCCCCAGTCCCACGGGCCCGACAATCAGCTCCACAGTCAAACTCCTAGGACTAATTGAAATCTCTCATGAGGGTCAAAACTGCATCTCGAAACACCCTTTGTACTAAGCTACAAGGGGGTTGAAGTCGACGAGTGGCCACTTTTAGTTTGAAAAGTCACTTAGCAGGTAAAAATAATTAAAAACAGACACACATATGGAATTTAAAGCCATGACCATTTAAGAAAAAGATTATGTTTTGTACATTACATCACTTCGGTATTCCGAAGTACTACCTAATAATACAAAGTGTCCTTCGGACACGTGGTCTTAGTAAGTCGAGCTTCCTCCTCCACCTCCTGGTAGATTTGCTCCGTGGTGCGGGGTATCTGCGCTGGAGGGCCAGTGTCCACAGTCACTGCGTCGACCTTACACCAGTGCATCTTCACACAGGCGTAGGCCCTCTGTTGTCCCTCAAAGCACGCAGACCTCTTCCAGCTGTCCGCGCGGGCGACAGCCCCCCGTATACGCATCACTAGGCCAAATAGGATGGTGGGAAGGGCTTCGGTAGGCCACAGAGCGATGCAGAGGTCCTGTAGCAATGACCTCATAAGGCGGAGAAGCTCCGCCAGCTGCTTCATCCGATGGTTCAGCAGCTGCGATGCCGGAGACCCCTAGAATTGACCCCAGAAAGCCTTCTCCACCTCATGGCCCACTCGCTGGTTGATGTACGTGACGACATCAGCCACGCACTGCGGGAGATTCTGAAGACCTTTGCGGAATGCCATAGCTGGGTGAGCTTGGTGCACCCCTTGCTACCAAAAACACACTGCAATAAGTAGTGCTTACCCGAGGTGATTTTCTCCAACTGCTGGAGCACCTTGCGGTCCCCCCGGGCCGTAGTCTTGAGGTTGGCATGGGTAAGCTTGAGCTATTCGAGCTCGTCCTTTGTTGGCTGCCCTTACACCTGAAGCTTGTCGTGTGCTTCAAACACGCCCTTCAGGATCTCCTCGACCTCAACCACATGCGCCTGGTCCTTGTCCCCGACCACCTTCTTGACGATTCGGGCCTCCTCCTCCTCTGCGGTTGTAGCTTCATGCTTCTTTGACTCTTGCCAAACTCTTTTGAGCTTAGCCTTGAGCTTGTCAAGCTCAGCTAGCGCTGCTATCATTTAAATAGTTCAGTCTTAGTTTTTATTCAACAAGGCTTACCCTAGAAATTTAAATACAATTTGCTTGCCCTGAGATTGCTCGAAGCTCTGGTTCACCAGGCCGAGCTCCTTCTGGGACCTCTCGATCTTTCGGTTCATCTCTGCTATGTCCACGAAGATGGATCCTGGAACCGAGGTCGAAACCTGTCAACAGAGCTCCTTATTACAACGCCAACGGTCAAAAATACTTATCCAGGACAATTGCCTGGGGCTACATGACAAACTCCAATTAAACCTTACGACCCCAATGTCGGTTTCTTGAAACCACGTTTGGCCTCAGGGGCTACTCACTGATACGTCTCCAACGTATCTATAATTTTTAATTGTTCCATGCTATTATATTATCAATCTTGTATCTATCATACCCCTACTCCTGCATGTCTGAATATTCTGAGTTTATCTGGTATATCTCGTACAGAGTGCTCCTGGAGCTGTATCTTTGATCAGTGCCATAGGCATCTGACTTTGTATATGCGTGTGGCCGGATGAACATGCATGCTCTAGTGGCCGAATGGCACCTGGCCGTGGGTGTGTGCGTGAGCATGTGTGTGTGCCCATGGGAGTGGATGGATGGATGTGTGCCTTATATAGGCATGGCTAGCTTACTATGTAAGCTATGTAGTGGCATGGGACAAGTGGGCATGGGGCACCATGCCCATGATGGTGTGGACGTGATGTGCATGCCTCCTTGTCCCTGGTGCACTTTATAAAACAATGCCCAGGGACAAATACACTGTAGATGATGTCATCGCGGTACAGCCGTCTCGTCCGCGGTATGGCCGTCACGTCGGTGTCTTGTCGGTGTCGGTTCAGGCTGCAGTCGGCAGCCGGCTGGTTGGCGCAGTCGGCAGCCGGCAGCCGGCCAGGTAGCCGACCGGGTGGAGCAGTCGGACGGGGAGCCGGCAGGAGCGGCCGGGCAGTTGTACTGAGGGGCTTTGCTAGCCCCGATATCTGGAAATGTTGTCTTGCCGTCTTCGGGGTACCCGTGGTCACTTACTCCATCACCATCACACTTCTATCTTTACCGTTTTTCCTAGTTCGATCCTTTTGGTTATGTCTTGATCTACTAGAATAAAGTTTAGTATGATCTAGCTTTGAGTTTTTGTGTTGATCCTTGTCTATGTAATCGAGTCCGTGAGCTATATATAATAAAGATTAGTCTTGAGTCGAGGGCTTGGTTATCTTGTTATGATCTTGAGGAAGTAAAAGAAAAAAAGAAATAAAGAGATCATGTTGATCTTATGGAGAGTAATGACTTCACATATAAAGAGTATGATGAATAAAAGTTGTTGAGATTTGACAAACATAGTTTTGGTCATCATTGCAATTAATAGGAAGTAATAAAGAAAGAGAGGTTTACACATATAAATATACTATCTTGGACATCTTTTATGATAGTGAGCACTCATTAAAATATGACATGCTAAAAAGTTGATGTTGGACAAGGAAGACAACGTCACGGGTTATGTTTTCTTATATTCGAAATAAACTATATTGTCATGGATCATCCAACATGTTGAGCTTGCCTTTCCCCCTCATGCTAACCAAATTCTTTGCACCAAGTAGAGGTACTTCTTGTGCTTCCAAATATCCTTAAACCCAGTTTTGCCATGAGAGTCCACCATATCTACCTATGGATTGAATAAGATCCTTCAAGTAAGTTGTCATTGTTGCAAGCAATAAAAATTACTCTCTAAATATGTATGATCTATTAGTGTGGAGAAAATAAGCTTTATACGAGCTTGTGATATGGAAGAAATAAAAGCGACAGACTGCATAATAAAGGTCCCTATCACAAGTGGCAATATAAAGTGACATTCTTTTGCATCAAGATTTTGTGCATCCAACCATAAAATCACATGACAACCTCTGCTTCCCTCTGCGAAGGGCCTATGTTTTATTTTTGTCTTATACCTTATACAAGAGTCATGGTGATCTTCACCTTTCCTTCTTACACTTTATCCTTTGGCAAGCACTGTGTGTTGGAACGATCCTGATATATATATATATATATATATATATATATATATATCCAATTGGGTGTGGGTTTTCATAAAGCATTATTGTTGACGTTACCCTTGAGGTAAAAGGTTGGGAGGCAAAACTATAAGCCCCTATCTTTCTCTGTGTCCGATTAAAACTTCATACCCATAAGTATTGCGTGAGTGTTTGCGATTGTGAAAGACTAAATGATAGTTGAGTATGTGGACTTGCTGAAAAGCTCTTATATTAACTCTTTCCGATGTTATGATAAATTGCAATTGCTTCAATGACTGAGATTATAGTTTGCTAGTTTTTCAATGAAGTTTTTGATTCATACTTTACATTGTGAATAGATTGTTACTTCAGCATAAGAAATCATATGACAATATATATATGTTGCTATTCTAAGAATGGTCATGATGCCCTCATGTCATTTTATCGACACCTCTATCTCTAAACATGTGGACATATTTTTCAATATCGGCTTCCGCTTGAGGACAAGCGAGGTCTAAGCTTGGGGGAGTTGATACGTCTATTTTGCATCATGCTTTTATATCGATATTTACTGCATTATGGGCTGTTATTACACATTATTTCACAATATTTATGCCTTTTATCTCTTATTTTACAAGGTTTACATGAAGAGGGAGAATGCCAGCAGCTGGAATCCTGGGCTGGAAAAGGAGCAAATATTAGAGACCTATTCTGCACAACTCCAAAAGTCCTGAAACTCCACGAAAGTCAGTTTTGGAATATATTAAAAATAATGGGCGAAGAAAGCACGAGAGGGGGGCCACCCACTATCCACGAGGGTGGAGGGCGCGCCCTACCTCCCTGGGCGCGCCCCCTGCCTCGTGGGCCACCTGGAAGCCCCCGATGCCCATCTTCTGGTATAAGGTGTCTTTTGCCCAAGAAAAAATAACAAGGAAGCTTTTGGGATGAAGCGCCACCGTCTTGAGATGGAACCAGGGCGGAACCAATCTAGGGCTCCGGCGGAGCTGTTCTGCTGGGGAAACATCCCTCCGGGAGGGGGAAATCATCACCATCGTCATCACCATCGATCCTCTCATCGGGAGGGGGTCAATCTCCATCAACATCTTCACCAACACCATCTCCTCTCAAACCCTAGTCCATCTCTTGTATCCTATCTTTGTCTCAAAACCTCAGATCGGTACCTGTGGGTTGCTAGTAGTGCTGATTACTCCTTGTAGTTGATGCTAGTTCGTTTATTCGGTGGAAGATTACATGTTCAGATCCTTTGTGCACATTAATACCCCTCTGATTATGAACATGAATATGATTTGTGAGTAGTTACGTTTGTTCCCGAGGACATGGGAGAAGTCTTGTTATAAGTAGTCATGTGAATTTGGTATTCGTTCGATATTTTGATGACATGTATGTTGTCTTTCCTCTAGTGGTGTTATGTGAACGTCGACTACATGACACTTCACCATTGTTTGGGCTAGGGGAAGGCATTGGGAAGTAATAAGTAGATTATGGGTTGCTAGAGTGACAGAAGATTAAACCCTAGTTTATGTGTTGCTTCATAATGGGGCTGATTTGGATCCATATGTTTCATGCTATGGTTAGGTTTACCTTAATTCTTCTTTCGTAGTTGCGGATGCTTGCGAGGGGGGTTAATCATAAGTGGGGTGCTTTTCCAAGGAAGGGCAGTACCCAAGCACCGGTCCATGCACATATCAAATTATCAAAGTAACGAACGCGAATCATATGAGAATGATGAAAACTAGCTTGACGATAATTCCCATGTGTCCTCGGGAGCGCTTTCCTTTATATAAGAGTTTGTCCAGGCTTGTCCTTTGCTACAAAAAGGATTGGGCCACCTTGCTGCACCTTGTTTACTTTTGTTACTTGTTACTCATTACGAATTACCTTATCACAAAACTTTCTGTTACTGATAATTTCAGTGCTTGCAGAGAATACCTTACTGAAAACTGCTTGTCATTTCCTTCTGCTCCTCGTTGGGTTCGACACTCTTACTTATCGAAAGGACTACTATAGATCCCCTATACTTGTGGGTCATCAAGGCCCTCTGCCAGGGGTGAAGGGCTTACCTGCGCCTCCCTCGGCAGAGGACCTACCTCCATGCAACGCCTTGCTCCGGGCGGCGCGGGGGAGGCCCTGGCTCCGGGTCCCTCCCGCGCAGCCCCTAGTGTGCCACTTCCGCCGGGAGCAGAGCCGCCGACCTGGGGTGTCCGGCCGCTGTTGCGGCCTGGTTCACCTGCAGCCCATGGTTAGCGTAAGCATGCTTCCGAGGTATCGGTTGTACCCTGCTGTTGTCGTCGCTGAAGGGGTCAGCGAAGCCTCCGGGCAGCTCGTGGAAGGCCCCATCCTCGAGCGTTCCATCTTCCCATCCTGGCTCGGGGAACGAGCTGGGGCCCTCTCCCGGTGTGTACTCCAGATCCATCATGCGGGGCACGTAGGCGTCCATGGTTGCCGTGCCGGAGCCGTCGCCTGCGTGCCCCGCGCCTTGGGCCGCTGGCCGCAGCGCCTGGCCCTGGCGGTCGCTGGGTGGCATTCCGACACGGCCCCGTAGGGGACTGCTAGTGCTCGTTCCTCCTAGAGGTGGCACAGTTGTGGTAGGACGCGCAGCGCCGTGGGCCATGCTGATGTTGTCGAGCCCTCCTAACGCTCTGGGAGGCGCGCGAGCTCGTCGGGGCCCTGCGAGTGCCTCTGCCACAACCTGAAGCGTGGAGAAGGAGCTCTGTAGGGTCGGGGGTGCCATCGTAATGTGGAGGCAGGTCGGGCTTGAACTTCCCTGGCCAGACGACGTTGCACAGCTCCGGAGTGAACGCGTGACATCCCGCTGTGGTCATGGGAGTCCGTCGTAGAGGTGGAGCCTGATCTTGGCCCTCGCGCGCCACCACCACAGGCGGCGCACAATCTTGATGTGGCAGTGCTCGGAGCGCACGCGCATCTCCTTGCGGTCGCTGCACCACCTGGCAACTTTCATCGTCGCGCGTCGGCACCTGTTACGGTGCGTCGCAGCATGGAGCGTCACACCTTGGCTCGAGGGCGACGTCTTGCCTGGGAGGTGGAGTAGGCGCACCGTGAGCCACATCGCCCGCGAGAGGCGGTGGGGGAGGCAGCGAGCGGGATGATGCAGGGGTATGTCCGGCAGCGCTGACGAGCTCGGTGAGGTGGTCGAGCCAGTCCTTGTAGAGGTCGTCGATGGGGTGATAGCACAGGAGCTCGCGTGCCATGAGCGACGTAGCCTTCGCATTGCCACCGGGGTCAGCGACAAAGTGGCGGTGCACCCATCCCATCGCACGGAGGGCTGCATCAACGAAGCCTGCTGCTCGTGGGCCACGGGGCCGGTGGCAGCGTTGGCCGCAGGCACCGGGGAACGACAGGGAGCACTGTTGCCAGTGGGTGCCGTCTAGGCGACGCGGGCGGCTCGGCGCTCAGCACGAACTCGATGAGCATCAGCAATGGGGACGGCAGAACGGCAGTGAATCGACTGCAGGAAGAGAGGCTCCGATGCACCGCTGCCTAGCGCGTCAAATGTCAGATTTCGGGCTCCGCAGACCCTTGAGAGATTCGAACTCTGGGGTGCGTGCGAAGAACTCAACCTCCCCAGTCTGCCTACTCGCCAATCTCACGGCCTAGCTCTATGAATAGCAAGGAAACGGGACACAACAGTTTACCCAGGTTCGGGCCACCTTCCGGTGTAAAACCCTACTCTTGCTTTGTGGTGGATTGGCCTCGAGGGGCTGAGGATGAACTAGTACAGTGGAAGAACAACCTCAGGAGGAGGCGTGTTCTTGTGCTCAAGTAAGCTAGTGGGTGTGAGGATGGAATGGATCCGATCCCTTCTACGGTGGTGGTGCTGCCCTGTTTATAGTGGCCTTGGTCCTCTTCCCAAATGAAGGCGGGAAGGGATCCCACAACGGCCAAATTCGAAGGGAGACAACTAGTATCTCTTATTCTGACAAAAGTAGTGTTCGCCTGCAAAGCCTCTGGTCGTGACGCCGTGGTGGGCTCGGCGATGAACTCCGTCCTGCCGTCCTGGCGGTCTTGGTTTTGTTGCATAGGAATGGAAACCTTTGGCTGATTCCCCAGGACTCTGCGCCTCGCTTGCTTCCTTAGCACCAAAGAGGAAACTGCTGTCCTACGCCCACTGGCGCCCGCCTGGCCTTGGTCGTCATGGCTCACGTCATCTAAACCTCATGAGGTGTGGCTTGCATAGAGATCTTCGCTCCTCAGGAGCCAGCCTGAGGAGGCCGCTCCTGCTGGAGGTCTTGGTGTCGTCCGCCTCGCGAGGCTTGGTCCCTCGCGAGGGTCTTGAGTTGTTGATGCTGAAGGTGGGCCATACCAGGCCGTCGATGGAGCCACACCATGGTCCGCAGGCAGGCAAGTATAGGTACCCCTGTCCCTAGAACGCCGACAAGTGGCAGGCTCCACACTTAGTGACTAGCTCAACTGCATCTTGGAGGGCTGTGGGCTAATAGAATCCTTGGCGGAATGCTTTCCCAACTAATGCCCTTGATCCAATGTGGGAGCCGCACATGCCTTTATGTATCTCTGCCAGCAGTTCCTTCCCTCCTTCCCGGCAGATGCACTTCAATTTCACTCTGTTGGGCCTCCTTTTGTATAGAGTGTCATCGACAAGCTGATACATACTGGCACTCTGGGCTACTCTTTCAGCTACCTCTTGCTCATCCGAAAGTTCTCCAGTTTGGAGGAAATTGACTATGTGCCTTGCGCAAGTTGGAGCCTGAGGCTCCGCAACGAGGACTAGCAGCACCTCCTCATCTGCGAGGGCACATACCTCATTCGCGGGGACCATTGGCCCGGCTAGAGGGTGCGGTCCGGCAAGTGATGGGGAGTTGTTTCCGGCAGGGTTCCTGCCAGGAGCCCCAGGAGGCTCTACCGGGAGAGGCTTACCGGAGTCCAACTTCCTCCTTTTTCTGGCCATTGTTGCCGGGGATACGGAGGGCTGAGTAAGATGGAGAACAAAAGTTCCTGGTTCCACAGGAAGTTTTTGCGCAGCACACTTTGACAGATGATCAGCTACGTTGTTTTCCGCACGGGGTACGTGCTCTATTTGCAATCCGTCAAAGTGCTCCTCCAATCTTCTCACTTCCTCAACGTATGCCTCCATCAATGGACTTTGGTAATACTTGTTGACTTATCTCACCACAAGTTGTGAATTTCCTCGAATGATCAGCTTCTTGATTCCCAATTCTGTTGCAATCTTGAGCCCGGCAAGGAGCCCTAGATACTCTACTGTAGTGTTGGTTGCCTCCTCCTGGGGAAAGTGCATCTGGATGATGTACTTCAAGTGCTCCCCTGTGGGGGCAACGAGAAGCATGCCAGCCCCTGCATCTTGTAGGGAGAAGGCACCATCGAAATACATGATCTATTCTTGGGGCGCTTCCTTACCGGGGATAACTGTTTCCGGCACTTCCTCATCAGGGGTTGACATCCATTCTGCAATAAACTCTGCCAGCGCCCTACTCTGGATTGTTGACGTGCTCTCAAATTTCAGGCCAAAGCTGGATAACTCCAAAGGCCACCCCACTATTCTGCCGGTAGCCTCAGGGTTTCAGAGTATCCTTTGCAACAGGAAGCGGGTGACAACTGTGAGCTCATGGGCTTGGAAGTAGTGGCATAGTTTCCTTGAGGCCGTGATGAGGCCAAAAATCAAATTTTGCACGCCAGAGTACCTCGATCTAGCCCCTTGTAACAGGGGGCTAACAAAATACACCGGGCACTGCACCACTTTCTTCCTTGCCGCGTCCTTGGGTTGCCCCTACTGTCGTGCTCTTCTCTTTCCTAATCCTCATCTGGCTCTTCCGGGCTCTGTTCACTCTCTGCTTCCTCCACTTCCAGTTGTGCTACACAGGCTACACTAACCACTTGATTGGTTGCCGCTAAGTATAGCAGCAATGGCTCTTGTGGTTTGGGGGCAACCAAGGTGGGCACAGAGGATAAGTAGGCCTTCAACTCTTGTAATGCTATATCTGCTTCCAGGCTCCACTTCATGGGCCCTGCCTTCTTCAGAATTTTGAAGAACGGCAAGGCATGCTCGGCAGACTTGGAGATGAATCTGCTAAGCGCGACAACACACCCTGTTAGATCCCTCACATCCTTGACTGTCTCGGGTGCCTATATCTGCTCGATAGCCTTGATCTTGTCGGGTTGGCTATGATCCCCCGATGGGACACGAAGAACCCAAGTAGCTTGCCGGAGGGAATGCCAAACACACACTTCACCAGATTTAGCTTCAAATTGATCTTGCATAGATTGTCAAATGTCTCTTCCAAATCATGGATGAGGGTTGATCTGTCCTTGGTTTTGACCACAATGTCATCCATATAAGCTTCAATGTTTCTGTGTAACTGTGGTTCAAAACCAATCTGGACTGCTCTTGCAAAAGTGGACCCGACACTCTTTAATCCAAAAGGCATGCGCACAAAGCAGTACGTATCACATGGGTTGATGAACGAGGTCTTCTCTTCGTCTTCCTTAGACATGAAGACCTGATGATACCCAAAGTATGCATCCAAAAAGGAGAGCAAATCACAACTTGAAGTGGAGTCCACAATCTGGTCGATGCGCGGCAAGGGAAATGGGCCCTTCGGGCAAGCCTTCGTTGAGATATGTGAAATCTATGCAAAGCCTCCATTTCCCGTTAGCTTTGTACACTACCACTGGGTTTGCCAACCATGTCGGATGCAGCACTCCTATGACCAAACCAGCCGCCTCAAGCTTCTTGATCTCTTCAGCAATGAACTGCTGCCTCTCCAAGACCTGCTTCCAAACCTTCTGCTTGACGGGCAGACAACAAGGTGGTGCTCGATTACCTCCCTGGGAACACCGGGGATATCAGATGGTTGCTAGGAAAACACATCGATATTCCCCGCAGGAAGGCAACGAGCACGCTTTCCTATTTCTCATCAAGGGTGGCATTGATGGTGAAGGTACCATTAACGCCAGCAAACCCTGTTGGGACCTTCTTCATATGTGGTGCAGCAACCTTGGATCTCTTGCCGTTGGAACTTTCCAGCAGATCATCAATAGGCGCAGCACACTCCGAAGAGGTATGCTTCCCAGATTCCTTGCCGGTGTCCTTGCTATCCTTCTTCTTTCCTCTGTTTTCCTTGGCGAGAACTGCCGCTGCCGTGACCTCTGCCGCGACTGCGTCCCGGTACATCTTATCCACGCAAATGATTGCGTCCTTCTCGTTTGATGGAATGGAAATGACTCCAACCGGCCCTGGCATCTTCAAGGTGTTGTAGGCATAGTGGGATGCCACCATGAATTTTGCCAGAGCTGGGCGTCCAAGGATCCCATTTTACAGCAGGGGGAGGTCGACCACGTCAAACACAACCTTTTCAGTCTGATAGTTCAGATCTCCCCCAAATGTCACTGGCAACGTGATCTTTCCCTTAGGATGACTCCTGCCGGGATTAACTCCTTGAAACATGCCTATGACCTTTAGCTGTTCCTCTGCTATCTAAAGTTTGCTGATAACCTTTCGGGAAATCAGATTCAACACGGCCCCGCCGTCAACCAACATCATTGTGACTTCGAGGTTGCGAATTGTTGGAGAGACCAACAATGGCAAACATCCTACCGCAGTGGTGCGGTCAGGATGGTCCTCTTCTTCAAAGAAGATGGGCGTGCATGACCATTTGAGCGGCGTCCAGGACTCTACTGCCGGCTCCACGACATTGACCTCACGCGCCCACCTTTTAAGTTGGTGGCGACAGGATGCAAAGAAGCACCCCCGTCAATGCACAGGGCTTCAGTGGCCTTCTGGAACTCTTGGTCACTGGTTTCCTCTTCATCCCCTCCATTACTCTCATCATTGCAAGCTTCCTTCTCTCGGCCCCTAGCGGGTTTTCCTTGGTTCCTAAAAGCCTCGTCGGGATGATTTGCTTCACAGCCCCGGCCCTTACCACCAGCACCATTCTGACCCATTTCCTTGTCATGCTTCTCATACTCAGCTCTCTGCCTCTTGACAAGCCGCTCAACCTGATGACACTCTTGGAGATCGTGGCCTTTGGTCCGGTGGATCTTGCAGTACGGCCCATCGCCTTTCCCAGCTTTCTCAGCAGCCGCAGCCTCCCGGCAGTCAGCGCATGCGATAGCTTCCTTGCCGGGGGCTTCGGCCCTAGCCTTCTTGTCGGTATTAGGCGTGCCCGATCCTTTGATGATCATCATTGCCTTATCCTTGCGCCTCTTGTTGTGCTTCTTGCTCTTCTTCTTCTGACTGGTGGATTTATCGTCATCCTCTGAATCGATGTCAATGCATTCTTCCTCTCCAGGGAGTTTCCTTCTCTCCTCCATCCGAGCACATTTGTCCACCAAGGTGTAAAGCTCCTTCACAGTCTTGGGCAACCACATGTTCATCTTGGAACGAATCCTGCAGTTGCGCACATTGGACTGGAAGGCAGCTATCACGGCCGCCGGATGGATATTTGGGATATTCCCGTGGATTCTGCTGAACCTCTGCAAATACTTTTGGAGGGTTTATCCTTCATTCTATTGGAGAAGTTGCAAATCACTGGGCCATCCTGGTTCTTGATGGCCGCATGTGAAGGCGCCCATGAACTCATGGCATAGGTCAGCCCATGACGAAATGTAGTTCTCTGGTAGGTACATCAACCAAGACCTCACATTGGACTTGAGTGCCAAAGGGAAGTAGTTGGCAAACACCTTTCCATCTCTTCCCTCAGCAGCTTGAACAACAATGGTGTAAATGCTCAGGAACTCTGTCGGGTTCAGCCTACCATCATACTTCTCTGGTATCTCTGGCTTGAACGTATGAGTGGATGGCCAACGGACTTGCCGCAGCTCACGAGTAAAGGCAGGGCACCCAACCTCGAAAGGCAGGCACCCGCCGTCCTCAAGCGCAGGCTTGTCGACGTTTGGACCATCGCACCCATTGGCCTGGCGATGGTCGTCGTGGCGCTGCTTGATGACAACGCACACGTATCCCCTCCGCATGTGCTCTGGGGCTCGCCATTGGCCTGGACGTGCTCGATGGTTGGAAGAGTTCATCGAGACGTCGTGATGGTCTTGATTCTGCCGGGCCCGCGCTGGTTGCCAGGGTGGGGACTGCACCGTGGGGTGGCTCCTTCCGTGCGGCCAGCAGCGCAAGCCATTGTCGTCGCTTGGGGAGGCCATGATGGACCAGCTCGCTGTGAGCCCCCAGCCTCGGCGAAGCCAATGAGACTCTGAAGGGTGGCTCTCCATTCATCCATCTGATCGGCCGTCGGGGGAAATCTCAACAGTAGCTGGGCCATTGCCATGGCCTCCGTAGCGGTGCTCGGCATCGGTGATGATGATGTCGACCGCACCGTCGCCTAGCTCCTAACGGTGCCAGTGGCGACGGCGTCGCCCCCTCGCCATTGCGAGCCAGCCACTTGGAGGGCATGGTGCTGCGGCAAAGGTGCTTGTGGGCCAGTGGCTCCATTGCACGCAATGGTTGGGTTAGCCCATCCCTACGGTCGCACCCGTGATGGGGGCGGCTGGATGGTGGCGATTAGCCCCAGTCTGGGGTGCCACCACTGTGGTTGTGCCCTTCAGCAAGGGGAAGAACAACCCCTTTGCTCATAGCTCATGGAGCATGGCCGCTGGGATGATGCTATTGCTGCTCTCCTCCGGTGCCTCCCGCTCCTGTTTCGGCCACGGGGAGGTAGTGACGACGCCACCTGTGCTGACCACATCCCTCACAGCGCCCACATCCTCGTGCGCCTCCATGGCCCCCGCGGCGTCGGTGGTTGCGAGCGGCGGAGCTTTCAAGGTTGACGGGTGAGCTGAAGCACCGGGCTTCTTCTTGGGTGCCATAGTCGATGGAGCCGCAAGATGAAGAAGATGGTGATGGAGATGACGTGTTGCTCATGCCTTCAGTTTCGCACAAGGGATCCCCCTACGTGGCACGCCAAAGATGTCGTGGGAAACCACAACCACCTATGGGACCAAGGGTCCCTTGCTGGTTCGGCAGGGGGATGTCACGTTGCACAAAGAGCACAGGGGCGTCGAACAGCACGACATGGATCACGCAGGCAATCTTTACCCAGGTTCGGGCCGCCGCGAGGCGTAAAACCCTAGTACTACTTTGGTGGATTGATGGTGTAAAAATGGTGGTGAGCGCAACATGCTTGCCCGGCAGGGTTGCCTCAGGGCAGAACGGCTACGCACGTATGAATGTGTGAGGGGGTGGATTCGCTAACCCAGGGTCCAACCCTCTCTATGTTTTCCTTGGGCCTTCTTTTATAGACAAAGGGGTCACCACAGTGCCAAATCAGTCCTTATGCACTGATTAGATAGCAAATAGTGCTATCATACCTAACTCTACAGGATGACAGAGCGCATTAAATGCGCCGCTCAATTTCACATCATAGCTTGCCCGACAGGCCTTGCCGGGCTGTTTTGCCAGCTTCGCATCTGCTCGGTCGACTCGTCGTAGGACGGGTGTCGCCTGTAGGTATTTCCTGTAGAAAGTGGCTGCCATGTGGCGAATAGCACACACTTAGCCACTTTGGGGCTTGACATCGCATCGATCGACAGCGTGCGTCGTGATGAGGTGGTTCTGCCCTCGCGAGTCCCGGCAAGCCTGTCGGGACGACCTGGAGGCTCGCTTCCGGGGGTGACCCCGTCCATGCCAGCCTCGCCTGCCCGGCAAGGGAGGTTTCTTCCTTAGTGATATCTTTCTCTCCTGTCTAGTCTTGGTCTCCTTGAGCTGGATGCTGGTCCTTTGAAGAACTGGTTCCTTGTGCTCCATTCTGATCTTGGGGTTGTAATCTTGCTCCCGTGCATGTGCACTGTCTGGGCAACGGACCCAGTGTTTGTTGCACCGACACCAAGTAAATACTTCAAGGAGACTCAAGCATCTAAGCTTGGGAATGCCCCGGAAGGCATCCCATCTCTATTCCTCAACAATTACCGGTATACCTCGGTTTTGTTTTGTTCACATGCTATGCGTCTTTTGTGTTCTTCTTTTCCTTTATTTAATGCTCTTTGTGCTTCACTTAAATCTTTTGAGTATGGCTTTATAGAATGCTCTTTGTGCTTCACTTAAATATTTTGAGTATGGCTTTATAGAATTATCTTCGTGCTTCACTTAAATATTTTGAGTATGGCTTTATACAATGCTCTTTGTGCTTCACTTAAATCTTTTGAGTATGGATTTATAGAATGCTTTGTGTGCTTCACTTATATATTTTGAGCTTGGATATTGGTCAACCTATATTAATTGTAGAATGCAATGTCAACTTCACTTGTATCTTTTGGAGTATGAATAAATTTATCATTGAAATTGGGCTTGGAAGAGTATCATTAAAATAGCACTGCTTAGCGAAAAAGCTTTAAAGAAAAGTTCCTGTTTAGAGACAACCTAATATTTATCCTTACTTTTTTTGTTCACATGATTAAGTTACTGTAGTAATCATGTTTTATAGATTTTTTTCAATAAAGTATCAAGTAAAGCCTTTGGGATAGTGTGGATGATAGTTGACTTCATTCTGTGCAAAAACAGAAACTTTTACACCCAGTAACAGAATTGTTAGAAATTACAGGAGCAGCGAAAAATTCTGAATTTTCTTTAGATGATTGATATACACATTTTCTATGTTGTCCTAATGTTTCAGAATTTTTGGAGTTACGGAAGTAAGACTATAATTCAGATCTTTACAGACTGTTCTGTTTCTGACAGATTCTGTTTTCGATGCATAGTTTGCTTGTTTTCTAGTTTCTATGGCTTATATTGCTCAATATAAATTGTAGAAATTATAGAGTAACGAAGGCATTATGTGGAAACAATTATGAATCTTGTCTTTGACAGTACCCAATTGAATGATTTGCTTTACTATACTAACCCATCTCACAAAGTTTCGTTAAGGTTAGTGTGATTGAAGTTTTCAACTTTTTGGTGAGATATCAATATGTGGAGAATGCCCAAGGCACCCCATGATAAAATTCATGGAAGATACAAGCAACTAAGCTTGGGGATGCCCCGGAAGGCATCCCCTCTTTCGTCTTCAACATTATCGGTATACCTTACTTGGAGCTATATTTTTATTCGTTACATGATATGTGCTTTGCTTGGAGCATAGTTGTCACATCCTAGCTAGTTCATGCATTAGAGTGTTGCATCATCTCTACTTTTCAAAGAATCTTGAAATGGGGATGCCAGAAACCCCCAGCACCCCCCCTGAACACAACTAGGGTTTACTAAAATCCTTTTCAATGAACCTGAAATGCCCTCCATAAATGTTCACCATCTTTGGTCCTGGCTAAAACCTCTGCCAAAAATGGTTTCATATTTTTGGAGGCCATTCTGGATTTTTGCACCAAGCCATAAGTACTTGCATTTGGGAAATTTAAATCCTATAAATATTTTAAAATGCCCAAATAATCTTGAAGGTATTTTTAGGCTGTTGAGAATATTTTTAAATGTGCCTCTGAATATTTTCAGGATTTTCCTAAATGGAATAGTATTTCTACTATTTCAAAACACAGAACAGAAATAAATAAAAAGAAAAACAGAAAGGAGAGAGGGAATCCTACCTGGCAGCCCACTGGCCGGCCCAGCACTGTGCTGGCCCGCGCCAGTCCGCTGCTTGCTCCCGCCAGAGCAGGCACAGAGGTGACGCCGGCGTGCGCGAGCTCGCCACGGCGCCACCTGCTTGCCGCCTCGCCAGTGGACGAGCTGGACGACCTCCACGTCGCGCCCCCGAGCTCCTGGACACCTCCATTCGCCCCCATCGCCTCTCCCTCGCTCTCTCTCGCCATGGCCGAAACAGCCGCTGCCACCTCGCCGGCGTAGCCGTAGCCACTCCCGTCCCCGCGTCACCTGACCGTGTCCAGCAGCTCCGCCGTCGCCTTCCCCTTCGAGCAAGGCGAGCCCCGAGCGCTCGCTTGCCCCGAAGCCACTGCTTCGACCTCGCCTTCACCGCCCACCGCCGAAGATCCCCTTCGCCGTCACCACCGCAGCAGCTCGTCCCCGACAGCGCCACCTAGCTCATCGCCTCTGCCGTGAGCTTCTGCCCCTTCCCCATCCTCTCATTCTTGCTGCCGCCTTTGCGTCGACCGTAACCAGCAGCACCGCACACGCCGTCGCATGAGCTCGTCGCCGACGAGGCTCCGGCCATCCAACGGTCACACCACCATGGCCGTTAGCTTCACTGCATCGCCAGGAGCCCGTAGCACCATCGCACGCCCCTCGCCGTGCTCTCTAGCGACGGGTTCGACTACACCCGTACCCCGGCAGCCGCATAGCTCCTCCCCGGTGTCGATTCCGGCGACCCCGAGCTCCACCACCACCACCAGTCAATGTGGCTCGTTCCCAGCTGCGTGTAGATGCTCTCCGCCGCCCATTTGGTCGCCGGAGCACGGATCCCGCACCCCACCGCCGCGTCTGGCCTCGCCGGCGGCTAAACGCCGGCGTGTTAGGCCCGTTGACGAGGGGTTTGACCTCCCCTGGGTCAATGACAAGTGGGGCCCGCCTGCTAATTAACCTGGGTTAGATTTAAGTTAATTCGAATTAGTTTAATTATCTAACAGTGACACTGACACAGGGGACCCACACGTCAGGTTTGACCTGGACGACCCCGTTGACCGCTGACGTCATCATGACACACTGCTGACGTAATCAGTAACTTAATTACTGGAATTATTCTTATACAGGAAATTCCAGAAATTATCACAAACTTCAAAAAATCATAGAAAATAATCTATAGCTCAGAATGAAAAGATTTATATATGAAAAATGACCAGAAAAATCCATTCTATCCATCTGTACTGGTTTCATGCATGTTCAAGCAAATTAACCTACTGTTTAATGCAGAACAATATAAAGCACTAACATGGGCCATTTATGAACTTGGAATTTGAATCTTTGATTCAAAATAGTCCAAACCCATCTGGTCTTAGTTGCATTAGCCCAATACATCCATTTTGCCATGTCTCATGCATGCATCATATTGTTGCACTTGCTTGGTCTTGATTGTGCTTCGTTGTGTTCATCGTGGTAGGTCCTGCCTCCGAGGATATTCACGAGTATCCAACTGAAGGGCAGTATCCCACCACCACTCCGTCAGGCAAGCAACCCATTGATCATTTCGATACAAACCCACCTTCTCGCTTCTGCTCTCATTTACTGCATTAAGACAACGCGATTCAAACTGTTGTGTGTTGCGGTAGTTGAACCCACTTTCCTTTGCATGACCTGTCATTACCACAGTAACTAGATGAAACCCACTAGCATGTGTAGGAGTTGATTGCGCCATGTTGTGTTCCTACAATGCTATCCTTGCTACGCTTAGAGTCGTGTCAGGTCTGGCTCATCAGGGTGATGAACTAGAGTGAAAGCGTGTGTCGGTAATGAGAGTGAGGTGTTGAACACGATTTGGTAAAGGTATCGATGGGAGGCCATGTAGGAGTACATGGTGGGTTGTTTCATTGAGACTGTCCCTAACAACTGAGATCTGTATGCGTGATTTAAGATTCAGCAACTACCACGCACTGGGCCCGAAACCAATGGACCCCCTCAGCTTCTTAATCACCCTTGTCCTCTGTCCAGGAGTTGCATGTAGTTTCTGGTGTTTGTAGTAAGCTGGAGGCCGTGGACAGCGCTGACCAAGGGGTGGGCGGTGATGCGGTAGGCTCGTGGCACGGTGTACCGAGTCGCCCGTTTGGTGTCCGGGAACCCTACACACATCGTTTGGGGCCGTGTGTGGAAACCTCGGCCGGACTCCTTGCGGATGGAACCTGAATAGGCGATAAACCTGGACTAGAGACTTGAGTGTTTGGGTACGCTGTGGCCGACACCCACGTTGAGCTTCCGCTTGAAGGTTGCCGAGTACACGTCGTGTAGCGACGGTAAGTGGTGAGAGCGTGTGTGACGAAGTACACCCCTGCAGGGTATAAAACTATTCGAATAGCTGCGTCCGCGGTAAAGGACTACTTGGTCGCTTATGCAGTTCATAGACAAGTAAATGGATACTACTAAAAGCCTCAAGATAAGTGTGAGTACCGCGGATGGCTCTCTCGTGGGATGACGAGGGAGGATCCACGGTGGAGTATTGAAATGGTGATTAGTGGACTCGTGTGCGAAAACTATTTTACAATTGGTGTCCCGTAGGATAGCTTAGCCAAGAGTCAAAGCTGGCTTGCTGCAATAACTCCACTACCTTCTTGAAAATGAACATGTATAGTAGGGTCTGTTGTAAGACTTGCTGAGTACCTTTGTACTCATGTTGCTTCAATTACTGTTTTCAGACGACAACACCGCCCCTTTCGATGGGTTCTATGTGGAACTTGACGACGACGAGTGACTTGCCACCCAGGTGGTGATCTAGGCTTGTGAAGGGCCTACGTAGATAGACAGGCTTCGTCAAGCCTTCTTTCTTTCTAGTGTCTGTACCCAGACAAGTTGCTTCCGCATGTGTTTGTATGATTGTATGACTTGAGTGTCGGGTCATGTGACCCCTATCTGTATGAACAAGTTATGTAAGGCTCTCTGGAGCCCTTTAAATAAAGTACTTTGAGTTGTAGAGTTTTGTTGTGATGCCATGTTGTATTTGCACATATCGAGCATATTGTGTGTATGATTGAAATGCTTGGTATGTGTGGGATCCGACAATCTAGTTGTTTATCCTTGGCAGCCTCTCTTATGGGAAAATGTAGTCTAGTGCCTCCTTGAGCCATAGTAGTCCGCTACAGCCCGGTTCACCGGAGTCCTGTTAGCCCAGCACTACTGCTCTGGACACTTGACTGGCCGGCATGTGATTCATATCGATCCTGTGTCTGTCCCTTCGGGGAAATGTCACGCGGTGACATCCGGAGTCCTGCCTAGCCTGCTACAGCCCGGGTTCCCGGAGTCCTGTTAGCCCAGTGCTACAGCCCGGATTCACACGCTGCTGACCGACACGTTCGATGTTGATTCATGTATGCCTGTCCCCATACGTTAGTGCCCCTTTGGGTTCACGACTAGCCATGTCGGCCCGGGTTCTCTGTCATATGGATGCTAGCGACATTGTCATATACGTGAGCCAAAAGGCGCAAACGGTCCCGGGCCATGGTAAGGCGACACCCGTGGGAGTACCGTGCGTGAGGCCGCAATGTGATATGAGGTGTTACAGGCTAGATTGGTGTGACTTAGAATCGGGGTCCTGACAGCGTTGGCATCAGAGCCGGACTGCCTGTAGGTGCGTTAAGCCAAACTGGTCGATGTCGAGTCTAGAAATGCTTTAGTTATATGTAGGGGAATTGATTGTGGGAGGGAACGTAAGGCACTTTTACTCCTTTACCTTATGCCCTCTGATCTGAGTCATTCTCTTCTCATTCTACGTGGGTTAAGGACCAGGCTCTCTTCTCTCTATCAGGTTCACGTGTTACTAATCCGTAGTAACTTATAGGATTGTTGGTTCAATGCTTCGGTTCAGTTTCTACTACATTTAGTATGTTGTCAGTTGAACCAGAACCTTGATATGATGTTGTTGAGTGGTATTGCAAACTGTTGTGAATGTCTCAAATCTTTTTTCGAGCATTTACAGCCGTTATGCTGTCCGAATTCTCCTAGAAATACTAATGCCTTGCATTATTCCGTGCTTTCAGATGGCCACCCGTTCCCAGAATCAAGTGGTTCGTCTGACCCGGTGCCTCGGCGTACCTGATCACACGGCCATGCTGGTCCGAGTGATGGTTGAGACAGGCTATCGGTGGTATCCCAAGTATACCGTCGAGGAGCAGTTTCGAGACTTTAATCAAAGCCAATATTTTTGCACAGTCAGGATTTACCCTTCCTATCCTGGAGCTACTGAACCCCTCCATTGCTCTTATGGACTTGGGGTTACCATCGAGATGTCCGTGCAGGACGCAGCTTACTCGATGATGACTATCATACGAGCCAGAACTGCCTTGCTTCAGAACACTGACTTCCGCTATATGCCAGCATCACTCCCTGGGGCACAGGGGTACTATCAGGCTACTTACTGTGATCCTACCCATGAGGATTCACTACTCCGCACCACCACCGAGATGCTTGAGGACAAGGACCGTGAGAATTGTGCCCTGCGAATGGAGCTCTTTCATGCTCGTTCTGATCACTGGGCCACTCTGACACGGTTTGCACCTACCGTGCAGGCCGGGTATATGGACATGAGGGACTTGTACCCCGTGCGGTCTGGTCTGCCAGAATGTATGGAATGGCGTGATGTAGGAGGCATCACCCCTCCTCGTGGACCCCGTCTGCCACCGTTTGTTGGACCAAGGCCACACCCGAGTCCTTATGGACCACAAGCTCCACAGGACCGACTGTTTCTAGATGATCATGTTCAGCTCCCAGGACATGGTGGTGACTTCTATGAAGATTACTACGGAGACGTCTGAGTTGGTAGTAGTTCCACTAGTATTGTAACAGTTGTATTCCCCACAGTCCTGCGTGTCTTGTGGGATACGACTTGGTGTGTATCACGTTCCGGAGGTGTAGAAAAATAATGTATAGGAGCTTGGAATGCCTCTGATGAGATGTATCGTCTTTCATCATAGCTGTACTCTAGCCTGGGCTTGTACTAAACTATGTATGGTGTGTATGACCGTTGGTATGTATATGTCAGTTTCTATATTACCATGTCATACTGATGATCATCTCTGCATTCCGTGTTATCCATTACATTCCGCATTTCCCTGCCAAGATTTAGCCATCCTTGTCTAAACCGTTGTTTTGTTTCTCCTAGGATGGTTAACACCCGCAACAACCCTGCTGTCCAGGCGCAGGGCGAAGCCAATGCAGTTAGGGGGGAGAATCTGCCTCAACCGCCTTCTCTGGCCAAAGTCATGCTGGAGGCAGAAAGAAACAAGCGTGAGACTAACCGCTTGCTAGAGCGAATTGAGCAGAATACTGCACGTCATCAGAGGAACAACTTGGTGTCCATCAATGACTTTATCAAGTTGTACCCACCGAAGTTTAACCATTCCGTCGAGCCCCTCGATGCGGATGATTGGCTTCGCAGCATCACCCATAAGCTACGTTCTGCCAACGTAGCGGAAGCTGATAAGGTTACCTATGCTGCCTATCACCTCGAAGGCCCTGCTAGCCTTTGGTGGGAAAACTTTGAGGCTATGCGCCCAGCCGGCCAAATCACTACTTGGGCTGAATTCAGTGAGGCTTTCCGTGAGCATCACATTCCGGAGGGTCTCATAGATCGTAAGCGGGAAGAATTCTGCAACTTCACCCAAGGCAGACTGACCGTGGATGCATACAGCCGTGAGTTTGGAAATCTAGCACGCTATGCTCCTGAAGAGGTATCCACCGACGCCAAGAAGCAGGCAAGGTTCCGCAAGGGACTTAGCCCCGAGCTTCGCCGTGATCTTCGTCTGCACGAGTGCACCTCTTTCCAGAAATTGGTCAATAAGGCCATCAGTGCTGAGACAGGACAGACTGACTATGACGCTACACGCAAGCACTCTCGCGATTTTGGTTCCTCATCCGGCTCCGGATCTCAGAAGCGCCGGGTCTGGATTCCGAACACTGCTCTGCCACCTAGGTTCACTCCGAGGCCATCCTTCAAGGCGCCTCGCCCCAACCAGCAGTATGCACCGCCCAAGGTCTATGGTGGCCCCGCTGCTAATGCTGCTCCACGCCCCAATGTTGTGACATGCTTCAAGTGTGGAGAAACGGGTCACTATTTGCGCGAGTGCCCCCGAAACAACCCCAATCAACCTGGACAGTCCGTTGGCCGTGGTAAGCCAGCAGGAAAGACTTACTACGCCAAGCCAGCCACCACTGCACGTGGCCATGTCAACTACGTTTCAGCTGAAGAAACTCATGAGGATCCCAACGTCGTCCTTGGTACGCTCCTTGTTAATTGCCATCCGGCAACTGTTCTTTTTGATACTGGAGCATCTCATTCATTTATCTCTGAGATCTATGCTCGATTGCACAACACCACATTTTGTGACATGCCCACCTCCATGGTATTCCAAACCCCTGGTTCTAAATGGCAAACCTCTAGGATAAGCCATGGAAATGAAATTCTTGTCGACAGATTGGTCTTCCTAGCATCACTAATAGCTCTCAAGTCCTCGGACATAAACATCATCTTGGGTATGGACTGGATGTCAGCCAATTATGCTAAGATTGATTGCTCTACTAGAACTGTTCAACTCACCCATCCGTCGGGCAAGACAGTCAATGTTTTGACCCGAGTGTCTAAGCGTCAGCTTTACTCATTAAATGCCAACCCTCTTCCAGACCTTGAAGATGTTCCGGTAGTCCGTGACTTCCCGGATGTCTTTCCAGAAGAACTGCCAGGTATTCCACCTGACAGGGATGTCGAGTTCGTGATAGACCTTGTTCCAGGAACCGTCCCAATCTCTAGAAGACCGTATAAGATGGCACCCCTAGAGCTAGCCGAGCTCAAGAAACAACTCGATGAGTCCTTGAAAAAGGGTTTCATCCATCCTAGTTCTTCTCCGTGGGCTTGCCCCGTCCTCTTCGTCAAGAAGAAGGATGGTACGGATCGGATGGTTGTAGATTACCGACCTGTCAACCTAGTCACTATCAAGAACAAGTATTCGCTCCCCAGGATCAACGACCTGTATGATCAGCTCGCTGGATCCTCAGTCTTCTCTAAAATGGATTTAAGGTTGGGCTACCATCAAATCAAAATCAAGAACGGGGACATTCCTAAAACGGCCTTTGTTACTCGTTATGGCCAATACGAGTATACCGTCATGTCTTTCGGTTTAACCAATGCTCCAGCCACCTTCTCTCGGTTAATGAACTCAATCTTCATGGAGTATTTGGATAAATTCGTCGTAGTATACCTCGATGATATACTCATCTACTCCAAGAATGAGGAGGAACATGCCGAGCATCTAAGGCTAGTATTGACGAAACTTCGAGAGCATCGCCTTTATGCTAAATTCTCTAAGTGTGAATTCTGGTTACCAGAAGTGACCGATCTAGGCCATGTAATCTCTGGTAACGGTATTGCTGTCAATCCCGAGCGAGTTCAAGCCGTCCTTGACTGGACTCCACCTGAATCGGTCAAGCAAGTTCGGAGTTTCCTTGGCTTAGCGAGCTACTGTCGCCGCTTCATCGAGAATTTCTCCAAGGTTGCTAAACCTCTAACTGAACTCCTCAAGAAAGATAAAAAGTTCGAGTGGACCCCACAGTGCGAGTTCAGCTTTCAGGAACTGAAAAGACGCCAGACATCTGCTCCCGTACTCATACCACCAGATTTTTCTAAGGACTTTGTTATCTATTGCGACGCCTCGCGACAAGGACTAGGTTGCATACTCATGCAAGATCGTCACGTGATTGCCTACGCTTCCCGACAGTTGCGTCCACATGAGGATAATTATCCCACACATGATCTAGAGCTTGCAGCCGTAGTCCATGCACTCAAAACATGGCGACATTACCTTCTCGGTAATCGTTGTGAGATTTTCACTGATCACCAAAATCTGAAATACATCTTCACCCAACCGGATTTGAATCTCAGGCAAAGACATTGGGTCGAGTTGATCACAGATTACGACTTAGGAATAACTTACACCCCGGGCAAAGCCAACGTCATGGCTGATGCGCTAAGCCGTAAATCTTACTGTAACAACTTGATGTTACAACAAAGTCAACCACTTCTCCACGAGGAATTCTGTAAGCTTAACCTTCACATTGTTCCTCGAGGGTTCCTATCCACCCTGGTGGCGAAACCTACCCTTACGGATCAGATCATCAAAGCTCAGAAGGTAGATCCGGGAATCTCCCGTATTAAGAGAAACATCAAGAAAGGAATTGCGGATTGTTTCTCCGTTGATGACCAAGGTGTTGTGTTCTTTGGAGACCGCCTAGTGGTTCCCAAGGTACGCAACATGAGGCAATTGATCCTTAAGGAAGCTCATGAATCTCCTCTCACCATTCATCCCCGTAGTACTAAAATGTATCAAGACCTACGCCAGAGGTTTTGGTGGACTAGGATGAAGAGAGAAATTGCCCAATACATTGCTAATTGCGACGTCTGTCGTCGTGTTAAAGTAGAGCATCAACGGCCTGCTAGCACCCTTCAGCCTTTGGCTATTCCTGAATGGAAATGGGATAAAATCGGTATGGATTTATTTACCGGGTTTCCCAGGACCAAGAGAGGGAATAATGCTATCTTCGTTGTTGTCGATCGTCTTTCCAAAGTAGCCCACTTCCTACCTGTTCAAGAGAGTATAACCGCGAGCCAGCTAGCTGACTGGTACGTCTCCCGAATAGTGTGTCTTCATGGTGTTCCATTGGAAATTAATTCAGACCGTGGAAGTCTCTTCACCTCTCGATTTTGGGGAAGTTTCCAAAATGCTATGGGAACTCGTCTCTCATTTAGCACCGCCTTCCACCCTCAATCAATTGGTCAGGTAGAACGAGTTAATCAAATTCTAGAGGATATGCTCCGAGCTTCTGTCATCTCTTTCGGCATAGATTGGGAGAAATGCCTTCCATTCGCCGAGTTCGCTTATAACAATAGTTATCAAGCTAGCTTGGGAAAAGCTCCTTTCGAGGTTCTCTATGGACGAAAATGTCGAACGCCTCTTAACTGGTCAGAAACCGGGGAAAGACAACTCTTTGGCCCGATATGATTCAGGAAGCAGAAGAGCAGGTTCCCATTATTCGTGAGAAATTGAAAACAGCCCAATCTCACCAAAAGAGCCATTATGACCGCAAACATAAGGCTATGACTTTTGAGGTTGACGAGAAGGCTTACCTTCGGGTTACTCCTTTAAAGGGAACCCATAGATTCGGTATCAAAGGCAAATTGGCTCCCCGTTACATTGGACCCTCTCGCATTCTTGCCAAGCGAGGAGAAGTTGCCTACGAATTGGAACTACCTCCGCATCTTTCCAAGGTTCATGACGTCTTCCACGTTTCTCAACTCAGGCGTTGCTTCTCGGATCCTATCCGTGGAGTGGCCACGAAACGCTTCATCTCCAAGATAATCTCACATATCGGGAATATCCCGTTCGAATCCTTGATCAAGCCGAGTGTACCACTCGACGCCAAAACATCAAGTTTCTCAAGGTTCAATGGTCACACCATTCGGAGAAAGAAGCTACTTGGGAAAGGGAGGATCGTCTTCGACTTGAGTACCCCACCTTCTTCCCAACGGATCCTAAATCTCGGGACGAGATTCTTTTGAGTGGGGGTGAGTTGTCACATCCTAGCTAGTTCATTCATTAGAGTGTTGCATCATGTCTACTTTTCATAGAAACTTGAAATGGGGATGCCAGAAACCCCCAACACCCCCCTGAACACAACTAGGGTTTACTAAAATCCTTTTCAATGAACCTGAAATGCCCTCCATATATGTTCACCATCTTTGGTCCTGGCTAAAACCTCTGCCAAAAATGGTTTCATATTTTTGGAGGCCATTCTGGATTTTTGCACCAAGCCATAAGTACTTGCATTTGGGCAATTTAAAACCTATAAATATTTTAAAATGCCCAAATAATCTTGAAGGTATTTTTAGGCTGTTGAGAATATTTTTAAATGTGCCTCTGAATATTTTCAGGATTTTCCTAAATGGAATAGTATTTTTACTATTTCAAAACACAGAACAAAAATAAATAAAAAGAAAAACAGAAAGCAGAGAGGGAATCCTACCTGGCAGCCCACTAGCCGGCCCAGCACTGTGCTGGCCCGCGCCAGTCAGCTGCTTGCTCCCGCCAGAGCAGGCACAGAGGTGACGCCGGCGTGCGCGAGCTCGCCACGGCGCCACCTGCTTGCCGCCTCGCCCGTGGACGAGCTGGACGACCTCGACGTCGCGCCCCCGAGGCCCTGGACACCTCCATTCGCCCCATCGCCTCTCCCTCGCTCTCTCTCGCCATGGCCGAAACAGCCGCTGCCACCTCGCCGGCGTAGCCGTAGCCACCGCCGTCCCCGCGTCACCTGACCGTGTCCAGCAGCTCCGCCGTCGCCTTCCCCTTTGAGCAAGGCGAGCCCCGAGCGCTTGCTTGCGCCGAAGCCACTGCTTCGACCTCGCCTTCACCGCCCACCGCCGGAGATCCCCTTCGCCGTCACCACCGCAGCAGCTCGTCCCCGACAGCGCCACCTAGCTCATCGCCTCTGCCGTGAGCTTCTGCCCCTTCCCCATCCTCTCATTCTTGCTGCCGCCTTTGCGTCGACCGTAACCAGCAGCACCGCACACACGGCCACACGAGCTCGTCGCCGATGAGGCTCCGGCCATCCAACGGTCGCACCACCATGGCCGTTAGCTTCACTGCATCGCCAGGAGCCCGTAGCACCATCGGACGCCCCTCACGCCCCTCGCCGTGCTCTCTAACGACGGGTTCGACTACACCCGTACCCCGGCAGCCGCACAGCTCGTCACCGGCGTCGATTCCGGCGACCCCGAGCTCCACCACCACCACCAGTCGATGCGGCTCGTTCCCAGCTACGTGTAGATGCTCTCCGCCGCCCATTTGGTCGCCGGAGCACGGATCCCGCACCCCACCGCCGTGTCTGGCCTCGCCGGCGGCTAAACGCCGGCGTGTTAGGCCCGTTGACGAGGGGTTTGACCTCCCCTGGGTCAATGACAAGTGGGGCCCGCCTGCTAATTAACCTGGGTTAGATTTAAGTTAATTCTAATTAGTTTAATTATCTAACAGTGACACTGACACAGGGGACCCACACGTCAGGTTTGACCTGGACGACCCCGTTGACCGCTGACGTCATCATGACACACTGCTGACGTAATAAGTAACTTAATTACTGGAATTATTCTTATACAGGAAATTCCAGAAATTATCACAAACTTCAAAAAATCATAGAAAATAATCTATAGCTCAGAATGAAAAGATTTATATATGAAAAATGATCAGAAAAATCCATTCTATCCATATGTACTGGTTTCATCATGTTCAAGCAAATTAACCTACTGTTTAATGCAGAACAAGATAAAGCACTAACATGGGCCATTTATGAACTTGGAATTTGAATCTTTGATTCAAAATAGTCCAAACCCATCTGGTCTTAGTTGCATTAGCCCAATACATCCATTTTGCCATGTCTCATGCATAAATCATATTGTTGCACTTGCTTGATGTTGATAGTGCTTCGGTGTGTTCATCGTGGTAGGTCCTGCCTCCGAGGATATTCACGAGTATCCAACTGAAGGGCAGTATCCCACCACCACTCCGTCAGGCAAGCAACCCATTGATCATTTCGATACAAACCCATCTTCTTGCTTCTGCTCTCATTTACTGCATTAAGACAACGCGATTCAAACTGCTGTGTGTTGCGGTAGTTGAACCCACTTTCCTTTGCATGACTTGTCATTGCCACAGTAACTAGATGAAACCCACTAGCATGTGTAGGAGTTGATTGAGCCATGTTGTGTTCCTACAATGCTATGCTTGCTACGCTTAGAGTCGTGTCAGGTCTGGCTCATCAGGGTGATAAACTAGAGTGAAATCGTGTGTCGGTAATGAGAGTGAGGTGTTGAACACGATTTGGTAAAGGTATCGATGGGAGGCCATGTAGGAGTACATGGTGGGTTGTTTCATTGAGACCGTCCCTAAGAACTGAGATCTGTATGCGTGATTTAAGATTCAGCTACTACCACGCATTGGGCCCGAAACCAATGGACCCCCTCGGCTTCTTAATCACCCTTGTCCTCTGTCCAGGAGTTGCACGTAGTTTCTGGTGTTTGTAGTAAGCTGGAGGCCGTGGACAGTGCTGACCAAGGGGTGGGCTGTGATGCGGTAGGCTCGTGGCACGATGTACCGAGTCACCCGTTTGGTGTCCTGGAACCCTGCACACATTGTTTGGGGCCGTATGTGGAAACCTTGGCCGGACTCCCTGCGGATGGAGCCTGAATAGGCGATAAACCTGGACTAGAGACTTGAGTGTTTGGGTAGGCTGTGGCCGACACCCACGTTGGGCTTCCGCTTGAGGGTTGCCGAGTACACGTCGTGTAGCGACGGTAAGTGGTGAGAGCGTGTGTGACGAAGTACACCCCTGCAGGGTATAAAACTATTCGAATAGCCGCGTCCGCGGTAAAGGACTACTTGGTCGCTTATGCAGTTCATAGACAAGTAAATGGATACTACTAAAAGCCTCAAGATAAGTGTGACTACCGCGGATGGCTCTCTCGTGGGATGACGAGGGAGGATCCACGGTGGAGTATTGAAATGGTGATTAGTGGACTCGTGTGCGAAAACTATTTTACAATTGGTGTCCCGTAGGATAGCTTAGCCAAGAGTCAAAGCTGGCTTGCTGCAATAACTCCACTACCTTCTTGAAAATGAACATGTATAGTAGGGTCTGTTGTAAGACTTGCTGAGTACCTTTGTACTCATGTTGCTTCAATTACTGTTTTCAGACGACAACACTGCCCCTTCCGATGGGTTCTATGTAGAACTCGACGACGACGAGTGACTTGCGACCCAGGTGGTGATCTAGGCTTGTGAAGGGCCTACGTAGATAGACAGGCTTCGTCAAGCATTCTTTCTTTCTAGTGTCTGTACCCAAACAAGTTGCTTCCGCATGTGTTTGTATGATTGTATGACTTGAGTGTCGGGTCATGTGACCCCTATCTGTATGAACAAGTTATGTAAGGCTCTCTGGAGCCCTTTAAATAAGGTACTTTGAGTTGTAGAGTTTTGTTGTGATGCCATGTTGTATTTGCACATATCGAGCATATTGTGTGTATGATTGAAATGCTTGGTATGTGTGGGATCCGACAATCTAGTTGTTTATCCTTGGCAGCCTCTCTTATGGGGAAATGTAGTCTAGTGCCTCCTTGAGCCATAGTAGTCCGCTACAGCCCGGTTCACCGGAGTCCTGTTAGCCCAGCACTACTGCTCTGGACACTTTACTGGCCGGCATGTGATTCATATCGATCCTGTGTCTGTCCCTTCGGGGAAATGTCACGCGGTGACATCCGGAGTCCTGCCTAGCCTACTACAGCCCGGGTTCCCGGAGTCCTGTTAGCCCAGTGCTACAGCCCGGATTCACACGCTGCTGACCGACACGTTCGATGTTGATTCATGTATGCCTGTCCCCATACGTTAGTGCCGCTTTGGGTTCACGACTAGCCATGTCGGCCCGGGTTCTCTGTCATATGGATGCTAGCGACATTGTCATATACGTGAGCCAAAAGGCGCAAACGGTCCCGGGCCATGGTAAGGCGACACCCGTGGGAGTACCGTGCGTGAGGCCGCAATGTGATATGAGGTGTTACAGGCTAGATCGGTGTGACTTAGAATCGAGGTCCTTGCAGTATTTTCATTTTACAAGATATTTGTATGAAATCATTGGATCTGAAATCTTGAATGAGAGACAGAGTCCTCACATGGCTATTTAACTAATTGACTATGCATTGATCTTCACTTATATCTTTTTGAGTAGTTTTGCCATTTACTCTCGTGCTTCACTTATATCCAATGAGTAAATGGTTGAATGAATTGAATATCATAAATCTAAAATTATATATGTTTTATATGCTTATCCCATGGGGAGTAATGACTTCACATATAAGAAGTATTGGTGGTAAAATTTATTGAAAGTTAGCAAACTCCGCATTGGTCACTTGAACAATTAATGAAAGAATATTGAAGGAAGAGAAATTTCACATATAAATATACTATCTTGGAAATCTTCTATGATTGTGAGCCCCATTAATTATTTTCAAACTTGATAAAATTAGTTGAAGTTGGACAAGGAAGACAACGCAATGAGTTATGTTTGGGTATATTTGAATAGAATTTATATAGTTATGGATCCTCCAACATGTGGTGCTTCCTTAGGATCTTTTGCTAGCCAAAAAATTGTACTAAATAGAGATACTACTTGTGTATCCAAAAACCCTTAAACCACATTTCTTGCCATGAGTGTCCACCATATCTACCTATAGATTGAATAAGATCCTTCAAGTAAGTTGTCATCGGTGCAAAGAGCAATAAAAATTGCTCCTAAATATGTATGATCTTTTATTGTAAGGGAAAATAAGTGTTGTACGAACTTGTGATGGTAAAGAAATAAAAGCAACGGACTGCATAATAAAGGTTCCTATCACAAAGGACAATACAACGTGACATTCCTTTGCATTAAGGGTTTGCACCTCCAAAATTGAAAACCGCATGACAACCTCTGCTTCCCTCTGCGAAGGGCCTATCTTTTACTTTCATGTATTTACTTTTATTCAAGAGTCAATAGTATTCCTTCTTATTTCAACCTCAATTATTCTTTAGTTGGCAAGCATCATGTGGTGGGAAAGATCCAAGCATATATGGCCATTCAAATAAATTTTATCATGAATTATTATTGTTGACAATTACCTATATGTTAAATAAGTTGGGAGGCGAAACATTAAGCCCCATCTTTCTCTGTGTTCGACGGATGCTATTTGTTCTAAAAATATGCTTTGAGTGTTAGCAATCATGGAAGACTATATGATAGTTGAGTATGTGGAATTTCCTAAATCAGTGCTCTTACATAGACCCTTCTTCAAAATAAGATGAATTGCAATTGTTCGGTGACTGAGAACATAGTTTGTTAGTTTTCAAAAAACTTTATGGTCTATGCTTTAACATGTGAATAGCTTGTTACTTGATCATGAGAAGTTTTATGAGACGAGCTACTATTTATGATATATAATGATGCTAGAAAAAGTGTTTCAAACTATCATTGATCAAATTTATGCACTATGATAGCATTCACACTTAATAAATTATTTCTTTTACCATTTACCTACTGGAGGACAAGCAGGAATTATGCTTGGGGATGCTGATACGTCTCCAACGTATCTATAATTTATGAAGTATTCATGCCATGTTTACAACAATTTTATATGGTTTTGGTATGATTTTATTAGAACTAACACAGACTGACGCTGTTTTCAACAGAACTACCGTGGTGTCGTTTTTTTGTGCAGAAATAGAAGTTCTTGGAATGGGCAGAAAATTTATGGTGATTTTTTATGGACCAAAAGAGACACCCGAAGCACCGGAGCTTGGCCAGGAAGTGAACAAGGAGACCACAAGCCAGGGGGCGCACCCTACCCCCCAGAGAGGGTGCTCCCGGGTTGTGGGCCCCTCGGGAACCCCCTTGACGTGAGACCGACGCAAAAATTTCTTATAAATACCCAAACCTTCGAACAGAACCCTAGAAGAGAAGTTCCGCCGCCGCAAGCCTCTGTACCCACAAAAAATCTATCTAGGCCCTCTGTGGCACCCTGCCGGAGGGGGCCATCATCACCGGAGGCCATGGAGGAGGAAGCCGGAGGGGGCCATCATCACCACCGAGGCCAAGGACTAGAGGGAGAATCTCTCCCTATCTTGGGGGGAGGCCATGGAGGAGGAAGAACAAGGGGAGTCTCCCCTCTCTCTCGGTGGCGCTGGAGTGCCGCCGGGGGAACCATCGCCGCGGTGATCGTCTTCATCAACAACACCATCTTCATCGCCTCCCTCATCTCTTTTTGGCGGTCCACTCTCTCCCACCCCGCCGTAATACGCTACTAGAACATGGTGCTTTATGCCACATATTATGATCCAGTGATGTGTTGCCATCCTAAGATGTTTTGAGTAGATTTCTTTTGTCTTTTGGGTTGATTGATGATTTAGATTGGTTTGAGTTGTATGATTTATATTGGTGCTGTCCTATGGTGCCCTCCGTGCCGCGCACACGTGAGGGATTCCCGCTGTAGGGTGTTCCAATGGGTTCATGATTCGCTTATAGTGGGTTGCTAGAGTGACAGAAGCTTAAACCCGAGTAAGGGGGTTGCTACGTACGGGAGTAAAGAGGACTTGATACCTTAAAATGCTATGGTTGGGTTTTACCTTAATAATATTTAGTAGTTGTGGATGCTTGCTAGAGTTCCAATCATAAGTGCATATGATCCAAGTAGATAAATTATGTTAGCTCATGCCTCTCCCTCATATAAAATTGCAATAATGACTACCGATCTTGTTAACAATTGCCTAGGATAATTCCGCAAACCGATCCATCATTATTCCACACTCGCTATTTGTAATATATTGTGATATATTCTAACTTTATGTTAACAACACCTATTTTTATATTTTAGCTCTCCGATATCATGCAAAGCTATCCTGTTTATACCCATAACATACTTCTATTTCTCGTTTCTGGATGGAAGCAAACATTCGGTGTACGTAGAGTCGTATTAGTGGCAGATAGGACTTGAGAGAATATTGATCTTACCTTTAGCTCCTTGTGGGTTTGACACTCCATACATATCACTTCCACCTTTGGAAATTGCTACGATGATTCCTTGCACTCGGGGATTATCAGGCTCCGTCTGGGCCACACGAGCCGCGCGGACGCTTGGCATGAACACGACGAGCGTCGGCCATGGTGGTGGTGGAGCAGAAGCCGAAGTGCAGTGGAAGAACTTAGGCACACCCCTACCTGGCATGCCAAATGTTGGAACAAGGACTCCAGGGACCCAAGAAAGGTTTGAACTCTGGGGTGTGCTCACAGAACTTCGCTACGCTTGGCCCCGCTGGTCACTGCCTCACGGGGATGCTTTGACGTGCTCGAGCGAGACGGAAGAAGGATCAGGGACATGACAGTTTACCCAGGTTCAGGCCCCCTTGTGGTGTAAGACACTACTCTCGATTTGTGGTGGATTGCCTTGGAAGCGAGGATGAATAAATGAGTACAAGGAAGACGAACTGCCTCGGGAGGGCTTAGGATTCTACCTAGCTCGGGTGTCCCGATCCTTATGTATGGTGGTGTTCTACCTATACTTATACCGGCTTTGGTCCTCTTCCCCCAAAACTCTAGGCGGGAAGGGTTTCCACAATGGCCAAATTCAAAGGGGGACAGCAGTACAGCTTATGCTGGCAAAAGCAGTCTCTGCCTGCTAAGCTTCTGGGCATGACATGTCTGTGGGCCTGGCAATGACCTCCATCCTGGTGAGCCCGCGGTCCTGGTTGTCGGCGTCCTGGGAATGGGAGTACCCAAACTTGCCTGCCTGCGGCCCATGGCGTGGCTCCACCAACGGCCTGGTACGGCCCATCTTCATCAGCAACCACTCAAGACCCTTGCGAGGGGCCAAGCCTCGCGAGGCGGACGATGCAAGACCTCCTCAGGGGCAGCCTCGCTAGGCTGGCTCCCTAGGAGCGGAGATATCTATGCAAGGGGAACCTCGTGAGGTCCGCGTGACGTGAGCAGTGACGACCAAGGCCAGGCGGGCGCCAGCGGGCGCAAAGTACCAGTTGCCTCTTTGGTGCTAAAGGGGCAAGCACAGACGAGGAGTCCCGAGGCGTCAGGCAATGGTTTCCAGATCGGTACAACGAGACCTAGACCAGCACAACGGCAGGACGGAGGTCACCGCGGAGCCCACGACGGCGTCACCACCCGAGCCTTTGGCAGGCGAAGACCACCTTTTGTTAGGATAACTTGTACTAGTTATCTCCCTTCAAAATTTCCCGTTGTGGGATCCCTTCCTGCCTAACATTTGGGGAGAGGACCAGGGCCTCTATAAATAGGACTAGCCACCACCCTAGCAAGGGGACGGATGATTCGGACCATCGTCAATCACAAAAGCTCACCGAGCTCAAGAACACCTCTCCTCAGGAGGCTTTTCATCCCTTGTACTTGTTCATCCTCAGCCCACGAGGCAATCCACCACACCACACTGGAGTAGGGTATTACACTCAGAACGGTGGCCCGAACCAGTATAAACTCTTGTGTCTCTTATTCCTTGGGTTCGGTGAGCTAGGCCTTGAGATCGTTTGAGCGGTCAGGCAGCATCGGTGGATGTTACGGGACTCGTTTTGCAGCTAAACGGAGCTGGCCCTGGCGTAATGGCGTCTGCCCACGGTGAGGTGACCGCACAGGCTCAACGGCGGCAGAGAGCGCGCTCCGCGCCCTGCGGTTCACGACAAGAGCGGCAGCGCATTCAGGGGAGTGGACGGCCACGCGGCGGGCTCCGGTGGTTTGGGCGGCGCTGGGTGGAGTCGTCGGCGCCGTGTCTCCCGCTGGCGTCCGCAAAGCCGCCGCCGGCGTCGGTCACGGGGCGGCGTATCTCCTGCTGCTCGTCGCCGACGCCCACAAGGTGCCAGGCGCTCTTGCGGTGCAGGAACAAGTGGGCGAGGACGAGGAGCAAGGCGACGCGGCGGTACTGGCGAGATCGATGCCCGTTTCTGAAGAAAACGACAGCAAGTACTGAACTGAAACTCTGAAGTTACTGAAACTTGACAGTGACCATGCATTGTAGGTGTTCGACAGTAGGTTTTGGTAAAGAGATAAATTTTTCTGGAGCTGTAACTTGTTGAGATGACCACTCAAAGCACCCAAGGGCTGCATGAATTTATTTGGAATTTTTGGAGAAGGTTTTGAATGAATTTCACCAAATTTGCCAAATCTGGTCCAAACTTGCAGCTGATGTAGTTTGAAAATTTTGAACTGGAGACCAGTGGATCTTCATGGTTCTAGGTTGAGGGTTCAAAGGACTAGGAGGGGAAAGAAGTTTGGTGGTAAAAGTCCAAACACAAAATGGAGTTCCTTTGTAAATCTCCAAGAGGTAGAATAGAAGGCAGAAAATATTTGAATAGAATTTGAATGGAAAATAAATACATGGGGAGGTTCAACTTGCTGGATTTGATGTAAATCATGATCCAGAGGTGAGGGAGTGTTTAGGAGAGAGGATTTGCACTTATGCCATGGCAAGAAGGAATAGTTGAAAGTGGCAAAGTACCTTCCAAAAGCCATAGTGCAAATTCAGAAAAAGGTTTTCAAAAGTTCTTTTCCCAAATGAAAAAAAAACATTTTGTCTTGAGTCCAAATGAAGAGCAAGAACTCCCAAGGTCAAAGGCAGATCTTGGGTGAATCCAAATAAAATTTTTGCCATAAAGAAAATATATGAGAGGGAGAGTTCTCTTGAAGAAAATTTTTAAATCACTCCCCTCAAGTCAAATAAAATCTTTTCAAAAAAATCCAAATAAAAACTTGGGTGCCACAACACCTACCCCCTTAGGAAAAATCTCGTCCTCGAGATTTCTGCTGATCCTCAAATAGATATGGATACTCTACTCGAAGGAAATCCTCCCTTTCCCATGTAGCTTCATCCTCAGTGTGGTTGCTCCACTGAACCCTGAAAAACTTTGTCGTTTTCTGACGGGTCCTCCGTTCAGACTCTTCTAAAATCTTTACTGGCCTTTCTCTGTAGGTGAGATCTGGTTGTATATCAGTGTCCTCATGAGGTACATGTATTTCTGGGTTGCTTACACATTTCCTCAACTGCGAGACGTGGAATACGTCATGGACGTCTGACAGCTCCTTGGGTAGGTCTAGCTGGTAGGCTACCGTGCCTCTTCGTGCCTTCACACAAAATGGTCCAATAAATCATGGGGCTAGTTTCCCCTTTATTTTGAACCGTTGCAGACCCCTCATAGGATATACTCGGAGGTATACGGAATCACCAGGTTCAGAGCTGACCTCACGATGCTTCTGATCATAGTAGCTCTTTTGTCGGCTCTGTGCTGTCTTGAGTCTGTCCCTGATTTGTTTAACTTTTTCCTCGGCCTCCTTAAGCATATCTGGGCCGAAGATACGGCTGTCACCTGTTTCTGACCAATTCAATGGGGTACGACTCCTCCGTCCGTACAATGCTTCAAAGGGTGCCATTTGCAAGCTGGCTTGGTAACTGTTGTTGTACGCAAATTCGGCATAGGGCAAACTCTCTTCCCAACTGGATCCATAGGTGAGTACACAGGCTCTTAGCATATCCTCTAGGATTTGGTTTACACGTTCTGTCTGTCCATCTGTCTGAGGGTGGTATGCTATACTGAAAGCCAGTTGTGTGCCCAGAGCTTGTTGTAGGTGTTCCCAAAATTTGGAGACGAATTGGGTGCCTCGGTCAGATATTATAGTCTTTGGGACTCCGTGCAAGCAAACTATACGGGAGAGATAGAGTTTTGCCAGTCTTTGTGTGGAGTAGGTAGTCTTCACGGGAATGAAGTGTGCAACCTTGGTTAGTCGGTCTGCGATGACCCATATGGCATCATTTCCGCGTTGCGATCGGGGTAATCCGACAATGAAGTCCATTCCGATTTCATCCCATTTCCACTCCGGTATCCTGTTAGGCTGGAGTAGCCCTGCTGGCTTTTGGTGCTCGGCCTTGATGCACTGACATGAATCGCAACAAGCAATGAATGTGGCTATATCTCTTTTCATACCGTGCCACCAAAATCTTTCCTGGATGTCCTTGAGTAAACCAGAATGTCGTCAATGAATACCACCACAAATTTGTCCATGAATTTCATGAATACTTTGTTCATGAGGTGGACGAAATATGCGGGGGCGTTTGTTAGTCCAAACGGCATCACCGTAAACTCGTATAACCCATATCTGGAAGTGAAAGCTGTCTTGGGAATATCTTCCGTCCGTACCTTCAATTGGTGATATCCCGATCGCAAATCAATTTTTGAGAATACCTTGGCCTGTGCGAGCTGGTCAAACAAATCATTTATCCGTGGCATCGGATATTTGTTTTTGATGGTGACCATATTGAGGGCTCGATAGTCTATGCACAGCCTTAAAGTCCTATCTTTTTTTTGGCGAACAACACAGGCGAACCCCAAGGTGAGGAGCTGGCTCGAATAAATCCTTTGTCCAATAATTCCTTTATCTGCTTCTTCAACTCCACCAATTCGGAGGGTGCCATTCTATACGGCTTCTTATAAATGGGAGCGGTGCCAGGTGCTAGTTCGATGCTGAATTCGATCTCTCGGTCTGGTGGCATGCCTGGTAGTTCTTCCGGGAACACATCAGGGAACTCGCATACCACTGGCACTTTTCTTAATTCTGCGATGTCCATCTTGTTCAGTTTTGGTTTCTGTGATCGTGGCCTTTCTTGAGCGGAAACTCTTATAGTCTTGCCGTGATGGTGAGTGAGAATCACTGTCCGATTGAAACAGTCGATGAATCCTTTGTTGGTGGTCAACCAGTCCATTCCTAAAATGACATCCAGTCCTTTACTTTCCAACACGATGAGATTCGCGTGGAATGGTAGTCCTTCGAACTCAATGACCACTCCTTGGCAGTAACCCTGAGCAATTTGCTTATTTCCGGGGGACTTGATGATCATAGATTTTTCCAAGGGGAGTATCGGAAAACCATGTTGCGAAACAAAACTCTTCGAAACGAACGAATGGGAAGCTCCAGAATCAAACAAAACCGTGGCAGGTACTGTGTTGACAGGGAACGTACCGAGCACGATGTCTGGGGCATTCTGCGCTTCTTCCCTGGTCACATGGTTCAAGTGACCCTTCCTGTGGTTGTTGCTGGGATTGAAGTTGTTGCGCTTGGGGGCTGGATTGTTTCCACCATTGTTCGGCTTGGGTGCCGAGTCTCTTGGCTTCGGGCACTGTTTAGCATAATGCCCTTGTTGACCACAAGCATAGCAGGTGACCCCTGGACGGTATGTGAACTCCTTGTCTCTGGCATGAAATTGTCCGACGGGTCTTGGCTCAGTAGTCGTGGATCTCCTCGTGTCTGTCCTTGGGACCTCAGTCTTGCCTCGGTTGCTGCGGGCAAGAGTCGTCTTGTCCCTCTTCCGCTTGCGGATATCTTCCAGACTACGGCGCTCATTCTCCAGGGTGATGGCCTTGTCCACCAGCGTCTTAAAATCCGGAAAGGTGTGTACAATCAGTTGGCATCTTAATGCTGGTGCCAGGCCGTCCAGGAATTTTTCCATCTTCTTGTTTTCTGTCATGTGTTCGTCGTAGGCATAGCGAGACAGTTGGGTAAACTGGCCGTTGTATTCTGTGACGGTCATGCCTCTTTGCTTCAGGTCATCAAACTCTCTCTTCTTGATCTTTAGGATGCTCCTGGGAATGTGTGCCCCACGGAAGCCTTCCTTGAATTCTTCCCAGGTGACGTTGTGTTCCCTGGGGTGCATGTGTAGGAAGTTTTCCCACCATGCTGCGGCTGCTCCAGTAAGGTAGTGTGGTGCATAAAGCACCTTCTCATGATCTGAGCATTGAGCGATAATCAGTTTCCTTTCAATCTCGCGAAGCCAATCATCGGCTTCCAGTGGCCTGTCGGTGTGAGCAAAAGTTGAGGGGCGAGTCTTCTGTAACTCAGATAACTTGGAATGTGGTTGATAGGGTTCACGGTGGTTTCCCATATTGATGACATGGTTCATCATCTCCTGGTGCTGTTGCTGGCTTTGCTCGAAGAGACGGCATACTTGAGATAGTGCCGCTTCGCTGTCCTGTTGGCTGGACTGACCCTGAGTGAAATTGTTGCTGGTCTGTGTTCCGTAAACCTCTTCTGGCTGATTGGGCATAGAGCGAGTCCAAGGGCGAGACATTTTTCCAGTCTGGGGTATCATTTGCAAAACCCATGAGAAAAACCGTGTAGCGCAGGAAAACCCTTGCAAAGGCAATAATCAAAAAGGCTTCAAGGTTTTCAAGAAACACAAATGATTTTCACGGAGAAGAAGTGCTTAACACAAATCTTACATGCGAAAGCAAACACAAGATACAGCACTCAGGTTGTGCGTACACAATCCTGACATGTTATTAAAAACTAGCGTACTACTCCGGAAGGCAGCAAACACACCAACACAAACTAGCGTACAGATAAAAACAACACATCAAACAAGCAGGCATAACACGCGGCTACTCGGTGCTCTCAGTCGGAGATGGTGAAGATCTCCTTCCCCTTGCCGAGGGCAAGGCTCAGCGGTCCAGGAGAATCAACCTCCTCCTCTCTAGCTGGCTCCTGGCGTGCGACGCTGCGCTGCGGTGATGGTGCGGGGGCGACTGGCGGTAGAGCGCGTGCGGCAGGCGGTGCGGCTCTGACTGGAGTAGGAGCGATGACTCGGTCGAACTCCTCAGTGGTAGGCAGACGGCGAGCAGTGGCCAAAACGGCCGGTGCATACGAGGCTGAAGACGAGACGAATGTCAGAGGCGGCGCCGTGTGGAGAAGCTCCTTCCTGCTGGCAGGACCGCCCCGGACTAAGTCCATGCGGGCAGCCACAAGATCATCTACGAGGTTGTCGAAAGACTCCTCCAGAGCCTTGAGATACTCCACAACCATCTCGATGGCTTCATCTCGCTCTCCCCGATGGCAGGCGAACGCATAGTGGCTGGTGTAAGGCACATGGCATGGGAGGTAGCGGTAGCGACGAGTCTTCATCGTAGGAAGGATGTCCCGAAGGCGAGCTATCGCCTCCCGGGCAGCCATCTGCATGGCATGCCTCTCCGTAGGCATGGCCCTTCCCACAAAACGGAAGTGGCGTGCAGCTGAACGTCCTCCCTTGAACTGCACCACAGCCTGGTGCATAGACACGTCGTCACTGAGCTTGTGCTGATAGAGGGTGAACTCCGGGCGAGCTGCTGGCCCGATCGCGAGCTTGGTGATGGAGACGAGGAGCTTGACAAACCCCTCGGGCACGTTGGTGAACACTCGATTCTCACAGCTGTTGCCAGCCATCTACAAAAGTAGGCAAAAATTCTGAGTAGTCATGTCATAAATTTTATGATGACCAACAGAAAATAGCTACAATTGCAAAATGCTGAAGAAGCACAAAAGACGCTAATCACTGATTAGCGGTCGCACCTAGTGGCTTCCTACAGTCAGCCTGGCTCTGATACCAAGCTTGTCACGACCGGTTTTTCAATAAAATAATTATTAAGAAACCAATCCCTGTTACGGACCAGCGAGGAAGAATTCCTTCTCACTGATAGACAATACATTGGTCACAGAAGAAAAAAAAACCAGGAGTACTAAATATAATACAAAGTTGAGCAGAGACTGCCCAACAATTTATTACATGCACGCCGATAAAACAATACGGCGGATAGGGTGGCAAACTACTAACTCACGATAATGACGATGGTGGAGATATCACCGCGAGGCGAGTGATATGTCTCCAGAAGACTACAGCTCTTCGAGCGTCGGAGTGAGACTCGAGAAGACTTATTGCGGGTGGCGGAAGCGTATACAATACAAGTGACCAAAATCCGGGATCGCGCAGGACTGACTGGGACTCCTCTAGGCATCGGACGCGCTATCAAACTCTTCATCCAAGAGATCGCCTTCGTCAACATCTGGCCAAATCAACAAGCCAGGTGAGTACTATGAAAGTACTCGCAAGACAGTTCGGACATAAGGTATAACAAATGCAAACATGAAACACATGAATAAGTTAACCAGTGCGATCAGACATAGAGATAATAAATACTGGGTGCCAAGCGAGGGTCTGAATGACGCCTCGAGCGGAAACTGCCGAATAGTAATACGGGTGCCAAACGAGTGTCTGAAAGACTCCTCGAGAGGAAAATGCGGAAAATAATACAGGTGCCAAACGAGTGTCTGAAAGACTCCTCGAGCGGAAAATGCGGAATAATAATACAGGTGCCAAACGAGTGTCTGAAAGACTCCTCGAGCGGAAAATGCGGAATAATAATGCAGGTGCCAAACGAGTGTCTGAAAGACTCCTCGAGCGGAAAATGCGGAATAATAATGCCACAGTCGGGCGTCGGGGCGACACCACATAAAGGGCTTACAACAGAAAGTAAAGACAGTGCATGCCGCAGTTGGACGTCTGAGCGACATCACATAAAGGGCTTATATCGAAAGTGAGAAACGAGTACACGCCACAGTCGGACGTCTGCGCGACGTCACCTAAAGGGCTTATATCACATTTCATTATTACAACAGCTCGGAGACATAAATTATCACAAGCATGAGACACAAAATAAAGCTTGTCCATCCACTGGAATAACAATAAAACCTGAGATTTTACCACTTGAGCTTGTTCACCGGGGACAAGTTTCTCACATGGATAGATATGGACATAATGTATACACTACTGATCATGGATACGATGATTTGGAAAGAATTTGACTCTGCAGAGTTTGTACTTAACCACAGCCAACGGATTTCAGTAGTCACGGGGACTAGTTCCGTCTACGGTGTTCTGGAAGGAAACACGTCTAACCAGTACACACCCAATTCAACCATCCGAAGCCAGGGATCACCCTCGGCAACATTCAAGAAAAACCTTGAGTCGGGGAGGCTACAACCTCGCGTAGCATGGGATCAAATTTCTATACGCGCGCTATAAGGGGGTGCCCCCCCTCTCGGTCCCAACCGGAAACACCCATGCCCCCTGACCGAATGACTAGCTTTAATCCTGGGCCAAGGTACCATCATCCCGGCCTCTCTGTTTGGTGTGTACACGGAAAGAGGTTACCAACCTACTAAACCGTATCCTGGCAATGAGACATGTGGTACCACGGAAAGGGGAAGGGACGATAACACGGCTCCAACCATGTTAACGTCGGAAAAGTCGGATGACACAAGGCTGGCATGCTACAACAGTACCACCTTGCTGCCCTTCATGTCACCACATGATTAGGCCACCTCTCATCAGAGGTCATTGCAACTTTGGAACATGCGGGAAAAGATCGATAACGTGGCTCCAACCACGTTAACGTCGAAGAGAGTCGGATGACGCAAGGCTGGCATGCTACAACAGTACCACCTTGCTGCCCTTCATGTCACTACATGATTAGGCCACCTCTCATCAGAGGTCATCGCAACTTTGGAACATGCGAGAAATGATCGATAACGTGGCTCCAACCACGTTAACGTCGAAGAAAGTCGGATGACACAAGGCTGGCATGCTACAACAGTACCACCTTGCTGCCCTTCATGTCACCACATGATTAGGCCACCTCTCATCGGAGGTCATCGCAACTTTGGAACATGCGGGAAAAGATCGATAACGTGGCTCCAACCACGTTAACATCGAAGAAAGTCGGATGACACAAGGCTGGCATGCTACAACAGTACCACCTTGCTGCCCTTCATGTCACCACATGATTAGGCCACCTCTCATCAGATGTCATCGCAACTTCGGAACAACCGGGTCGTTGCCTTACGAGCAACGAGATATTTACCGACACTCATATGCCACACACAAACTTTCACATGAACATGCAAAACTTCTGCCATATCAAATGTCCAAACATGCTTGCCTGGTTCGGAGAAGTCGGAATCTACCTCGGCGAAGTTCGCGGCTCCGTCACCTCTCCCGGAACCTACGGCAATCACGAAACGGGTACTAACGTGAAAACCAACACATGCACAGAAACTTTGCCAAATATTTCCCAAATAAATCCCATAAAAACTAGACAAAATTTTAAGAATGTCAGAAAAAGAATCACTCAAAAATACCTTTTTATTAAAAAGTTATAAATGTTTCTGTCTAGGGACCTTTCTGTAATGAAACAGAAAAGTTCCAGGGTTTTAACTGAGAAAACAAAAAACGGTTCGTTTGGAAATGTGCAAGCTCAAGGGAGAAGACGTATTTTGCCCGAAGGCGTCAACAGAAAACGGTTCAGGGAAATAGAACAGAGGCTGACACGCGGGGCCCGCATGTCAGGTTTGAAAAGGCTCGCCGGCGCCCGAAGACAGCGGTGGACGCCGGCGTCGAACCACGGCGAGTTAGGAGAAACGGAGGGTACCAAGAGCTTCAGTGTCTTCTTCCGCGTTGGTGGGTGGTGGATTCGTCCACCGGGGAGCACCACGTCGACGGCGACACTATCTCCGGCGGACGACGGCTCGGGTGAGGATGGGGAACTCCGGTGGAGGGCTGCAAGCTTTAAATTGAAGTGCGGGTCAGAACGAGAGATGCATGGTGAAGTTACTGGCAAGAGAATGGAGGCTGTGGAGCACACACGGGGGCGAATCGGGCTGGATCCCGTGGCGGGTCGCGGCGGCCGGAGTCGAGGAAGGAGACCTCCTCGGGGCTCTTCCAGTGGCTAGGCGTGCTCTAGAGGAAGTGCAGGGCTGGTGGGTGCTCGAGTTGAAGCTCGGGACCTCTATTTATAGGCAGATCGACGGGGTGGCCGTGAACGGAGAATCTCCGGCGAGCGATTACAGCGGAGCATTGGGTTGGAAGAGGGTTTGAGCGGTCGGGCAGCATCGATGGATGTTACGGGACTCGTTTTGCAGCTAAACGGAGCTGGCCCTGGCGTAATGGCGTCTGCCCACGGTGAGGTGACCGCACAGGCTCAACGGCGGCAGAGAGCGCGCTCCGCGCCCTGCGGTTCACGACGAGAGCGGCAGCGCATTCGGGGGAGTGGACGGCCACGCGGCGGGCTCCGGTGGTTTGGGCGGCGCTGGGTGGAGTCGTCGGCGCCGTGTCTCCCGCTGGCGTCCGCAAAGCCGCCGCCGGCGTCGGTCACGGGCGGCGCATCTCCTGCTGCTCGTCGCCGACGACCGCAAGGTTCCAGGCGCTCGTTCGGTGCAGGAACAAGTGGGCGAGGACGAGGAGCAAGGCGACGCGGCGGTACTGGCGAGATCGATGCCCGTTTCTGAAGAAAACGACAGCAAGTACTGAACTGAAACTCTGAAGTTACTAAAACTTGACAGTGACCATGCATTGCAGGTGTTCGACAGTAGGTTTTGGTAAAGAGATAAATTTTGCTGGAGCTGTAACTTGGTAAGATGACCACTCAAAGCACCCAGGGGCTGCATGAATTTATTTGGAATTTTTGGAGAAGGTTTTGAATGAATTTCACCAAATTTGCCAAATCTGGTCCAAACTTGCAGCTGATGTAGTTTGAAAATTTTGAACTGGAGACCAGTGGATCTTCATGGTTCTAGGTTGAGGGTTCAAAGGACTAGGACGGGAAAGAAGTTTGGTGGTAAAGGTCCAAACACAAAATGGAGTTCCTTTGTAAATCTCCAAGAGGTAGAATAGAAGGCAGAAAATATTTGAATAGAATTTGAATGGAAAATAAATACATGGGGAGGTTCAACATGCTGGATTTGATGTAAATCATGATCCAGAGGTGAGGGAGTGTTTAGGAGAGAGGATTTGCACTTATGTCATGGCAAAAAGGAATAGTTGAAAGTGGCAAAGTACCTTCCAAAAGCCGTAGTGCAAATTCAGAAAAAGGTTTTCAAAAGTTCTTTTCCCAAATGAAAAAAAAACATTTTGTCTTGAGTCCAAATGAAGAGCAAGAACTCCCAAGGTCAAAGGCAGATCTTGGGTGAATCCAAATAAATTTTTTGCCATAAAGAAAATATATGAGAGGGAGAGTTCTCTTGAAGAAAATTTTTAAATCACTCCCCTCAAGTCAAATAAAATCTTTTCAAAAAAATCCAAATAAAAACTTGGGTGCCACAGCTCGTCAGCGCCGCTGGGGGCTCTCCTGCACTGTCCCTCTCGCTACATCGCCCACCTCCAGCTGCGGGTGACGTAGCTCACGGAGCGCCTCCTCCACCTCCGCATCAAGACGGCGCCCTCGTACCAAGATGCACAGTCCCACGGCGTGACCCGCCATGTTGGGCGCCCGCACACGAAGAAGGAAGCTGCCAAGAAGTCCCGAGGCCACAAGAAAACGCCCCTGCGCTCCCAGCACCACTGCGTCAAGACCGCGTGCCGCTTGCGGCGGCAACGCGAGGATATCAAGATCAGGCTCCACGTCCATGACGGGCTCCGATGTCCATCGTAGGCTGCCGTGCCTTCACTCCCGAGCTACGCAGTGTCGTCTGGCCCGGCAAGTTCAAGCCGGACCTGCCTTCGTGCTATGATAGCACCCCCGACCCCGTGGAGTTCTTGTAGCTCTACGAGCTGAGCATCGAGGCGGCCAACGATGATGAGAAGGTCATGGCGAATTGGTTCCCTATGGCCCTCAAGGATAGCGCGTGCTCGTGGTTTCTGAACTTGCCCGCGGGATCAATCTCCTCCTGGGGCGAGATGCGCGAGCGTTTCATTGCCAACTTCGAGGGCACTCGCGACCGCAGGCGACCTGCGGCGCATCAAGCAGCAGCCAGGGGAGACCCTGCAGAAGTACATCAAGTGCTTCAATTGCGTCCGCCTCAAGATCCCCAAGGTGACGGACGAGGCCGTCATCTCCACGTTCTTCGATGGCGTTCGCGACGTCAAGATGAAGGAGGAGCTCGCCATCCACGAGGAGCTATGCATGGCCCTGGAGATGTTCAACATGGCGACCAAGTGCACAAGGGCTGAGGAAGGGCGCCTTTCCATCGTCGAGCTCCCAGCTACCGATCAGGAGGAAAAGAAGGCTAAGATCAAGGACGTGAAGTGCAAGGGGGCTGCCGTGCTCGCAGCAGAGCCGGAGATGAAGCGCGGCCGCGACCACCCTGAGTCATCTAAAGCCAGCCGCCCGTTCTGCGCCTTCCACAACATTCACAGCCACAACACCAGCGACTGCCAGGAGCTCAGGGCCATCCGCGATGGGCGCTTCGGTCGACGCCCCAAGCGGAATGACCGAGGCTATGGCCAAGGAGGAGGACGAAGTGGGGGACGCTGGGACGATCGCGGCCCCCGGCAGGAGTGGCGCGACCGGCCTCGTGAGGACCACTGGCAGGATCCGCCTCACGAGGGCGCCTGGAGAGACCAGCCTCATGAGGACCGTCCTCAGGGCAATGCAGGGCTCTCTCCGCTGCCGCCACCACCAAGGAGGAACGACGACCATCATATAGATGAAGGGGCTGGGTGCTTCCAGGAGCCACGCGCCATCGCCTATATCTTGGGTGGCGCCCAAGCCCCAGCCTCTCAGCGTATCTTCAAGCAGTTTGCTCGCGAGGTGAACGCGACCCTTCCCAGGCTCGAGGCCACGCGCCCGCTGAGGTGGTCCAAGTGCGCCATCACCTTCAGCTCGTCAGACTAGCTCAAGTGCACGGCAACCGCCGGCGCCCTCCCGATGCTCTGCTCACCGGTCATCAGCAATGTTCATGTCACCAAGACCCTCATCGACGGCGGCGCAGGGCTCAACGTCCTGTCCGTCGAGACATTCGACAGCCCCCAAGTGCCATACGATCAGCTGCAGCCTACCAAGCCCTTCTCCGACGGCTTCACCACCCCGACAGGGCAGGTCCGCCTCCCTGTCACATTCGGCCAGCGTGACAATTTCCGCACCGAGCTCGTTGACTTAAACGTCGCCCACATGCGACTGCCGTACAATGCCATCCTTGGATATCCAGCCTTGGCCAAGTTTATGGCAGTGACCCACCATGGCTACAACGTCCTCACGATGCCAGGGAGCGGCAACATCATCACAGCCCCCTGTGAAGAAAGAGAGTGTGCTCCCTCGAGCGCGCTTTCCAAGATGCAGTGGCCGAAGACCCCGACAACGAAGGCACCTACCTTCTTGAGGCCATCCCCAAGAAGAAGCAACAACTCTACCCAGGGCCTCAGGAGAGTGGCATTTCTAGCGGCACCACCTCAGGATCTGCGCCCGCCGCCGCGGCGCCTCCCTCCCTCGCATAGGAAGGCGCGCCCGGTGCCCTCCTCAGGCTGGGCTCGTGGGCTCTCTTCTGGAGGGCCTCAGACCTAGACAACGTCACGAGGGAGGCGCTCGGGCACCATGTGGAGGCGTGCTTCGCCGCATGTTTCCCTCAAGAGGGCACAAGGCATGGAGCGCCCAGTGCTCAGGACTTCATCACCAAGGCGACCCATGAGCTCCAAGAGGCAAAGACAATGCGTGGCGATCGCCGCCCACCACCCGGCGCGGCCCCCCATCCTGGCGAGGACGGCGGGCTACGCGTCTGCGTCTACATTCGAGGGCTCAACAGGGCCGCATCTCAGGGATGTTTCTGGCCTTCGCGCATTGGACGGTACGAGGGTCCACCTCACAGCTATGTTCGCATGCCATTCGGCTTGCCGAACGCGGCTGTCACCTTCCAGCGCCGCTTGAGGAGCATTCTGGTTGCTCAGGAGGCCAGGCAGCACGCCGTCCTGGCAGAGATGGCGACAGTTCTTCAGGAGCCACCTGGGCCTATGGAGCCTCCTGAGGCTCATGACCCTGGCGGCTCATGAGGAGCAACTTCCTCGGCACGCATCTTCGACTACTCCAATATCACTCCAGCTACGGTATCAGGTAACTCTTTATAGTTCATTCAATTGGGGGCGCCCTTCGGGCATCATTATTCCCAAGTCGCACGGGCCTGTCCTCGCGACGTGTATCCTTTTGCATCTTTAGCTTATTCTGTTGGGAGCGCCCCTCGGGCTACATCATCCCCAGGCCACTTGGGTCTGTCCCAGTGGCATGTATCGTTCTTGCATCTATCTGAACTAGCTCGCTCCCTCACATGATTGCCTTACGATTGTCGCCTGCCTGTCTAGTATTTCGATACCATGAACAGCGTGCGCCCTTGCAAGCCCACCCACAACCGCCCTCACCACCGCAGAAGCCGCACACCGGTTGTCTTTCTTCAGGATTTTTTGCATGGGAAGGCTAGGCATGGCGTCTGTGCTCGGGTCCGTCCTTGCAGTGTCGATAAATCCAACGACTGAGCTCTGTCTGGTGGGCCGGCCCAGTTCACCTCACCTCCTGGGGTCGTTAGTGTCTGGCCTCCTCATGTAATCACCTCAGGAGATTCATCCGGCGCAGGTTGCCTAAACATCTCGCAGGATCGCAAAAGCTATCAAGAATCAAGACCAGGCGCAACCCGCCTTGAGGTAGGGCATCGTGAGTCCCGCGCCGGCTCACGAGTGCCGAGACACACCTTGTCTTGCCCTATCGTGCAAGCCACGTGTCAGGGCGGGGCTGTACACGCCCCAGGGGCTCCACTCAGAGGGAGCCCTCGCCCACGCACCAGTGGAAGCACCATGCTCCGCACTGGCAGTCGACACGGTCGAGGAGCGGCTATGCCCGTCCAGGTGCGGAAGCGCTATGCTCCGCGCTGGTGACAAACAACTGAGGGCGGCCCCACGACCGCATCAACCTCAGGGAGCCACCCGGCTCAGTGTCCAGCCTTACCGCAATGCTATCCCCTCAGGAGAGTCACGCGAGGGGGCTGGGAACGGGGACTACGCTCAGGTCACGCCTAGCGTACGCCGCCCTGCCAGGTCCCTCGGACCTGGTCGTCGTGCACCCCTCACGAGCGGGACCTCGGCGAGGACAGGTATGAAGGTCTCTTTGAGCGTCAAGGGGGACTCCTGAGCATCGCGACTCAGGAGCCTAACTGGCCACGTAGCCCTGACCCCTTGGTCCCGTCCTGGTGATCCAGACGGTCCAACTGCGGCTGAGGTATGCGCGGGGTCGGGCCCTGCCGACGTAGAACACTAAGGCCTACCTTCGTATCTCCTTCCCACATGCTGTTTGCGCGTCAAGGGGGACTCCTGAGCATCGCGACTCAGGAGCCTAACTGGCCATGTAGCCCCTCACCCCTTGGTCCCGTCCTGGTGATCCGAACGGTCCAACGGCGGCTAAGGTATGCGCGGGGTCGGGCCCTGCCGACGTAGAACATCATTCAAACGGGAAAGAAGTCAAGGAATCTCGGTAAAACGTTACAAAACATATTGTTCCTTAAGCAAAAAAAAGAAGTTTTAACGCCTCCACGAGGCATGCCGCATGTCCCAGGAAAGTAAAACGGGAAGGAGCGCCATCGTTCACCAGCAAGCTTCTTCGTCAGCATTGGGCGTCGTCGTCAGGGAGCGCCTTCCTGTCGGCAGGATCACTGTCGGTTGTGTCATTGGCTTTGGACGCGGGATCGGCGGCACCATCGGCTGGAGGTGCAGGGTCGATAGCGAGGAACTTCTTCAGCAAGGCCTCCACTTGACCCTTCACGGCCTTGGCAGCAGCTGCACAGCGCTCCTCATCCACATGCTCAAGCAGGACACCAAGATCGGCATTAGGATCGCGACCGTGAAGATGGTTGAGGACGCGCGTCAAGGCCGATGAGGAAAGAGCACGTGCTTCCGCCTCCACCATGGGGCTGATTCCGCTGACAACATCTTCAAGCGCCGTGATGAGCGGAGGAAGTAGCTGGGCGGGGCCGTCGTCATCGGTCAACAAAGGCTTCTCAGAGCCCTTCTCGTAGAGTTCCTCTAGCGCCTCGCGGGATCTCTCCTCGAGGGACTTGAAGGCCTCGCGATCCTCGACAAGAACCTTCGCCTTGATTTCCAGCTGGACCCTCTCCGCTGCCACCTCCTTCTCCAGCTTCTTCAGGCTGTCGCGTTCCGCGGCCTGTGCCTGCGACAGCTGATCCAGCTTGGCATCACGGCCGGTCACCGCCTCTTCTTGAGCCTTCACCTTCTCCTCCTGCACCACGAGCTGGCGAGCCACGATAGCTCGTTGCTTGTGCAGGTTCAACAGCGCAACCTCCGCCGCTCTACAGCGCTCCCTGGCGGCCTCGGCATCCTTCAGCGCCACCTCGCGGGCGGCCGCGGCATCATTGGCGGCCCGCTTGTTCTCCTCGGAAGCTGCCACGGCCTGTCCCAATGTCGCCCTGACAGACGCATCAGAGTGCAGCCAACCTAAGATCAGGTCCAGGCGCCCCACCACCAGCCAGCCGTCGGCACCTTGAAGGTCATCCCGGGGTCGGGTCAGCACAGAAAGAGCCTTCTCCAGAGCGTCGGGCAAAGTAGAAGGATCACGAGGTATGGCGGAAGGAGGAGGCAGCGTTGTCACCAAGATCTGCGAGTTGGTGGCAACAGAAGTGGAAGCCGGGAGCTCCAGGGCCAGCGGGACCTCAGCCGGCAAGCTGAGAGTGGGCGCCTCCAGAGCCGGCTTGGCTATGGAGGTCGCCTCCTCCTGGGGACGGTCCCCCGCGCCTCGTGAGGATGACTGGGCCGGAGAGGCGCGAGGGCTGTTGCCGCCCTTCTGTGTCGGAGGAGAGGCAGCCGTGCCAGGCTGCTGGGTCCTCGAGGGTTCGGCGCGCCCTCTCTCTTCTTCTTCGCCGCTAGCATCGGCCTGGTGGTACAAGGGAAGAACGTCAAGAAGCAGCAACAGAAGCGGGGGCAAGAACAAAATCAAGACAAGGTGCTTACTGGTCCACGGCGGCGTAGTCCGACGGCCTCTTCAGAAGCGCAGAGCCCGGGAGCCTTGCAGCCTTGGGTGCCAGCTTGCGAGTTCAGGGAGCAGATGAGGCTACGGCAGCCGGCCCGGCGGCAGCACCGGTGGACATCAGAACAGGGGTGCCACCTCGGGAGACCAACGCCGACCTGCTCTTCGTCGGAACCCCGGTCGACGGCTTCTTCGCGGGGGGGGGGGGTGCCCCTGGACCTCGTGGTAACCCCAGCAGGGGCCTGGGACTCCCTCACCGGATGGTCGCCGGCCTCATCGTCGTTAGAAAGGGCGCGGAGGAGGTCCGCCGCAAGAGGAGAGGTCCTCCCCTCCCCCTCTAGGGTCGGCTCTGAATCGGGCCTCTCCTCCTCACCGGAATCGCCAGAAGACACCAGTACAGGGGCCACCACCCCCGTGTCCTCGGAAGGAGCTGGCGGCACGAGCCTGCGCCCATCAAAGACAGGCATGGCAGCGGCTACCTTCGCCCCATCTGGGCGGCGGTACAAGGGAACATGGGTGTCTGGCAGATACCCCTGATGATCATGGCCCCCGTCAGCTTCACCGCCTTTGGTTCGGCAGGCTTTAGGTCAGCAGTCATCTTCTCCAGCACCTGCTGCGCCCGGGGGGCGGTGAGCTTCACGCGGAGCCACCCGTCATGAGGCGAGGGCATCTCCATCGGCAGCACCAGCCGAGGGTGGGAGCACTTGGCATCCATAAGGACCCACTTGCTCCTGAAGCTCTTGGCCTTCTTCCCGGCATTCGAGATCACGTTGGATCCGTTGGCCGTGACGAAGTTGGCACAGCCCAAGCAATGGCCGTCCTTGTTCCGGAGGTAGAAGAAGTGGCGAAGCAGTGCCACGGACGGCATCACCCCCACGTATGCCTTGCAATAGAAGGCAAAGATCGACAGGAGGAGGACGGAGTTGGGATGAAGATGAAGGGCATGCAGCTTGTAGTTGTTAAGAACGGTGTAGAATAAATCGGAGAAGGGGGACCAGCCCTGCAATGACGCTACTCGCAAAGAAGGGATAGAAGGTGCTGCCTGAGGCCTCTGGCTCGGCGGAGCCTGCCTAGAGCGTGGTCTTCCCTTTCTTGTTGCTGCTCTCCACCGTCATCAGGAGCGTGGCGGCAAGGTTCTTCTCCGAGACGTTAGGCGCGCTCTAGGGGGCTCGTACCAGGAGGGCGGGAGAGTGGCCTTTCCCTTGCTGGACGCCATCAGCTGTAGGCTCAAAGGGGGATGGATGCGGATCTGAAGTCTTTGGGAGCAAAGAGCAGCAAAGGCGATCTGGAGCCAGGAGCTAGAAAGAGGATCTGGAGCAAGATGAAGGGAGGCAATGAAGGCTCCGCGACACGCGCCAGCCTTTTGTCAGTCGGGCAGTTGCCGAGGCAACATGGGGAAGTGGAGTCGCCCATGTCCCATCAGTCGCCACGCGTTAATCAAGGCCGCAGGCGGTTGGGGCCCACGGTGCTCCTCACTTGCCTTTTGGCTTTGCCTCGAAGCCAAGTCCAAGCACGCCTTGGGCCCGGGGGCTACTGTCGGCGTCCTGGGAACGGGGGTACCCAGACTTGCCTGCCTATGGCCCAGGGCATGGCTCCACCTACGGCCGGGTACGACCCATCTTCATCAGCAACCACTCAAGACCCTCGCGAGGGGCCAAGCCTCGCGAGGCGGACGACGCAAGACCTCCTCAGGGGCAGCTTCGCTAGGCTGGCTCCCGAGGAGCGGAGATATCTATGCAAGGGGAACCTCGCGAGGTCTGCGTGACGTGAGCCATGATGACCAAGGCCAGGCGGGCGCCAGCAGGCGCAGAGTACCAGTTGCCTCTTTGGTGCTAAAGGGGCAAGCACAGGCGAGGATTCCCGAGGCGTCAGGCAAATGTTTCCATATCGGTGCAACGACACCAAGACCGGTAGGATGGCATGATGGAGGTCACCGAGGAACCCACGACGGCGTCACCACCTGAGCCTTAGGCAAGAAAAGACCACCTTTTGTCAGGATAACTTGTACTAATTGTCTCCCTTCCAAACTGTTCGTTATGGGATCCCTTCCTACCTAACATTTCGGGAGAGGACCAGGGCCTCTATAAATAGGACTAGCCACCACCGTAGCAAGGGGACGGATGATTCGGACCATCCTCACACACACAAGCTCACTGAGCTCAAGAACACCTCTCCTCAGGAGGCTGTTCATCCCTTGTACTTGTTCATCCTCAGCCCACGAGGCAATCCACCACACCACACTGGAGTAGGGTATTACACCACAACGGTGGCCCAAACCAGTATAAACTCTCGTGTCTCTTGTTCCTTGGGTTTGGCGAGCTAGGCCCTGAGATTGTTGCGAGAGAGAGCTAGGGAGAGAGAGATCTTCATGCCCACCCTAGTGTTCGAACCTCAAGGGTTTGCCGAAACCCGTAATGCGACACTGGTCTTCTAGCACCGGAGTGGAAACCTTTAGTGATTGCATTGGGAACCGGTGAGCTTCCCTGCTCCTTTAGCATGGAAGAGGAAAGCTCTGACGCCACTCGTTGTGGCTCGCGTCACCCATGTGCACTGTGAGGCAGGACTTGGCGCCCTCGGAGTATCCGCCCGCGAGGGGGCCTCGGGAGGCCGCTTGGGGATGCCACCTAGCACGAGGCCTCAGGAGCTCCTGGGTAGCTCGTCATTGGGTGCCTCACGAGACGGGGACCCTCGCGAGGGTCTTGTTCTTGAAGCCTTGGAGATGGGACGTACCGGATTCACACTGAGCGTCGTGCCTTGGGCCGCAGGCAGACGTGCCTGGGTACCCCCAGTCCCACGGGCCTGACAATCAGCCCCACAGTCAAACTCCTAGGACTACTTGAAAGATCTCAAGCCACTATAGTATGATTGCCTCCTTCCTATTTGCAGAAGACCGCCTCCGGGCACCAAGACGTCGGCTAAGGGTCAAAACTGCATCTCGGAACCCCCTTTGTACTAAGCTACATGGGTGCTGAAGCCGACGACTGGCCACTTTCAGTTTAGAAAGTCACTCAGCAGGTAAAAACAATTAAGAATAGACACACATATGGAATTTAAAGCCATGGCCATTTAAGAAAATATTATGTTTTATTCATTACATCACTTCGGTATTCCAAAGTACTACCTAATAATACAAAGTGTCCTTCGGACACACGGTCTTAGTAAGCCGAGCTCCCTCCTCCACCTCCTAGTAGATTTGCTCCGCGGTGCGAGGTTTCTTGGCTTGAGGACCAGTTTCCACAGTCACTGCATCGACCTTACGCCAGTGCATCTTCACACAGGCGTAGGCCCTCCGTGCTCCCATAAAGCATGGAGACCTCTTCCAGCTGTCAGCGCGTGCGACAACCCCCGTAGAAACATCACCAGGGCAAGTAGGCTGGTGGGAAGGGCTTCAGTAGGCCACAAAGCAACGCAGAGGACCTGTAACAATGTTATCGTAAGGCGGAGAAGCTCCGCCAGCTGCTTCATTCGATGGTTCAGCAGCTGCGATGCCGGAGACCCCTAGAATTGACCCCAGAAAGCCTTCTCCACCTCAGGGCCCACCTGCTGGTTGAAGTACGTGATGACATCTGCCATGCACTACGGGAGATTCTGAAGACCTCTGCAGAATGCCATAGCTGGGTGAGCTCGACGCACCCCTTCCTACCAAAAACACACTACCGTAAGTAGTGCTTACCCGAGGTGATTTTCTCCAACTGTTGGAGCACCTCGCGGTCCGCACGAGCCGCAGTCTTGAGGTCGGCATGGGTAAGCTTGAGCTATTTGTGCTCGTCCTTCGTTTGCTGCCCTTCCACCTGAAGCTTGTGTTGTGCTTCAAATACGCCCTTCAGGGTCTCCTCGACCTCAACCACCCGTGCCGGGTCCTTGTCCCCGACCACCTTCTCGATGATTCGGGCCTCCTCCTCCTCCGTAGTTGTAGCTTGATGCTGCTTCGACTGTTGCTGAACTCTTTCGAGCTTAGCCTTGAGATTCTCAAGCTCAGCTAACGCTGCTATCATTTAAATAGTTCAGTCTTAGTTTTTATTCAGCAAGGCTTATCCTAGAAATTTAAATACAATTTGCTTACCCTGTGATTGCTCGGAGCTCTGGTTCACCAGGACGATCTCCTTCTGGGACCTCTCGAGCTTTCGGTTCATGTCTGCTATCTCCACGAAGACAGAGCCCAGAACCGAGGTCTAAACCTGTCAACAGAGCTCCTTATTACAACGCTAACAGTCAAAAATACATATCCAGGACGACTGCCTTAAGCAACGACCTGGGGGCTACATGACAAACTCCAATTAAACCTTATGACCCGATGTCAGTTTCTTGAAACCACCTTTGGGCTCAGGGGCTACTCACTGATACGTTAAACGTATCTATAATTTTTAATTGTTACATGCTATTGTATTCTGAATCTTGGATGTTTTATATACATTTACACAAAACTTTATATCAATTTTTGGCACTAACCTATTAACTTAGTGCCCAGTGCAGTTGCTGTTTTTTGCTTGTTTTTGACTTGGCGGAATATCAGTAACAAATGAAGTCCAAATGCCATGAAACTTTATGCAGATTTTTTTGTGGCAATAAGAGACCCTGGAAGCTTCGAGAGGGAATGAGAAGACGAAGGAGTGGCCCACCAGGCACCAGGGTGTGCCAGGGGCCTACAGTGCGCCCAAGTACCTATTGGGCCCAAAAACCTTCGTTTAACCTAACTTCGCCTCTATAAATACTCTAAAATTAGAAAACCTACCAGGGAGTCCACGAAATACTTTTTCCGCCGTCGCAAGTTCCAGAACCACGAGATCCCTTCTAGAGGCCTTTTTTGGCACTCTGCTGGAGGGGGATTCGATCACGGAGGGGGCTCTTCATCATCCTTGCTTCCCTCCGCTGATCCGTGAGTAGTTTACCATGGACCTATGGGTCCATAGTTAATGTCTAGATGGCTTCTTCTCTCTTATCTTCAATACAATGCTCTCCTCGGTGTTCCTAGAGATCTATTTGATATAATGGCTTTTTGCGGTGTGTTTGTTGGGATCCGGTGAATTGTGAGTTTATGATCAGATCTATCCATGAATATTAGTTGAGTTTTCTCTGAACTCTCTTATGCATGATTGTTATAGCCTCATATTTCTTCTCCTATTTATTGGTTTGGTTTGGACAACTAGATTGATTTATCTTGCCATGGGAAGAGGTGCTTTGTGATGTGTTCGATCTTTGCGGTGCTTAATCCCAGTGATAGAAAGGGACATGACAGGCATGTATCATTGATATTAAGGGTAACAAGATGGGATTAATTTCATATGTGAGTTTATCTTGTCTACATCATGTCGTCTTGCTTAAGGCGTTACCCCATTCTTTCATGAAGTTAATACATTAGATGTATGCTAGATAGCGGTCGATGTGTGGAGTAATAGTAGTAGACGCAGAATCGTTTCGGTCTACTTGTCTCGGATGTGATGCCTGTATACAAGAGCATTGCCTTGGATATTGTCATAATTATTTGCTTTTCTGTTAATTGCACAACAGTAATTTGTCTACCCACCGTATGTTATTTTTATGAGAGAAGCCTCTAGTGAAAACTATGGCCCCGGGTCTATTTTCTATCATATATTAAAACCAAAAAATACCTTGCGGCAATTTTCTTGTATTTATTATCTTTTGTATTTTTTTATCTATCTACCAAAAAACTATACCATTTAATCTTACTCGTAACCATTGAGGGATTGACAACCCCTCTACGTGTTGGGTTACAAGTATTTGTTGTTTGTGTGCAGGTGCTGTTTACATAGTGTTGCTTGGTTCTCCTACTGGATTGATAACCTTGGTTTCATAACTGAGGGAAATACTTATCTCTACTGTACTACATCATCCTCTCCTCTTCGAGGAAATCCCATCGCAGCTCACAAGTAGTAGGAAGAATTTCTAGCGCCGTAGCCGGGGAGACATCATCAACATCTATCAAGTACCTATGCACAAACTTTCATCTCCTTGCATTTACATTATTTGCCATTTGCCTCTTGTTTTCATCTTCCCACTTCAATTTTTTTTTACAAAAATATTTTCCGTTGGCCTTTTTCTTGTTTGCTTCTTTGCTTGCTTGTTATCTTGTTTGCGTAGTTACAATGTCTCCAGAAAATACAAAATTGTGTGATTTTTCCAATACTAATAATAATGATTTTATTAGTGTTCCTATTGCTCCTCCCGCCGGTAGTGCGTATTGTTATGATATTAATGCCGCTTTGTTGAACCTTGTTATGAAAGAACAATTTTCTGATAGTCCTAATGAGGATGTTGCGTCCCATCTAAACACTTCTGCAGAATTGTGTGATATGCAAAAAAAGGATGTGGACAATGATAAGAAATTACCCTACTCATGGTTCAAATTTGTGGATGATCATACAAATTTTTTATGTGGGATGGAATTTTCTTTCTAGAAATCTTTTAGATTCCGCAGCGGGTGGAACTTTAATGGAAATTACATTGGGTGAAGCTACTAAATTGCTTGATAATATTATGGTAAACTATTAATAATGGCATACTGAAAGATCTCCTACTAGTAAAAAAGTGAATTATATTGAAGCAATTATTACTTTGAGTGATAAAGTTGATGCACTTATCAAATTGGTTGCTAGTAAAAATGCTCCTATTGATCCTAATGATGTGCCTTTTTCCAATTGGATTGAGCAAAATAATGATCCCGTAGATGTGAATTTTGTCTCATGAAACAATTTTAATATTAATGCTTATAGAAGTAATTTTAATCCTAGGCCGTTTCCTGGAAATTCCTCTAATAGTTATGGCAATTCCTATGGTCATTCTTATAATAATAATAGGATGCCCTCTGATCTTGAAAGTAATATTGAAGAATTTATGAATGCTCAAAAAGTTTTCAATACTACGATAGAAGAGAATTGAATAATATTTATGATATGTCTAGGAGCATCGATAGAATTATTCATTATGTGGAAAATATTAAGACTAAAAATTTTCCACCCAGGGTTGATATTAATGAATTAGTTAAAGCTTTATATGTGTCTATTGATGAAAGTAAGAAAAGAACCGCTATGCTTAGAGCCAAAAGAGAAGTTTTAGAAAAAGCGATTCCTCTCGGTTTCTTTCGTAGTAATGATGAACAAGTTAAAATGATTGGCGTTTCTTCTATTGATTCCTCGTTTAGTAATGTTAAACTTGATGATAAGTTGACTTAAGAAGAGTCAACTTTACTAAGAGGTGTCCCCATGATTTGGAGGGTGAAAATCTTGATGCAAAAATTGCTAAAAGTGGGTTTGGTGAGGTAAAAACTTTAATTAGTGATGTGCTCACTCTCTTGGATTACAAAGATTTTAATTATGATAGTTGTTCTTTGATTGAATTTATTTATTTGATACAATCCATGCTAATTTCATCCAATGCCTATGACAAAATATAGATTTTACTAAACATACTGTAGAAGCGATGATGAAAGCCTTAGAAGAAAAATTAGAACTTGAGATTTCAATTCCTAGAAAATTATATGAGGAATGGGAACCCACAATTAAAGTCAAGATTAAAATTTATAAATGCAATGCTTTATGTGATTTGGGTGCTAGTGTTTCCACAATTCTCAAATCTCTTTGTGATGTGCTAGGTTTTACCAATATGGATGAATGTTCTCTAAATTTGCACTTGGCGGATTCTACTATTAAAAAGCCTTTGGGTAGAACTAATGATGTTCTTCTTCTTGCAATTAGGAACTATGTGCCCGTTGATTTTATTTTACTTGACATTGATTGCAATCCGTCTTGCCCCATCATAGTTGGTAGATCTTTTTGACGAACTACATGTGCCGTTATTAACATGAAAGAAGGGAGTATTATATTTTACTTTCCGTTAAAGAAGGGTATGGAAAACTTAACTAGAACTAGAATTAAGCCACCATATGACTCAATCATGAGGGCCACCTATGGAACTAAAACCAAAGATGACAACACATGAAACTATGCATTTTGCCTAGCTAGGGGCGTAAAACAGTAGCGCTAGTTGGGAGGCAACTTAATAGTTATCTTTTAATTTTGTTGTTTTTTCCTTTCTATTTTTTAATAAATATACAATTATGATACTCTTATGATTGCGTTTTTGTGTTTTAGTTAGTTTTGTGCCAAGCGAAGCCTTTGGGATGTTTTGGGTGATAGTTGATTTGATTCTGTGCATTAGCAGAAACTTTTGCGTCCACTTGAAGAATTGTTAAAATTACTAGAGCGTGATAAAATTCTGAATTTTTTTACACATGATCGATATAAAAATTTCCCATGTTGTCCATGATACGTCCATTTTGCATCATATTTTCTTACTGTTATTTATAATGTTTTATCCATAATAATGCTTTTTGGAGTAACTCTAATGCCTTTTCCCTCATAATTTGCAAGGAACATACCAAGAGGGAGAATTCCGGCAGCTGGAAATCTCGACCTGAAAAAGCTATGTCAGGCCAGCTATTCTGTACAACTCCAAATGAGCTGAAACTTCACGGAGAATTTTTATGAAGTATTTGAGGATATTGGAGCCAATGAACACTAGAGGGGGGCCACCAGGTGGGCACAACCCACCTGGGCGCGCCAGGCCCCCCTGGCGCGCCCTGGTGGGTTGTGGCCTCCTTGGCCCACCTTGGGTGCCCATCTTCTGGTATATAAGTGATTTTGACCTAGAAAAAATCAGGAGGAGGCTTTCGGGACGAAGCGCTGCGGTCTCGAGGCGGAACTTGGGCAGGAGCACTTTTGCCCTCCGGCAGAGCGATTCTACCAGGGGAACTTCCCTCCCGCAGGGGGAAATCATCATCACCAACAACTCTCCCATCTTGGGGAGGGCAATCTCCATCAACATCTTCACCAGCACCATCTCATCTCAAAACCTAGTTCATCTCCTGTATTCAATCTTGTTACCGGAACTATAGGTTGTTGCTAGGGGGTGACTAGTAGTGTTGATTACTATATGGTTTATTTGGTGGAAGATTATATGTTCAGATCCATTATGCATATTAATACCCCTCTGATCTTGAGCACGTTTACTGTTTGTGAGTAGTTACCTTTGTTCTTGAGGTCACGAGATAAATCATGTTGCAAGTAATCATGTGAATATTATATGTGTTCGATATTTTGATAGTACGTATGTTGTGATTCCCTTAGTGGTGTCATGCGAACGTCGACTACATGACACTTCACCATATTTGGGCCCAAGGGAATGCATTGTGGAGTAGTAAATAGATGGTGGGTTGCGAGAGTGACAGAAACATAAACCCCAGTTTATGCACTACTCCGTAAGGGACCGATTGGATCCTAGAGTTTAATGCTATGGTGAGAATTTATTCTTAATACTTTTCTCGTAGTTGCGGATGCTTGCGGGAGGGTTAATTATAAGTATGAGGTTTTTTGAAGTAAGAACAGCACCTAAGCACTGGTCCACCCACATATCAAATTATCAAAGTAGCGAGCACAAATCAAACCAACATGATGAAAGTGACTAGTTGAAATTCCCGTGTACCCTCAAGAACACTTTGCTTATCATAAGAGACCGTTTTGGCCTGTCCTTTTCCTAAAAAGGATTGGGCTACCTTGCTGCATACTTGTTACTATTATCGTACTTGCTCATTACAAATTACCTTGCTACCAAAGTACTCTCTACTTACAATTTCAGTACTTGCAGACATTACCTTACTGAAAACTACTTGTCATTTCCTTCTGCTCCTTGTTGGGTTCGACACTCTTACTTATCGAAAAGAGCTACAATTTACCCCCTATACTTGTGGGTCATCAAGGCTATTTTCTGGCGCTGTTGCCGGGGAGTGAAGTGCCTTTGGTAAGTGGAATTCGGTAAGGAAACATTTATATAGTGTGCTGAAATTTATTGTCACTTGTTACTATGGAAAACAATCCTTTGAGGGGTTTGTTCGGGGTATCTTCACCTCGTCCAGAACCACAATTAATTGCCCCTCAACCTAATGCACCTACTGAAAATATTGAATATGGAATTCCTTCGGGTATGCTAGAACAACTGCTAGCTAATCCTTATGCAGGAGATGGAACCGAACATCCTGACTTGCACATGATACATGTAGAACAAATTTGTGGCTTGTTTAAGCTTGCAGGTTTACCCAGAGATGAAGTTATGAAAAAGGTTTTCCCTTTATCTTTGAAGGGAAAAGCATTGGCATGGTATAGGCTATGCGATGATATTGGATCACGGAATTGGAATCATTTGAAATTGGAGTTCCAACAAATTTTTTATCCTATGCATCAAGTTCATCATGATCGGAATTATATATATATATAATTTTTGGCCTCGTGAAGGAGAAAGTATCGCTCTATCTTGGGGATGCTTAAGTCAATGCTATATTCATGCCCCAATCATGAGCTCTCAAGAGAAATTATTATTCAGAATTTTTATGCTCGGCTTTCTCGTAATGATCAAACCATGCTAGATAATTCTTGTGTGGGTTCTCTTATGAAGAAGACTATTGAATTCCGGTGGGATCTTTTGGAAAGAATTAAACACAACTCTGAAGATTTGGAACTCGAGGAAGGTAAAGAGTCAGGTATCAAGCTTAAGTATGATTGTGTTAAATGTTTTATGGATACCGATGCTTTTGAAAAGTTTAGCACTAAATATGGACTTGACTCTGAGATAGTAGCCTCCTTTTGTGAAACATTTGCCACTCATCTTGAACTCCCTAAAGAGAAGTGGATTAAATATCACCCACCTATTAAATAAGAAACTAGAGAACCAGTACCAGTTAAATAAGAAACTATACTTTATAATGTTGATCCAGTTGTTCCTACTGCTTATATTGAGAAACCCCCTTTTCCTGTTAGGATAAAGGAACATGCTAAGGTTGTAACTGTGGTTAACAAAAGCTCTGTTAGAACACCTAAACCAGATGAACAAATTAGAGTTGAACCTAATATTGCTATGGTTAAAGATCTCTTAGAAGAAGATGTGGATGGGAATGTTATTTACTTCTGTAAAGAAGCTACTAGAATTTCTAAACCTGATATAAAAGATAAACATAGACCAGTTGTTGGCATCCCTGTCATCTCAGTTAAAATAGGAGATCACTGTTATCATGGTTTATGTGACATGGGTGCTAGTGTGAGTGCTATTCCTTACAAGTTATATCAAGAAATTAGGGAAGACATAGCACCTACAGAGTTAGAAGACATAGATGTTACTATTAAACTTGCTAATAGAGACACCATATCACCTTGTGGGATTATTAGATATGTTGATGTCTTGTGTGGGAAAATAAAATATCCTACTGATTTTCTTGTTCTGGTACCCCGCATGATGACTTCTGTCCCATTATCTTTGGTAGACCTTTCTTGAACATAGTTAATGCTAGGATAGATTGCCAGAAACAAACTGTGGGTGTTAGCTTTGGTGATGAGTCTCATGAGTTTAATTTTTCGAAGTTTAGTAGAAACCATCATGAAAAAGAATTGCCTAGTTAGGATGAACTAATTGGTCTTGCTACTATTGCTGTGCCACCTACTCATCCTTTAGAACAATACTTGCTAGACCATGAAAATGATTTACATATGCATGAAAGAAATGAAATAGATAATATTTTCTTTGAACAACGCCCTCTTCTTAAACACAATTTGCCTATGAAACTCTAGGAGGTCCTCCTCCACCTAAAGGTGATCCTGTATTTGAATTAAAACAATTGCCAGACACTTTGAAATATGCTTATCTTGATGAAAAGAAGATATATCCTGTTATTATTAGTGCTAACCTTTTAGAACATGAAGATTAAAGATTATTGAAGGTTCTGAGGAAGCACCGAGCTACTATTGGATATACTCTTGATGATTCAAAGGGCATTAGTCCCACTCTATGTCAGCATAAAATTAATATGGAACCTGATGCTAAACCCATTTTTTATCACCAATGTCGGTTAAATCCGAAGATGAAAGAGGTGGTAAGAACGGAAATATTAAAACTTCTGGAAGCAGGTATAATTTATCCTATAGTTGATAGTAGATGGGTAAGTCATGTTCATTGTGTCCCAAAGAAAGGAGGTATTACTGTTGTTCCTACTGATAAGAATGAACTTATTCCGCAGAAAATTGTTACAGGCTATAAATGGTAATTGATTTCAGAAAATTAAATAAAGCTACAAGAAAAGATCATTACCCTATGCCTTTTATTGATCAAATTCTTGAAAGATTATCTAAGCACGCACACTTTTTCTTCCTTGATGGACATTCTGGTTTTTCACAAATACCTGTTTCTCAACCTGATCAAGAAAAGACCACTTTTACTTGTCCTTTTGGAACCTATGCTTATAGATGTCTGCCTTTTGGTTTATCTAATGCACCTGCTACCTTTCAAAGATGCATGATAGCTATATTCTCTGACTTTTGTGAAAAGATTGTTGAGGTTTTCATGGATGAATTCTCTATTTATGGGAAGTCTTTTGATGATTGCTTAAGCAATCTTGATCGAGTTTTGCAGAGATGTGAACAAACAAATCTTGTCTTGAATTGGGAGAAGTGCCACTTTATGGTTAATGAAGGCATTGTCTTGGGTCATAAAATTTCTGAAAAAGGTATTGAAGAGGACCAAGCTAAAGTTGATGCAATTGAGAAAATGCCATGTCCCAAGGACATCAAAGGTATTCGTAGTTTTTAGGTCATGCTGGTTTCTATAGGAGATTTATCAAAGACTTTTCTAAAATTTCTAGGCCTCCTACTAATCTTTTGCAAAAGTACATTCCTTTTGTCTTTGATGATTATTGTCTTGAAGCCTTTTAAACACTCAAGAAATCTTTAATCACTGCACCTATAGTTCAACCACCTGATTGGAATTTACCTTTTGAAATTATGTGTGATGCTAGTGATTATGATGTCGGTGCTATTCTAGGACAAAGGCTGACAAGAAATTGAATGTTATTCATTATGCTAGTAAAACTCTAGGCAGTGCTCAGAAAAATTATGCTACTACTGAAAAAGAATTCTTAGCAGAGGTGTTTGGTTGTGATAAGTATAGACCTTATATTCTTGATTCTAAAGTAACTCTTCACACAGACCATGCTGCTATTAAATATCTTATGGAAAAGAAAGATGCTAAACCTAGACTTATTCGTTGGGTCGTCTTGTTACAAGAATTTGATTAGCATATTATTGATAGAAAAGGAGCTGAGAACCTCGTAGCTGATAACTTGTCTAGGCTTGAAAATGTGCTTGATGACACACTTCCTATTGATGATAGTTTTCCTGATGAGCAGTTAGCTGCAATAAATGTTGCTAATGGGACTCCTTGGTATGCTGACTATGCTAATTACATTGTTGCTAAATATTTACCACCTAGCTTTACATATCAACAAAAGAAAAAATTCTTCTATGATTTAAGACATTACTTTTGGGATGACCCACATATTTATAAAGAAGGAGTAGATGGTATTATTAGACGTTGTGTACCTAAGCATGAACAGGGACAAATCCTATGGAAATGTCACTCCGAAGCTTATGGAGGGCATCATGCTGGAGATAGAACCGCTCATAAGGTATTGCAGTCTGGATTTTATTGGCCTACTCTCTTCATGGATGCTCGTAAGTATGTCTCATCTTGTGATGAATGCAAAAGAATAGGTAATATTGGTAAGCGTCAAGAAATGCCTATGAACTATTCTCTTGCTGTTGAACCATTTGATGTTTGGGTATTTGATTACATGGGACCTTTTCTGTCCTCTAATGGGTATACACATATTTTGGTTGCTATTGATTATGTTACTAAATGGGTAGAAGTTATTCCAACTAGTAGTGCTGATCACAACACCTCTATTAAAATGCTTAAGGAAGTTATTTTCCCAAGGTTTGGAGTCCCTAGATATTTAATGACTGATGGTGGTTCACACTTTATTCATGGTGCTTTCCGTAAGATGCTTGCTAAGTATGATGTTAATCATAGAACTGCATCACCCTATCATCCTCAGTCTAGTGGTCAAGTTGAACTTAGCAATAGAGAAATAAAATTAATTTTGCAAAAGACTGTTAATAGGCCCAGGAAGAATTGGACTAAGAAATTAGATGATGCACTTTGGGCTTATAGAACAACATATAAAAATCCTATGGGTATGTGTCCTTCTAAAATGGTTTATGGAAAAGCTTGTCATTTTGCCTCTTGAGTTAGAACATAAAGCATATTGGGCAGTTAAAGAACTAAACTATGATTTCAAACTTGTTGGTGAAAAGAGGTTGTTTGATATAAGCTCATTAGATGAATGGAGAACCCAAGCTTATGAAAATGCAAAGTTATTCAAAGAAAAGGTTAAAAGATGGCATGACAAAAGGATTCAGAAACGTGAGTTTAAAGTCGGAGAATATGTTCTTTTGTACAACTCTTGTTTTAGATTCTTTGTAGGGAAGCTCCTCTCCAAATGGGAAGAATAATTTTGAAGGCACTAACCCGAAGGTTGTCAACGGGCAAAGAATAAAGCATTATATCTCAGGTACGCCTATTAATGTTGAAAGCAATATTTTCCAAACTTTGACACCGGAAGAACACATAAAAGAGTCCTTACGGAACACTCCAGAATCGTCAAAATAAGGAGGTACGTGATACGGTAAGTAAACGGACTCCAAAAAATCTGCAAACATATTTTTTATCAGTTTTGGAATATTTTAAAATTTTGGAAATAAAGAAATTCCTAGGAAGCGTCCCCTGGTGGGCACAATACACCAGGGCGCGCCAGGCTTGCGCGCCTGGCGCGCCCAGGTGGGTTGTGCCCACCTGGGACACCTCCCGTACTCCATTTTTCTTCCATGTGCTTGTCCTCCAAGATAAAAAAAATCTATATATACTTCCCAAACCTATTAACCACCATATCACGGAGAAAATCCTCTGTTCTTTTTTCTTGCTATTTCTGGTCAGAATTTTCAAGCTAGGCATCATGTCTTCCTACTCCTCCAACCACATGGAAGAGGATGCTTGGCTGATGAAGATCAGGACGAAGAGGGATGATCCCACGAACGCTGTCAAGGGAGACAAGGCCAAGGAAATACTGTAGATCCATCCCTGGTGGCAACATAAATACTGTTGGCCGAGGAGGAGGAAGATATCCTTAAACCCTATCTTGCTCACCTTACTCCTGCTGAGATTGAAGCTTTTCGTGTATTTCAAGCAGTTCTCATACAAAATAGGTATCTCACTCGCGAAAATATTTTGCATCAAGGGCATATCACCTATCTCCGGAGCGTCATCCGTCGGCTGTAGGATCTCTTGACCCTCAAAGACAAGATTGCTTCTTCACCACCAAAGGAGAACTAAGTATCGGGTATGGGCACTCCCCTTGGCTTCCGCCAAGGTTGGGGGAGGTGCCCCGGTATCGTATCATCCCACTATCTTTTTACTTTTACTTATCTTAGTTCAATCTTTTGCTTAGATTAATAAAGTTTAGTTTGATCTTTTCTTCTTATGGAAGTTTGCCTAGCAATCTATCATTGTAATCATGTGCAAGTTATATAATAAAGCTAGTTCGAGTTTTTACTTTCTTTACTTCCACGTTGAAAATAAAGAAAAGAAACGAGAAAGAAGCAAATAAAAGAAAGGAAATAAATCAATAAGATCATATACTAATCCTATGATAGGTGATAGCACCACATAAGGAAAAGTATAAGTAAGAAAATTTTATTAGAGACTGACAAACATAGCATTAGTAAGTGATACAACTCATGAAAGAATTAGTAAGTGAAGGGAAGATTCATATATAAATATACTATCCTAGAAATCTTTTGTGATTGTGTGCCCTCATCAAAATATTATATGCCAAAACTGTTGACGTGGGACCAGGAAGACAACTTATTTGTTTATGTTTGTTTATATTCACATAGAAGTCATATTGTCATAGATCCTTCAACATGTGATGCTTGCCCCTATCTTTGCTAGCCAAAAATTCACTAAGTAGAGATACTACTTGTGCATCCAAAAATCCCTAAACCCAAATCTTTTAAAGTGTCCACCATACCTACGTAGGGATTGAACAAGATCCCTCAAGTAAGTTGTCATCGGTGCAAAAAGGCAATAAAAATTGCTTCTAAATATGTAAGATCATTTAGTGTAAGAGAAAATTGAGCGTCGTACGAACTTGGATGACAAAGAATAAAAGCGACAAACTGCATAATAAAGGTTGTCATCTTATGGGGCAATACAACGTGACGTTCTCTTGCACTAAGGGATTGAGCATGCAAACAAATAAGCGCCTGGCAACCTCTGCTTCCCTCTGCGAAGGACCTATCTTTTACTTATGTGTATTTACTTTTATGCAAAGAGTCAAAGTTTTCCTTCTATTCCTTTTTATTTACTCTTTTGGCAAGCATCATGTGGTGAGGAAAGATCTAGGCACATATGTCTAGTTCAATATAGATAGCATGAGTTATTATTGTTGACATCACCCTTGAGGTGAGTATGTTGGGAGGCAAAACTATAAGCCCCTATCTTTCTTTGTGTCCGATTGAAATGTTTTGCTCATGGGTATAAGGTGAGTGTTAGTAATCATAAAAGATTATATGATGGTTGAGTATGTGGACTTGCTTAAGAGTTCCGATACGTGACCCTTCCTAAAAAGATGATGAATTGTAGTTGCAAAGTTGAATGAGAACATAGCTTGTTGGTTTCTAATAGAGTTTTTGCATTATACTTCGATTGTGTGGTGAACTGTTACTTATTTATGGGAAGTATATGATGCAAATTCTTTGATAAAAGTCTTCTGGTAAATTTTGTAGCTGTTATAATAATCAACATGATCCTTCTATGTCCGTATTTTGTTTTTATCGACACCTCTCTCTCAAAGCATGTGGACATGTTTTTCGATTTCGGTTTTCGCTTGAGGACAAGCGTGGTCTAAGCTTGGGGGAGTTGATACGTCCCTTTTGCATCATGTTTTCTTACTATTATTTATAATGTTTTTATCCATAATAATGCTTTTTGGAGTAATTATAATGCCTTTTCTCTCATAATTTGCAAGGAACATACCAAGAGGGAGAATTCCGGCAGCTGGAAATCTGGAGATGAAAAAGCTACATCAGGCAACCTATTCTGCACAACTCCAAATGAGCTGAAACTTCACGGAGAATTTTTATGAATTATTTGAGGAATATTGGAGCCAATAAACAACAGAGGGGGGCCACCAGGTGGGCACAACCCACCTGGGCGCGCCAGGCCCCTTTGGTGCGCCCTGGTGGGTTGTGGCCTCCTCGGCCCACTTCTAGTGCCCATCTTCTGGTACATAAGTGATTTGACCTAGAAAAAATCAGGAGGAGGCTTTCGGGACGAAGCGCCACGATCTCGAGGCGGAACTTGGGCAGGAGCACGTTTGCCCTCCGGCGGAGCAATTCTGCCGGGGGAACTTCCCTCCCGGAGGGGGAAATCATCGTCATCATCATCATCATCACCAACAACTCTCCCATCTTCGGGAGGGCAATCTCCATCAACATCTTCACCAGCACCATCTCATCTCAAACCCTAGTTCATCTCTTGTATTCAATCTTGTTACTGGAACTATCGGTTGTTGCTAGGGGGTGACTAGTAGTGTTGATTACATCTTGTAGCTGATTACTATATGGTTTATTTGGTGGAAGATTATATGTTCATATCCATTATGCATATTAATACCCCTCTGATCTTGAGCACGTTTAGTGTTTGTGAGTAGTTACCTTTGTTCTTGAGGTCACAACATAAATCATGTGAATTTGATAGGTGTTCGATATTTGATAGTATGTATGTTGTGATTCCCTTAGTGGTGTCATGTGAACGTCGACTACATGACACTTCACCATATTTGGGCCTATGGGAGTGCATTGTGGAGTAGTAACTAGATGGTGGGTTGCGAGAGTGACAGAAACTTAAACCCCAGTTTATGCACTACTCCGTAAGGGAACGAAATCCTAGAGCTTAATGCTATGGTTAGAATTTATTCTTAACACATTTCTCGTAGTTGCGGATGCTTGCGGGAGGGTTAATCATAAGTAGGAGGTTTGTTCAAGTAAGAACAACACCTAAGCACCGGTCCACCCACATATCAAATTATCAAAGTAGCGAACACAAATCAAACCAACAAGACAAAAGTGACTAGATGAAATTCCCGTGTACCCTCAAGAAGGCTTTGCTTATCATAAGAGACCATTTTGTCCTGTCCTTTGCCTAAAAAGGATTGGGCTACCACTACAAAAAAAATACACTTCCGTGATGATACGTGTTTGTCACAGTAGGTCGCGTTTTCTGTCATGCATGTACATCCATGACAAATTTATGACAGAATCAAGATAGTCATACCTGTGCTATCGTAGAAGTGTTCCATGACATTACCAAAATTATCATCACGGAAGTGTCCACTTCCATGACGATAAATCGCGCGTCACAGAAGTGCTTTCGTCAAGGGTGTCCGACACGTGGCATCCACCGTAACGGAACGCCGTTAAGGTATCGGGTCGGGTTTTGGATCCGATAACCCGTTAACAGCCCCGACCAATGGGAATTTTCCACGTGTAAAATCATCATTGGCTGGAGGAAACACGTGTCGGCTCATCGGTGGGACAGATGTCATCCACTCATTGGACGGAAGGCGCCTGTGATACGTCGACACGTGGCATGACCCAACAGAGGCCCATTCCTGTGAAAAGGCCGGCCCGTTTGACTTGGTCAAAAGGTGGCGGGCCGGCCCATGGAAAGCCTGTTAACGGCATGTTCGCATATAGCCCATTTACAGCCCGCTAACCCAAGGCCCGTTACGCCCTATCCGAATTTGGCCCAGTAGCGTCATCTAGGCCATCCAATATGATTCCAGCCCGTTTTCACTTCTGGCGCATGTATGGCCCATGACGTCTTTCGGCCCATACGAGGCCCTATGTAACTCTTGGCCTATTAACGGCCCGTGGTGAAACTGGCCCGTAATGAACAATGTATCACTTTACACCAGTTAACGGCCCATGGTGAAACTGGCCCGTAATGAACAGTGTATCACTTTATACCCATTAAAGGCCCGTTATTCTGTTGGGCCGTTTCCAGCCCATGTTATCTTTCGGCCTTCTCAGAGCCCATTTATTCTTGGACTCATTTCCAGCATTCGTTTACTTACGGCCCGTTACTGTCATTTTCTGCTTGTGGGCCAAATTCAGCCTGTGGTTACAGTCGGCCCGTTTGTGGTCCGTTAATACGTTGGGCCGTTTTCATAGCGTCATCAAATACGGCCTATTAACGATGGCCCGTTATGGTCGGCCCATGAACGGACGATTCCAACTCTAGCCCGTTTACGGCCATAATGCGGTCTGTTTGGCCCATGTTTGGCCAATCGATCATACGGCCCGTATAAGGCCCATTGATGATACGGGCCGCAGAAGGCCCATTGTTTCTATGGCCCGTAGAAGGCCCATTGTTTCTACGGCCCGTAGAAGGCCCACTATTTCTACGGCCAGTAGGAGGCCTAGTGTCACTACAGTAAATATTAGCCCATGGTTATTGTGGCCTAGTTTTAAAAAATAGGTTATTGCAGCCACTAGCTAACCGTGGAAAAAGAACTGCAATGACTACAAGCAAACAAATAAACAAGACAACAAGGAAATAAATAAGCAAGCAACTAACGCTAGGCTATCACGGCTATTACACATATTACATCCACTGGGCATCAAAGTTCGCCACCAGTGCAAATATAGGGAACAAAGCAGCATATCATATACACTGGTTGCCAAAGTTGGCGACCAGCGCAAATAAACGCCGCAGCAAAACAAATCCAGAACTGAAACCACTTCAGAAGATCTCAAGAAACTATATCCTGGGTACCCATAATACTGGCAAGATGCTTAGCAAGCTTATTAACTTTCTCTTGTTTGGCGCTTAAATCCTCTAGCGCTTGCTGTTGCACCAGAAAATATGCATCTGAATTCTGCAGGGACTTCCTCAGTCCTTCAGCTTCCTGTCGCAGCACATCTGATCGATGTCCTTCAACTTGAAGTTGAGACTCAAGAAGACGAACTGATTCAGGCAGCGAGTTCGAAGAGCTTGTGCCAGCAGTAGTGGTCAGTAACTCGAACACTACATCAAGATAGGACTTTTGGGTTCCCTCACCGTCGTCAAGATAGTTTTTATCAGCTTTCCTGGAGACCAACATGGATGTCTCACTATCTTGAACCTTATCTGCATTACTTCCTCACTCTTCTCCAATATTTTGTCTGCATTCTAAAAGAGAAACAAGTAGACACATCACATGTTTACCATGTTGTATATGAAACTCATTTTGGTAAATGAGTTCAATAGTAAAGTGGACAGGATAACAGCATGAAACAAACATATATCTATGTACCATGGTCACTTTATGGTCTATATCATTCTAGTTTATGTTGCCAAATCAAGATAGAGACACAGTTCAAATAATATTTGTTCAAGACAAAGCAGAATAGACAGAATATAAGTGTGGGTAACCATAGAGCAATAACAACACTTGTAATGTGCTTGACATGAGAACATAACTGTTTATTCAATTGAAACTGAAATCAACAGAGAGCAGGTTACAACAGCAAATCAGGTAAAGAAACAGGTTTAAAACATACCTGTTGCGCCATTGGAGTTTCAATTCCATCCTTCAAAATTGAAAATAGTTGGTATGAGTAAATACAGTAATGCAAGAGCAAAGGAGTATGAACCATAGCTACAGAACCTGACCTGCGAACAAATCTTCTTCTCCTTTAAGCGTTGAGTTGGGATTCGGAGTGGTGGTCCTCATGCTTTGGGCACCGCAGTTCCCTTACTAACTGCTCGTGTTTGGGTGCTCTGTGATGGAGACGGTGCTGTGTCAACTAGAACTGTGTTACTATCTGTCGGGGTTGGGGTTAGAAGGGGTGTAGCTGGTTCTCTATCCAACTGGGTAGGGGTACAATCTGCGAGAGTCTGGGTTATGTGTGGTGGATCTGGTCCTTGGGCAAGTACAACCGTGGTTCTATCTGCATCAACTGGTAGCACTATCTTTTCTGAAGACCGTGTTGTTACTCCCTTAGATACTGCCATCACGCTCTCCAATTCAAATGGCTGATAAACAAGAAAAGTAATTGAAAGTATAGACATTGTATGATAGACAGGTGCAATGGATAGTGGGGAATAAAAGAGGGCATGAAATAATTCATATTTATGTTGTCTAACCAAACAGGATAGCATGACACAATTTCACATATATGATGGCTAACTAAACAGGATAGCATGACACAATTTCACATTATGATGGCTAACTAAAAAAGATGGAAAGACATAGTTCAAAGTATGAGACTATGCAAACAGGATGACATGACATAACTATATAATGTGTTTATTAAATAGGTTGGCATGCCATAATTCACATACATTCACGGATAGAATCCCATAATTCAAAATATGATGACTGTAAACACTAAACAGGATGAGATGATATAACTATATGATGTCTTTATTAAATGGGTTGCCATGCCATCATTCAGATAGATGATGTGTATGTACTATGTAAACATGATGGCATGATATAATTCAAATATATGATTTATATAGTAAGCAAGTAAGCAGATGGCAATCTATATATGATGTAAAAACTAAGCAATGCAAGACAACATGCATGACATGGGTAATATAACCCTGCCAAGTTTGAGCATAGACCTCAGTGGGGAAATAGGACTGGTCATCAGTCTCTGAATCCTCCTCTGAGGAGCTCTCTGTAACTAGCAAGATGTCTGCTTCAGCAGGTAGCATTGTCTGCTCTGAATACCTTCTTTTCACTCCAGATACTTCCATCACCGCTTCAAATGGCTGATGCACAGGAAGAGTAGTTGAATATACAAACGTTGTCGACAAATGGAACACGCAATACAAAAAAATGATAGCATGATATAATTCACATACATGATGATTGGCTAAACAGCATGGCATTGCATAATTCACATATATAATGCCTTTGCAACAAGATAGCATTGTATAATTCACATATATAATGTCTTGCAACAAGATGGCAATGCATAATTCACATATATGGTAATTAGACACTGAACAGGTGGCATTCACACAAAGCATGTCTAAACTAATGAAATGACATAGCAATGCGAGACACCATACACACGATATGAGCATCATAACCCTGCCAAGTTAGAGCATACACCTCGGGGGGAATAGGACTGGTCATCTGTCTCTGAATCCTCCTCTGAGGAGCTATCCGTAACCAGCGAGATATGCGCTTCATCAGATAGCATAGTCTGCTCTGAAGACCTTGTTTCACTCCAGAATTTGCCATCACTGTGTCAAATGGTTTATGCACATGAAGAGCAGTTGAATGTACTAACATTGTTGACAAATGTAATATGTAACAAAAAAAAGGATGGCCTGATATAATTGACATATAAGATGACTGGCTAAGCAGGATAGCATTGCAAAATTCACATATATGATGCCTGGCTAAACAAGATGGCGTTGCATAATTCACATAAATGATGAATAAACTAAACAGATGGCATTCACACAAAGGATGTCTAAACTAAGCAGATGACATATTTGATGTATAAAGTAAGCAATGCAAGACACCATATGCATGATATAACCAACATTAGCATGCCAAGTTAGAGCGAAGACCTCAGGGCGTAAATAGGAGTTGTCTTGTCCTTCAGAATCCCCTTCAGAACAGATATCTTCCTCTCGATTACAATCCGAAATGCATGGAGGGGGGCTGCCTTTGCGCCTACCATGGAGCGACGTCTGCAGGAAATTTTATTGCCACGCAAGGCTCATCTCTTTTGCTCCACATGTTCAGTTCCATTGTTTACAATAACTGTCACGCATAGGAATAAAACATAGTGAGATTATGTAAGGAGTGCATGCAAAAATCCAGAGTGATGGTAGCAACCTGTGGATAGACCCAAAACCAATAATAGCAGGCAGATAATGGCTTCAGTTAAAAAATACAGATAATGGCTTCTTTACTGTTTGTTTCCCACCCAACATGAAACTCATAGTAGACACCGGAGATTAACCAGATAGTAGATAGATACTATTGATAGCGGCCTCGATATGTACCCCACAACCATTTAAAAACTCAAGTTTGAGCATTAGTTTGGAGCTGACTCAGAGTCTAATCGGTGAACAGGACGATAAAGTAGCATGTAATATTAAGAGATGCATAACAAAAGCGGACACGAAAGAGTGCGACCTCTCTTGCGGATCCATGTAGTCCTAGAGGTCATCTGCTCGGTTGATGATGGTAATGCAGTTTTCATGGCTGCCAGCGGCGGGGAAGAAGATCTGAGGCAGCCAAAGACAGTCTAGAGGCCGGATCCCTGTTGTGCTGGACCCTTCTGTCGTTGGAGCAGCTGAGCTGGGGTGGACGATGGCGCAACAGGAGCGGGACAAACCACGCAAGGTTTTCTTTGACAACTATATGTAAGAGAAGTAATTCTGTAAGGGCTCGTTTGAATTGGAGGATTCCAACAATGCAGGGATAGGAAATAGACAGGAATAGGATAGGAATGCACGTGCAAAATAGAGAATTTAAAAACACAGGATTTCTGCCAATCTGGGTGTTTGATTCACAACAATTGGAGGATCACAGGATGCAAAGAAGCATGGTGAGATTAAGTCAAACCACAAGAAAATGTACGGTTATAATGCTATTATGCTACTATCTCTTAGTCTTGTGCTGAATAGGAATTTGAAAAGGAGGACAAGTGAAAATTAAAATTCCTACATTTTTTCTTTCAAGGAGACACTAAAGGAAGAAATCCGTGTGCTCAGTGGAAAATATATATAACATGTAGAGTAAAAAATGGATGCAACAAGTGTACAACCTCTTTGGCGAAGCCATGTCGATCTCAGCATGATTGGGTTGGCCGGTGAGGATGCTCCGGCTGACTTTGCTGTCGAAGGAGGGGAAGAAGATCTTAGGCATCTGGAGATGGAGCCCGAGGTACTGCTCCGCTGTGATGGAGGGTTTTGTCGTTGGAGCAGCTCCGGTGAGTTGTACGACGCCGAGGCTGAAGCAGGACAAGAGAGAGAACGAACAACGGTAACCTAAGTGGAATTCTAATAGCATCTCCAATACATGACGTAAAATACATAACCACAAAGTGCTAGATGTATAATACATCAGCCGCTCATCTCTGAACTGAACTGTCGAAACTGAACTTAATTGTCGAAACTGAACTTAACTATCGAAACTGAACTTAACTGTCGAAACTGAATTTTGTTGTCGAAACTGAATTTTGCTGTCGAAACTGAACGCACTAGCAAGGTGAGGCTACACGTCGGTCGACTGACTTTTTCATCTCTGGTCAGTCGATTTTGCAGCCGTTGGATACGAAATCAAGGGCCGGCGGTTCATCTTCAACCTCCACCCCCCTGAGCCGCCAGCCACCACCGGCCAAACAGCAGCCCCCCGCCGCCCGCGGCCAGCGGTGCGCCGCCCCGCCCGCCCCAAAAACACTCCCCACCGCCAGTCCGCCGCCGCCCCGGCCATCCCTCTAGGCCCCCCCCCGTGCCGAGCTTTTTCTCCGGCGATCCCCACGCCACCGCCCCGCCAACGCCCCGCCACCGCCGGCGACCACCGCCCCCATCCTGAACCCTAAGATAGATAGTGGGGTACCTCTCCGGCGAGCCCCCCTCCCCGCTGCGGCTGGTTCTTCCTTCACACCGGCGAGCCCCCCCCCACCCCCTGAAAATCGACTGACCCAAAAGTCGATTCAGTCAACTGAAGTGTAGCTAAATCGGAGCAGCATCGCAAGTAAGAGCAAGAGCGAGAGCAGCAGCGCGAGCAAGAGCAATAGCAAGAGCAGACCAGGCAGGGGACCGAGAGCAAGAGCAGAGCAGCAGCGCGAGCGAGAGCTAAAGCAGCAGCAGCTCCTACTAATGTGGACGTCGCCGCCGAGGGAGCGACGCCGTGGAGGAAGTGCTCGGCGACGCCGCCATGGATGGAGCCGCGCCGTGTCAGCTCGGGACCGAGCGCCGGCAGCACCGTGAGATCGAATCAAGAAGAAAATGCGGCGATTAGTGTACAACCTCTTTGGTGGCGCCGATTAGGCCGCAGCTTCATCCGAGGAAACGGTGATGATGATGCTCTTCCGGTGGTGCAGGTGAAGACGGCGGTGTGGGAATGGAGGTGGCGCGAAAGACGAGGGGAACATTGGGGCAGCTCCTTGGAGGTGGAGGACAGGGTGGCTGAACCGTCGGGACGATGAGATCGACGACGGATCCTCATCCGGTACAGTGGATGAGGGACGTCGAGGTGTTGCTGTGGATGATGTCGTCGGGGAAGAGGCTCCGGCTGGGTGGCGGACGGAGCAGGGTGTGGGGTTTCGTCGCGGGTTTTCGCGGCCTCGGTGTACGAATGGGTGGGCGGATGGGATGGCAGTGGGGAACCATGGCTTAGAGACGCGCTTGTCCGAAATGTGGGGTAAGTTACGAAAGTACCCCACCGATTTGAGGCGGTTCTTTCGGTTCAGGGGTAGCACGGGCATTTCGCGTCTCGGGATTTCACAGGAGGTGGGAGTTTTCGCGCGCGTTGTAATTTCGGAATAGCAAGGCGCGGGTTGAGATGGAGGGAGTTGTCGGAGCACAACGAGACAAAGATATATCTTAAATATTTCGGGCTAACAAGGCGCGGGTTGAAATTTCCGGACAAGCCTAACGTGTACTGTACCAAATCAATGCGCACTACAAATGTCATTCAAAACTTTGAATTCATGTTATGTTCAATTAAAATATTTCGCTACGTGTATAATGCATGCAACGTACTACTCAAATGAACGTTTTAGTGCATTCCAAACGTATATACTACCGCTTCAATATGAACTAAATTTGAATTCGTTTCTCTATTTGAATAAGATCTACAGTAATGATTGTTGTGAAGTCAAAGCATTTGAATTCGTTTCTCTGTTTTAATAAGATCTACAATCATCATTATTGTCAAGTTAAACCATCGTTTGTGTATTATCTTCACAGCACACCACATGATTAGTCTCGAGTTACATATGAACTATGTGTACTATATGAACTCGAACTAGATTTTTTGAATCCACTTTATTTTGATTTCAAATCACATTACATTTCTAGCTCTAGCTAGATCTTCATAATCTAAACCATGTCTCATATGTATAATGTGTTTATCACATTATGTATGGTGCCCCGCCCCCTACGCCTACAAGTATTTAGATGTGAGTTGCAAACACCACACATTACCAAATTCAAATAAAATGTGAGAATGTTCGATATATAGTATTGTTTAGATTGTTCGATATTTAGTTGTAAGCTGCAAACGCCACACATTATCACAAATTCAAATAAAATGTGAGATTGTTTGATGTATAGTATGGTTTAGATTGTTCGGCATTTAGCTGTGAGTTGCAAACGCCATGCATTATCACATTATGGTATAACATGTGCACAGCACGTGTATCACCGCTATATTCATGCATGCAATGTTTAAAACACTATGATCTCCTATTCAAATATATGAATCCGCTTTCATATCAAATTATGATCTTTGTTAGTCTCTTACACCCACACAATCCTCTAACCTTTGTAGCTACCACTAACTTTCTCTCGTGCATGCACACGCCCTCCTCGCCCTCCCCCTCCCTCGGCATTCTATCCACCGGGCACATTCATTTTTTTCTTTAGGTCGTTCTCCCAGAGTCTCCACAACTCCTTTCCGACACACACCGATCGATAAACCTCTCCAGCGATGCCTGCCTACAACATACACACACACCTTCAATCTCCTCCTTTATGTGTCCTTGCCTCGTGTCTCTCATACGGTCAGACACACGTGTAAACTCTCGCCCCTCTTTTCATCGATCTCACAACCGCACACTCCTCCCCCTATCTAGCTAGTAGTTGGGCCTCTCGCACCACCTCCTAGCTCCATTCTCTCTGTCTATCCGTCTCGCTGGGCCTTATTTGCCTCTAACAAATGGACGTACACCGACCGATCTCTCGCTATACATATAGCTAGCTAGGTCCTTATAACTCGTTTTTACCCACACGTCAATCGATCTACCTCATTAGTTGTGTCTCTCCCTTCCTCCGACAAACAACAATTGATCTACCGATCTAGTTAGGTTTGCTTACCAAACACATGGTTCCCCTTCATCATCCATGGATGCGTCCCGACAGATCTATCACGCACAGGCACACACAGAAACACATCCCCACTCTTATTGATAACATTGCAGTTCCACCCTCAGTTTGTCTAGTAGGCCTCTCCCACCATCTTCGAGAAGCAACTCCATCACCCATCCAGCACTCTACCCCTCTCCCTCCCTCTCCCTCCCTCTCTCTCTCCTCTCTCTCTCTGTCCCATCATATTTCCCGTCCTTCAGTTATGTATGGATGTCGACCGATCTCCCTCAAGACATAGCTGGGTCTCTCCTTCTCAACACATATACGAGTCGTTCTACCTCTATAGTTAGGCCTCTGCCTACCCCTCCCCCCACCCCCTCCCCCCACACACACCGATACATCGAGCGCTCTAGTCATGTCTCCCTGCCACACACAAACTTGACATGTGCCCTCTAACGTTCCGGTAGGCCAGTCGCCCTATATCTTTGACTTGCACACACACAATTTCGATGGCTCTCTTCATCGATCTCGCACCCACCCACTTGATCCTCTCTTCGACTCTATCGATAGCTATGACCCCTCCCTCTCTTCTCGTGGATTGCCCGACCCTCTATGTATGATATGGATAGGCCTCCATTTCACACACATTGCATGCAAAATTTTGTTTGAGATGTCATCGACACATATTCCCACAAATAATTCACGAAATCAACCCCCACCCCACCCCCACCCCAAAACAAAAAACACTCACGAACGCGGTTTGTATCTCTCACACACACCCACGTAGGTGGGGGACGTGCACGAAGAGAAGAGGTGCATGCACGGCGCACGTACTCCCGTCTCTTTCCCAACCACACCCGCGCGGTACACGGTGGAGCTCATTTCTGTATGAAAAAGGCAGCCCACGTGGTAATTTGGCACGTGTACTGGTTGTCCACTTGGTGGAGGGAGGATCGTCTACCACGGGTGAACAAACAAATTGCGACTTGACGTGTTATGTTAAAAAAGAGGCAAACCATGTGGGGCCTACCTTAGAGGCAAGGCTCTATACACTGGAGTACTTTTGATGTGTCCCGTCAACTCGCAGAACGAGGAGAAGCTTGCTTAGTACGCCGTCTCCCCCGCCCACGGGCGCGGTGGCTCGCAGGATGAGGTGAAGCTTGCTCCGCCTTACGCCCGCTCCCTCGCCCATGCGCGCGGTGGCTCGCAGGACGAGGAGAAAAATTTACTACTCCCTCCGTTTACTCCTCGTCCCTACTACCTTGGTTATAGAGATTATATCATATTGTTTGGAATATATATGTCCTTTAGTAGATTTCAATATGAACTACTAGTACATACTCCAAACACTGATGTATATAGACGTATTTTAGAGTGTAGATTCACTCATTTTGCTCCGTATGTAGCACTCTCCCTCGCCCCTTGACCCTCGCCCACGTGGTGCACGTGCAGCAATTCATTCGGTCTCATATAGCCAGAACGATATATACTACACTACCATTATTGCTCGACTTGCCGAAGAGGCGAAGAGCCAATCGCAAGGTTAATATTTTGGAGATGCCAAGCGCTAGGTTATAGGAGAATGAGCAGTAGGTGTCGCGTCATTTATAAATAATTTTTTTTCTTCAGTGGCACGTACGCAATATGATAGGTTCATATGGAGAGAAAAGGAAACCACTCCACTATATACATAGTCAGGACGGGCCAGCCTACACGGTTGCTTGCTGGGGTTGCTCTCTTCACACTCTCTCGCACAAAACGACTGTGGCCACATCTCTAACATCCCGGCAGATCATGCCCGCTTGGGGAAGGGGTGGATGCTTAGTGTAGATGCGGTGGCCGTCGCCGACGGCGAAAACCCACTGTCGGCACGTCCCGATCAGGGGTCCCCGCCGTTCTCTCTCACAAAGCCGGTGAGGTTGCCTTCGTCCCTTGCTCACTGCCGCGACGTGGGCAGTTGCTTCCTCCCGCCGCCCTCCTCAAGGTTGTGCTACGTCCCTCAGGTACAACTCCCTTTACAGCCGGCTTGCACCACTGCTCCAGCTGCCCACATCACTCCCTGTGGATATTTCTCTACTTCTTTGCCACGCACATACCTCTACTGGCTTCTACGTACTGTATTTGTGATGAGTTTATGTCTCATCAACTAGTCCCAGTAATCTTATTCTAATCACGCTTCCTCAATTTCTTTGCCACAGGGATGCTCATCTCGATTTTTGTGAAACAGCACCAAATGATCTGATGGTCAAAAGGTTGCAAACTTCATTTATTAGGAAGCTCAAACGTTGCCAGCAAATTGAAGCCTGGTCAGGGTTCACAGTTCAAGGGCTAGGGACTGCATGGATCATTTTTTTCTTTAGCTGCCTCTGTTCCAAAATAAGTGTCAACTTTAGTAGTAGTACAACTTTGTACTAAAGTTTGCACAAAGTTGAGACACTTATTTTGGAACGGAGGGAGTACATATTTACTATGATCTGTCAATCATTGAGACGCAATAGCATGCATGTTAGTCTCCTTTGTATTTGATGAAATGTTGCAACGGGCAACGTTGGACGCAAGATACATGTAACAGAAGCTGGAACCTTCATTGCATTGTACAAATTTATCTCGCTGATAAATTACAGTACGTACTATACTAGTACTTCCTCCGTTCCTAAATATAAGTCTTTGTAGAGATTTCACCATGAACCACATGTGGATGTATATAGATGCATTTTAAGTGAAGATTCATTCATTTTGTTCCGTATGTAGTGGAATCTCTATAAAGATTTATCTACTAGTAATAGCTAGCCCCCACTACTAGGAATTCTCTATCCTCTCCTTGAGCCACATCATCAAAATTGATGTAGCCGTTAGATGAAGTAAATCAGTCCCTAATAGCCGTCTGATCTAGAAGTTGAGAGGCTCCGCACTAAGCCACATGCAAGCATGCAGAAATACCGTGGCACATGCATGTAAGTGGGTTTTAAATCACATCAACATGTCTGCATGCAAGCATGCACCGGTAGCATGCATGTAAGTGAGCTTTTAAGTCCCATTAACATGTCAAAAGAAAAGTATAATCCCATTATGCAGTAGGAGTTGGCTGATCTTTTTTCCTTACGTGGGATGATCTAAATGATGATGGGAGTTTATTTAGTTTGGCTACCACATTTTTCATGCGGTTATAGAGTTTTTTTTAGTTCTATGAAATCGATAATTTTGCGCAGAAAGATATACCGTTGTTCCGCGGCAACGCGCGGGGACTCATCTAGTAATATTTAGGAACGGAGGGAGTACTATGTAAAGAGTTAGGTGTCGCACGGTGATAGCGTGAGGTGGGCCATGTCATCACTGAGCCTGCGTGTTTTCACTGCTCTTACACGCCTCCGCTGTAAGAATGGAGAAATTGTAATCTAGTAGTAGTACCTCCTTTCGCCAAAAGCGTGGGACATCCAGCAGTCCTACCACCTCAGTAATAAAGACCAATGAGCCGTCAAATCACATAGACCCAGCAGTAAGTTGGACGCACGAAGCAACCATCACTCTTGCGCCAGTGAGAGGTCACGTCCGCTCTGCCCGAGCATGAATGCGGCACCGATTCTTTGGAGCGGCGCTGACCGTTTCGGGCGGGAAGCGCGCGCGGGCGATTGAGGGGCTTTGGGTGGGCCAGGCTGGTCAGGAGCAGGCGTGGCAGCTGTCGATCTGTCGCTCTCTCTAACACACACATGCTGTTAAACACACACACACACACACACGCACGCACCTTGGTCCCGTTGCACCTTCTAACATGACTTATTACACCTAGACGGAGGGAGTAGTAAGTATACGAGATACGGTGGCACACTGACTTAAGTCGAATACAAGTGCCCAAAATTTGTGTGCTTGTTATAATAAGGATTCACTTAAAATATTACGTGAGCGAACAGAGGGATCAATTGGACAGTGTTCCCGAGCAGTAACGAGATGTGTGAGGTAAGATACACCGCTGGCGCTTTTAAATTTTCTTATTAATTTGTTTGTTTCGCCCTCTGACTGGTGGGACCCAACGTACTACGTGGAGAGAGTTAAGGTGACTCCCACACACACAAAAAAACACGGCATGCTTGTCACACGAATGCAGGAATGTATAAAAGGTTATTTCTCTCTCGTTGAACATAACGGGAGGGTTGTGTAGCTGGTTAGCCTGTTCGCTCATCAACTTGAGGTCTCGGGTTCGATAACTACACTTGAGCATAATTTGTGCCAGGAGGATGCTTTGACTGGTCAAAATGTTTTCTAGGGTTTGCACGCTTCACACTCTCTCTCTCCAGTATATATATACACGCTGGAGCCTCAGCGCTTGTAGTTGCTCTCTTCACACTCTCTCGCCCTCTCCCGCTGGAGCCTCAGCGCTTGTAGTTGCTCTCTTCACACTCTCTCGCTCTCTCCAGATCTAAACAAGATTTCGTTGGCCTCTCTCTCCCCTCACTGCTGCTCAAAGAGCCGGCAGGATCCCTCCGCCCGGAAGGGAAGGAGGCTTAACGCTGTCGTCGTCGGTGAGGGACTACCTGCGCAGCTGTTCACTTTCCACCCAGCGGCGGCGCGGGAGGGCCTCCGACCCCTTCTTCTTCGCCGCCGTCCCGTCGCCCACCGAACCACGCCCCAAGTACCTTAAGGTATAATTTACTTACTCCACACGCATTGCTCTAGCTGCATGTATACCATGAATCTAGGACGTGGTTCAAAGAGGAAAGGAGTGGGGAAAGTAGTGGCAAAAGTTGTATATAGCATAAATCTAGGACGTGGTTCAAAGAGGAAATGAAGGGGGAAAGTTGTATAGCATGAATCTAGGACGTGGTTCAAAGAGGAAAGGAATGGGGGAAAGTTGTGGGGAAAGTTGTATCACATAAATCTAGGACGTGGTTCAAAGAAGAAAGGAAGGGGCGAAAGTACTAGTTCAAAAAGGAAAGGAAGGGACAAGGCTGTAGAGTTTGAGCAGGACTAGATTTGCTGCGCTCACATAGGGAAAGGTGTCTAAAGATAACAAAACTGGGACCAACACAAATATGCTCCTTGGTTGTTTGTTCTTTATTGCAACAGACTGTGCATGACCACAGTACATCGGTAGATGCACATGGTGTTGGTGCGTCCACTGTCCCGTGCAACTCATTAGCTGTTGTTAATCTAAGGCCCTGTTTGGTTAAAAACTCCCTAGTCCCTACCTGCTTGGTTCTAGGGACTAAACATGGACTAGAGGTTATTAAATGACATGCTAAAAGACCATGTTACCCCTAGTAATGAACTAATAGAGACAAGGTGCGATGCGTGGTAGGGGCAACTGTTGGAAAAAGTCCCAAAAAGACTCCCTCGGGGTCTTCTTTCTTTAGTCCCAAATGCCCACTTTTATTCCCTAAAAGTCCCTCCTGTTTGGTTTACATGGGACTGACACGGAGTTTTTTTAGTCCCTACACCAAAATGTCCCTGTAAACAAACACCCTCTAATACTGCCGCTGGAAAATTGATGCAATGCCACAGTTGAAAGCAAATTACATGTTTACCTAATTTTATTGTTAATATAATATCTATGTTAATATTAATCAATGCCACCGTTTGAGAAATGCTACTGTCTTGCTTTCTTTCCCATTTAGATAAGGTAGATGCTTCTTTTTGTTGGCGTCTGTGTCATCCACCGTTATTGACCACTAATTGTTTCCTTTGCACCTCTGTGTAAACAGGGTTATCTACTTCACCTCGTTTCCATTGTGACCTTTTGTTGCACTGCACAAAACAGTTTTGTTTTAAGAGTGTTTTGTGCAGTTCAACCAAAATGTCACACTAACAACGTTGCTTGATTGCTTGATCTTAGTGGAACTGCACAAGAGGAGATCTTACTTCCTATCCATTAAGGCGAATTTGGTTCAGATCTTCTTCTTGTGAGTTGTTTGAATTCCGCATCATGAGAGGTCAGTACTAGCCTTCTTTCACATGATTCTGCAGTGTGCTTTCATATGTTGTGCTACTTGTACGATAATGTTGCTTGATTTTAGTGAACTGCACAAATGGAGACAAGACTTCCAATCTGTATGTGCACCGTAATACCCCATTGAGGTAAGATAAGGATATTTCACATAAGGATATTACTCCCCACAAGACCAAACTAACTTCAACTCAGAAGGACTGACAAATCTCCATTTTTTTGCTGTGATGCGCGAGTACAATGTTGTTCTAGGATTCTTTCTGGTGAGTTCCATTTTTCTAAAAGTGTGCTCTACATGGACCATGTATGTGCCTGTTGAAACTGTCAATTCATAGTACAGTTTGCTTTACACTAATCACTTTTTTGTATTTGTGCAAACAGGGGTGCTCAGCTTGATTTCAATGGGAACTGCACAAAATGTTCACGAATACATCGACATTCATTTCCACCACAAGAAAGGAGGTGCCGATAGGTTCAAGGCGTTGCAACATATAAGGGCGAAATCATACAAGCTACGCGCGAATTTGGTTGATTTTGGTGGAACTGCACAAAAAGAACAGTTGGTTTATTTAGCACGAGGTGCCATGTCAATGTCCGAACTGATGGCAAACCCTGCCCATTCCACAATCGTAAGCATTTGATTTTTTGGAATGGGACAACCTTGTCAAATTTTGCTCATTGATTTAGCAAGACATGTGTTTGATATTTTCGAATGGGACGCCCTTTGCTGTCAGCAGCATCGATCATTTTTTTCTTTTTTCTTTAGTTGTGAAGTAAATATTGCCTCTGACATGTGAGTAGCTGAGATGCATAATCATCGATTGTTTTGAATGTTCTCTATGAATTGCCAGGCATGTGTGTTTGATTGCAATGTACAGAAACGCTAAAAAGCTTCTCAAACTCTTTGTACTCCTTCTGTTCCTTTTTACTTCGCACATTGTGAAAGTGCATACTTTTTTGTATAAGATTGGTCAAAGTAGAGATACTTTGACTGCAGACAAAACTTGTATGCAGACTAGAAAGGACCGGAGGGAGTACATGTGAAACTGCTACAAACGAGGTGATCACCCTGGGAATAATGCTAGTACGTATTGTTTTGCATGTTCATCCAATACCAGTGATACAGGAATTCGAACTAATCGAAATAAATTCATTCATACACGGTTGGATTTCATATAAACATGCCGGATTTCATTATATTTCATACATTCTTCAACTAAAAAGGGGTGCGCTGGAGGTATAATTAATTAACCGAAGCTACCCACCTGTGTCCCGCTGAGCCGAACAAAAGCTTCAGTGACTTAACTGCAGGTGCAGTTGCGTAACTGACATGTGGCCTGTTGGGCCCACGTGTCAGTCAGCCAAATGCACCAGCAGTTAAGTAGAAGCAGTGTTCTTCTCCAGCGCAGCTCTCCGACTCCATGTCGCCGCCAAGAAGCTAACCGGCCGTCAATGGTCAACCCGCCTAGCTTGGCTTCAACCGGAGGGTAGCAGCGGTGCCCTTACTTGGACCCGAGCGGCGGCGACCTACCGTGTTCTACTCTTCCTCGTTTTCTGTGTGGCGCGGCCTCGTTGGCAGCGGGGTGGGGCCTCGGCGGAGCCGACGATGTCCTCTGTCTCGTTGCCGGCGGGCGGTGCCTTAGTTGAGCGGTGGAAATCCTCCCCCATGTTGCCGGCAGGGTGGGGCCTCGGCTGAGTTGGCGATGTCCTCTGCCTCGTTGTTGGCGGGGCGGGGCCTCGGGGGACCCGGCGGTGTCCTCTGCCTCATTGTTGGCGCCGCGGTGCCTCGGCGGAGCAGGGCCTCGTCGACGCCAGCGGAGCGGGGACTCGTCGGAGCTGGCATTTTCCTCTGCCTCGTCCTCGGTCTCGTCAAACAGTGCCTCGCTCGCTTTATCGCCCTCTTTGCTAGCCTCTTTGTAGGCGGCCGCAGCCTCCGCCACCCGCATGCGGTACCACCAGCGCTCGAGGCGGCCCTTGCGGGCGGAGCGGTACGAGTCGAGCAGCACCTCCTGCTCCGCCCGCTCCACGGTGATCTGCTCCTCCGCCTGCAGGTGCTCCTGGAGGAGATGGTGGTTGTAGGCAGCGTCGGCCTGCGTCTCCTGGAACTGGTCCTCACGCATCTGCCTCACCCTGTCCATATATTGGGCACGGGCCTCGCCGATGGTCATGGTGCGATGCACCGGCGAGGATGGCGCAGAGGACGGGGTTGGCGCTGGACCGTCGACTAGCATGTTCTCCATTGGGACGTCGTCATTCTCCGGCTGCCTGCCGGCCAGCCGGTCGGCAGCAAAGGCTTCCATCTCCTTGTGGTCCGTCGTCCACCCGTCCCGAAGAGCGCTGGAGCGCGAGGAAGCCATGGTGGGCAGTAGTGGTGTGGACAGGAGAAAGGGAAGGGATGCGGATGACTACGGCTATGGCCAGCGCAGCAGTTTATATAGCAATGGTGGGCGGGCGGAGGGACGGACGTGTGGCGCCGGAGTAGCCGCCTCGGCAACCGCGTATAATTAATGTGGGCGGCAGATGGACGGACGGATGGCAATTGTGTCGTTTGAAGGCGGAGCAATCGCCTGCACCGGGAAGCGGGACGGGCGGCGCTGACTGTTTCGGGCGGAAATTGCGCGCGGGCAAGGAGATGACTTTACTTGGAGAGGATGACAATGGGGACCCACCAGGTCCATAGCCTCACGTACGCAAGTGCCTCCTTAATATATATATATATAACTATTATTTATTTTTCTTCCTCCTGGTTTCCTGACATCACGGTCCCACGCCATTGTCAACCTATGTAGTAGTCAATAAACGAGAGAATTGCACAAGAAGCGGCCGACAGCTGGGACCAAGCAGCTCAAGAAGTATTTGTGTTTTTCAGGTGTGAGCACTGCAGAGTTTTTCGATGTTTAGCCCAGATATTAGTTTTTCTCCTCCGAACAACAACGAAAACATCGCTGCAGGTATTAACTGGGCGGGCTGTGGCCCGTCTAGCCCAGGCCAGATATGCAGCCCAGAAATTAATTTTTTTCAAGCTGAAAATGGCTAGCCCAGCTATACATTTTTTTAGGAATACCCAGGCAAGGTCAAGTTGTTATTCTCCGCCCCGCTGGGCTGCAAATCTTTCCTAGGAGGGATGCATTAGGCTTAACAAAAAATGGGCTTTAAGAAATAATAAATGGGATGTAATAATAAAAACTGGGCAGTAACTATAAAAAAATGCACCACACACGTGATTACTTTATAAAATATTATTTTTGGATATTGAAAATTTTAATTTCATTAATTGTTGCGAGCGCAATGTTTCGTTGGATTTTTACGTAATATAAATTTATATTGAAATTGTATTTAATCTGACTAGAAATTTCGGGATAAAAATATTTCGGATCCCATCAAAATGTGGGAAATTTTATTGAATTCTGTTTTGAACGGTTGGTTGAAATGGGCTGTACTTTTAACAAACTGTAAATGGGCTGTAGTAAATTCCATTAGAATTCAAAAATGGGCTACACATTCTTACAAATCTCAAATGGGCTATAAGTTCTCTGCCACACACTTCTGGCCTTACTAAGTTGACGCGTCCCCTAAAAAAACAGAGTTGACGCGTATGCAAGGCTTTGTCAACTTATAGTCAACACACGGTTCTAGCAGCAGTGGCCGTTGGATGTCCATCCAACGGATGCCGTGCTTCTTCTTCAATCTCGGATATTCTAGCTTCACCCGCCCAAAAAATGATTCCTCCCCTGACATCTGGGGCGCACCGTTTCGGAAGCTGACCTGTGGGCCTACTAAGCTGATCTGCATGCATTCAAAAAAAAGTTGACGTACCAAGGGCTTTGTCAACTTAGTCAATATAAATGATTCTAGCTGCAGTGACCATACGATGTCCATCCAACGGCCGTCGTGCTTCTTCAACCTCTGGTCTTCTTGCTCCAGCCGCCCAAAGCAGCGCCGGTCGTGCCGCCTGCTCCTGCCTCCCGTGGCCGGCTGTGCTGCCGCAGAGGCCTCACCGCCCCCTACTACTCCCACCGCTGGCCATGAAATCCCTCCAGTCACCCACACCCCCTGTTATTCTGCGGCGACGGCAGCCTCACACCGCAGCCAAACCAGTGAACGCTCGTACTCCTCTCCGCGTGGGTATCCACTGCCGCGTCTTGCCCGGCTCCGCGTCGTCCCCTTCCTAGGCCTCGCCATCGTCCACCGCCGTGGTGCTCTCGGCGCGGCGTGGTCAATGTGGCCAACGACCGACGTCCATCGTTATAGTACTGTACGTGGAGAGGCTGACAGCTGGGTCCAAGGCAGCCGCAAGGAATTGCCTCCTTATTACGCGGAAAATAATTATTCCTCCACCTGACAGCGGGGACCCACCGGACGGGCCACCAGTATTTTGCGAAAAAAATCGTTTCCCCCTGACTGCTGGGACCCACCGGACGGGCCACCGTATTTCGCGAAAAAAAACGTTCCCCCCGCTGTCAGCTCGGACCCACCGGAAGTGCCTCCTTATTACGCACAAAAAAATGAATACTCCCCCGGCTAGCTGGGACCCACCTTGGTGGGAGGCTGACTTGTGGGCCTACTAAGTTGACGGGGACGAAGGGCTTTGTCAACTTAGTCAATATGAACGATTCTAGCTCCAGTGACCGTACGATGTCCATCCAACGGCCGTAGTGCTTCTTCAACCTCTGGTCTTCTTGCTCCAGCCGCCCAAAGCAGCGCCGGTCGTGCCGCATGCTCCTGCCTCCCATGGCCGGCTGTGCTGCCGCAGAGGCCTCACCGCCCCCTACTATTCCCACCGCTGGCCAGGCCCTGCGGCGACGGCAGCCTCACACCGCAGCCGAACCAGTGAACCCTCGTACTCCTCTCTGCGCGGGCTTCCACTGCCGCGTCTTCCCCGGCTCCGCGTCGTCCCCTTCCTAGGCCTCGCCGTCGTCCACCGCCGTGGTGCTCTCCGCGCGGCGTGGTCAACGTGGTCAAGGAACGACTTCCATCGGAAGAGTACTGTACGTGGAGAGGCTGACAGCTGGGTCCACGGCCACAGCCCAGTTTTTTTGTGATTTGCCAAGTAAGTCGCTTTGTCAGGCCTGTTGGGCTGCAAATCTTTCAAGACGAGGAGAGCTTTCATTCGGCTGGCCGAGAAAATGGCCCATCAGTAATGAGAAATGGGTTGTACATTTTTAAAACACATCAAACCGGCAATTAGTTTCAAATATCTTTTTTTTCATTTCAAGATTTTAAATTACATTAATTTTTATGCGTGGAGAATTTGTTGGATTTTATATTGATATACATTTATTTTTAAAATCAGTTTGAATGTGAGTCGAAATTTCGGGATTAAAAACAGTTCGGACCGCATCGAAATATGCAAAATTTCGTATAATTTTTTAACCGTGGCCACAATATGGGCTGTAGTCCTAACAAAAAGAATATGGGCTCCAAAAAAACCTTAAGAATTAGCAAATGGGCTGTAAATTATTAGAAATAATGGCATATGGGTTGTATGCTGTTTTCCACACATTAGAGGCTTTCCTAAAAAAAGGTTGACGCACAAGCACTGACTGTTGGATGTCCATCCAACGGCCGTTGCGCTTCTTCAATCTCTGCTCTTCCTGCTCCAGCTGCTCAAACAAGCGCCGGCGGGACTGCCTGCTCCCTCCTCCCTGCGGCCGGTTGTGCTGCCGCGCAGGCCTCACCGCCCCATCGTACTCCCAACGCTGGCCTAGCCATCCCTCTACTCACCCAGACCTGCTGTTGTTCACCAGCGACGGCAGACGAACCAGTAAACCCTCGTACAATCGTACTCCCCTCCGCATGGGAAACAACTGCCGAGTCTTCCCTGCCTCCGTGTCGTCCCCTTCCTAGGCCGTCGTCCACCGCCGTGGTGCTCTCGGCGTGGCGTGGTCAATGTGGTCCACGACTGACTTCCATCGGAAGAGTACTGTGTGTGGAGACGCTGACAGGTGGGTCCACGGCCGCAGCAAGGAAGTGCCTCCTTATTACGCGCAAAATAATTATTCCTCCACCTGACAGCGGGGACCCACCGGACGGGCCATCGTATTTCACGAAAAAAATGTTTCCCCCCTGACTGCTCGGACCCACCAGCTACACCTTCGCACGCAAGGAAGTGCATCCGGGAAAAAAAACAAAACGATTCGCCCCCCTGACTGCTGGGACCCACCAGCTACATCTTCGCACGCAAGGAAGTGCCTGGCGGTCGGGACCCACGTGGTCGAAGCGTACGTAGCGTTGTCATTCTGGTCGCGAACGTGTACGTACATATATACTTGTGGATGTAGAGGCGCACACGTGTCGTAGTAGAGGCGCGCACGTAGCATGTACATGTACGTACAGCGGCCAGGGTGCAAGAAAGAAAATACAGCCACGTATGTGTACATACGGGCGGGGTCTCGAACGCCTACTCATGCATACGTATGGCCAGGGCTCGTTGACATGGCTGGGTCAGAACGGAGAAACAGCGTCGTCGTCGTGTTCATGGGGAGGCAACAGAATGCGTCGTGTTCATGGGGAGGCAACGGAATGCGTCGTGTTCATCGGGAGGCAACGGAACGCGTGGGAGCCAACCGGCTGGGTCGGAACGGAATGCGTGGTCATGTTCATCGGGAGGTCTTGCACGGAACGGGCGATGGAAACGAGGCCTGGCGTACCGCACAACGGAGGAAACGGACCTCCTACGTTCGGAATGGGGTCCTGTTGATCGGGAGGGGTGTGGCGTACCGCAAAACGGAGGAAACGGACCTCCTACGGTCGAAACGGGTGTCCTGTTGATCGGGAGGGGTGTGGCGTACCACAAAATGGACGAAACGGACCTCCTACGGTCAAAACGGGGGTCCTGTTGATTTGGAGGGGTGTGGCGTACCGCAAAACGGACGAAACGGAGCTCCTACGGTCGAAACGGGGGCCCTGTTCATTGGGAGGGGTGTGGCGTACCGCAAAACGGGACTCCACGAGATACTGTTCATCTCCACCGTCGACCTCCTCCAGCCTCCACGGGCTACCGTCGACCTCCTCCAGCCTCCACGGGTTCCTGTTCATCCAGCCTCCACCGCGCGCTACTCCACCGGCTACTGTTCAACCACCCCTCCACGGGCACCCCTCTACCATCTACTGTTCATCCAGCCCTCCACACCACAGGGTCCTGTTCAACCACCCCTCCACGGGCACCCCTCCACCGTCTACTGTTCATCGAGCCCTCCACCACACCACGGGGTCCTGTTCATCCAGAGGCAACGCCACCGCTCACTGTTCATCCAAACCCCCCCGCAATGCTCACTGTTCATCCCAGAGGCAACATCGATCGGCTTCAGTTAGCAGCAGTAGTGAAGGAATCGCTCGATCGGGTTAAGTTAACAGCCATCGATCGATCGCTCGAGTTCAGTAACGCGTAGCCTACAGTGCAATCGCTCGGGTTTAGTTAGAGCCCAACGCCTCGCTCGGGTTCAGTTAGAGCCAACGCCTCGCACACACGCGCGTACGTGTACGAGAGAAACGCGCATCGCTCGGCCCCCGACCTCCCACCGTAACCGGGAATTCCCCGAAATTTTCCTCGCCCTCGCTTCTACCACGGTTTTTTCCGTCATGGACGGCCCAAAAAATGTCATGCAGCTGCGTCTCCGGCCCGCCCAGGACGAAAAGCCCATTTTCTGTCATGATTTTTTGTCATAGAAGTAGGAGCCCACCACATCTATGATGATAGGTTTTGTCACAATTATCGTCATAGAAGTTTCATATGTATGACAGAAAAAAATTCGTTTGGCCCAAAATGTCACGGATGTGTCTTTTTTTTTGGTAGTGTACCTTGCTGCATACTTGTTACAATTATTTTTACTTGCTTGTTACAAATTACCTTGCCATCAAACTATTTGCTACTTACAATTTCAGCAATTGTAGACATTACCTTACTGAAAACTACTTGTCATTTCCTTCTGCTCCTCGTTGGGTTCGACACTCTAACTTATCGAAAATAGCTACAATTGACCTCCTATACTTGCGGGTCATCAGTCCATATTTCAGAATTTTTGGAGTTACAGAAGTATGGTCAATGTTCAAATTACTACAGACTGTTCTATTTTTTTTAGATTCTATTTTCGTTGCTTGTGTGCTTATTTCGATGAATATATGGATTGTATTAGGGGTAATAAGCCATGCTAAAGTTAGAATACAATAGGTATAATGCAATAACAAAATATGAATAGATTTGCAACAAAACTTATAGTGATTTCTTTTTTATACTAACAGATCTCACGAGGTGTTGTTGAGTTTTGTGTGATTGAAGTTTTCAGGTTTTTGGTGAGATCACGATGGATGAAGGAGTGGTGATTTGTTTTCTTAAAGTTGTGATTTTTTTCTTATACTAACGGAGCTCATGAGATTTTCTGTTGAGTTTTGCGTTGTGAAGTTTTCAAGTTTTGGGTAAAGATTTGATGGATTTTGTAACAACGAGTGGCAAGAGCCTAAGCTTGGGGATGCCCGAGGCACCCTAAGGTAATATTCAAGGAATCCCAAGCAACTAAGATTGGGGATGCCCCGGAAGGCATCCCCTCTTTCTTCTAACGACCATCGGTAATTTTACTTGGATCTATAGTTTTATTTGTCACATATCATGAGTTTTCCTTGGAGCGTCTTGTATTCTATGAGTCTTTACTTTGTTTGCTTTTTAGTTTGTCACAATCATCCTTGCTGAACACATTTGCTTCAGAGAGCCACACGCATATCATAGTTTGCTGGAATACTCTATGTGCTTCACTTAAATCTTTTTGAGGATGGCGGTGGTTATATTTTAAAGAAATATGCTCTCATTCTTCACTTATATTATTTTGAGAGTCGTCAAATTTTAAAGAAATATGCTCTCATGCTTCATTTATATTATTTTGAGAGTTCATAAATTTTGAAGAAATATTTATGCTCTCGTGCTTCACTTAGATCTTTTTGAGAGTTGATAATAGTAATGGTAACTAGCATGAGATATGAATGTGGTCCCAAATTGATATATTTCCAGGGGGGTATAATAAAAACTTTCATGAAGATCACTGGATATTATAAATTTGATTCCTTGCAATAGTTCTGCGATATGGAGATAGTGATATGTGAGTCATGTTGGTGAGTAATTATGCTTTAGTAAGAATATTTGTGTCAAGGTTTATGATTCCCTATGCATGCACGTAAAGTCAATAGTTATGCAATGAAGTTATATCCTACTTATGGTGCATTATTCAGTGTTAGTTATGTTTAATGTGTGTTTATGACCGTTTTCGTTTTTTGGGTTGTCGCTCCTCAATCTATTTGCTAGCCTTCACTTGTCCTAAGCGAGAATGCTGCTTGTGCGTCCAACACCTTAAACCCAAAGTTGTGCCAAATGAGTCCACCATACCTACGTATATGTGGTATTTCCATGCCGTTCCAAGTAAATTTGCATGTGCCAACTATAATTTTCAAAATGGATTTGCATTTTTTGTGCCCGTACTGCTTATCAAGCGGCAGGGGGTGGCCAATATTTTCCATGCCAGGTATTTTATTCTCATGATGAGTGTTTATTCACTTTTCATTGCACGAGAGTGTGGCAGGTAATAGGGATGCCCAGTCCGGAAATGAAAAAATACTATGATAATAAATCCCTTTGAAAGTGTTGGTATAGAAGGCACCCGGGGATACGGATAGCCATGGATTGTGAAAGAATGGTGGAAAGGAAATAAACTTTACTTTCTATGTGGGAACCACCTATAATTTGTCTAGCATGGAAAATATTGGTAATTCTCGGTCGTTTTCGTTGACAGCAAAATAATGCCTCTCAAAATAATTTTTATCTGTCAATTTAAGCCATGGGCTCTCGCACATCTACAAATCTCTACTTCCCTCTGCGAAGGGCCTCTCTATTTACTTTTATGCAATTTTTATTTTTATGTTGAGTCTCCATCTTCTCTTATAAAGCACCAACTAGGGAACACTATTGTCATACTTGTGCATTGGATGTAGCTAATATTTGAGTGTGTTTAATGAATGGATCAATGATTGAGCATAATGGGATAGGGATAGCTTTCTTTAGCATTGATATTTTGAAAGACATGGTTGCTTATTGATATGCTTGAGTATTGATGTTTCCATGTCAAATTATAGACTATTGTTTGGAATCATTCAAGTCCAAATGTCCATGCTACAAAAGAAAAGATTGTATGATAAATATGATAGGTAGCATTCCACATCAAAAATTATATTTTTGTCATTTACCTACTCAAGGATGAGCATGAACTAAGCTTGGGGATGCTTGATACGTCTCCAATGTATCTATAATTATTTATTGTTCCATGCTATTATATTATCAATCTTGGATGTTTAATATGCATTTACAAGCAAATTTTTATCATTTTTTGGGACCAACCTATTAACTTAGTGCCTAGTGCCAGTTGTTGTTTTTTGCTTGTTTTTGACTTTGTAGAATATCAGTACCAAATGAAGTCCAAATGCCATGAGAATTTTTGGAGATTTTTTTGGCAATAAGACACCTCAAAAGCTTTGGGAGGGAACGAGAAGATGAAGGAGTGCCCCACTAGGCACTAGGGCGCACCCTAGTACCTAGTGGGGCCCACAAGCTGTCAGAATCGGGGCTCCGCGGACCCGAGAAAGGTTCAAACTCTGGGGTGGGCATGAAGAATCTCACCAAGCCTCCGCATGCCGCTCGCTACCTCACGGTCGTTGAGCCCATGCGAGAGGGGATAGGAATCAAAGGCAGTGGTTTACCCAGGTTCGGGCCACCTTGCGGTGTAAAACCTACTCCTGCTTGGTGGTGGATTGCCTCACAAGGAGGATGAGTATGAACTGGTACAAGGATTAACAGCCTCTGGAGGTCTCAAGGGTCGACGAATTCGATCCCTCTCTATGGTGGAGACTAACCTATATTTATAGTGGCCTTGGTCCTCTTCCCTCATGGTTTAGGCGGGAAGGGATACCATAGTGGCCAGTTTTGAAGGGGGACAGGAGTATACCCTATCCGTACTAAAGGTTGTCTTCGCCTGCAAAGCTTCTGGTCGTGATGTAGTGGTGGGCTCGGCGATGACCTCCATCCTACCGAGCCAGCGGTCCTGGTCTTGTTGCACAAGAATGGAGACCGTTGGGGGATTTCTCGGGAACCCACTTACGTCCTTGCCTCCTTAGCACCAAAGAGGAAATAGTCCTCTCCTACGCCCGCTGGCGCCCTCCTGGCCTTGGTCGCCATGGCTCACGTCACTGCGCCTCACGAGGTGGGAGCAAGCCTAGAGATATCCACTCCTCGCGAGGCAGCCTCGGGAGGCCGCTTCCCGGGAAGCCTCTTCGTCGTTCTCCTTGCGAGGCGGGGGCCCTCGCGAGGGTCTTGCTCATGAAGTCCTGGAGTTGGGCCGCGCCGGGCCGTTGATGGAGCCATGTGTTGGGCCGTAGGCAGACGTGTCTGGGTACCCCCGGTCCCAGAACGCCGACAGTAGCCCCTGGACGCACGGCACGCTCGGCCTGGCTTCCTGGCGATGGCAAAGAAGGGAGGATGAAGCAACATGGGCCCTAACCGACTGCGGGCCAGGCTTGATGTGTGGCACACGGCAGGCCGCAGATGCCTCCACTTCCCCACGTCGCCTCAGCAACCGCCCTGGCTGACAAAAAGCCTGGCGGACGCCGTGGTGTCGTGGGAAACCACGACCACCTATGGGGCCATGAGCCCCTTGTGGTTCGGCAGGGGGGATGATCACATTGCACAAAGAGCGGAGAACGTCGCGCGGCATGGCAGAGATCACGTGGGCAATTTTACCCAGGTTCGGGCAGCTGCGAGGCGTAAAACCCTACTCCTGCTTTGGTGGATTGTGGTGGAAAATGCAGCGGTCTAGCCTAGCAGGGTTGCCTCGGTACGAGAGCAGCTACACACGTACGAGTGTACAAGGGTCTGAATCCTATCTATGGTTGCCACAGGCCTCCTTTTATAGATCAAGGGGCCACCATAATGGCAAATCATTCATTGTGTGTTGATTAGATAGCAAACAGTGCAATCATACCTAACTCTGTAGACAGGGCAGAGCGCATTAAATGCGCCACTTAGTGTCACATCATGCCATGCCCGGCAAGCCTTGCCGGGCTGTTCTACTACCTTCCCTCCTACCTGCGTGACACGTCTCTGGACATGTGTCATTTGGAGGTGATTTCTGTAGGAAGTGGTTGCCATGTGGCAAGAAACAACCACTTATTCACTTGGTGGCTTGACACCGCACCGATTGATGACTTGCGTCACTGTGAGGTGGAGTTGTGGAGCCCTGGCGGGGTAGTTTGCCTTCGTAGGGCCCGACAGGCTTGCCGGGACGGTCTTGAGGCTTGTCTTCGGGGTAAACTCTGAAGGAAATATGCCCTAGAGGCAATAATAAAGTTGTTATTAATATTTCCTTATATCATGATAAATGTTTATTATTCATGCTAGAATTGTATTTACCAGAAACTTGATACATGTGTGGATACATAGACAAAACACAGTGTCCCTAGTAAGCCGCTACTAGACTAGCTCGTTAATCAAAGATGGTTAAGTTTCCTAACCATATACATGTGTTGTCATTTGATGAACGGGATCACATTATTAGGAGAATGATGTGATGGACATCACCCATCCGTTATCTTAGCCTAATGATCGTTAAGTTTTATTGCTATTGCTTTCTTCAAGACTTATACATATTCCTTTGAATATGAGATTATGCAACTCCTGAATACCGGAGGAACACCTTGTGTGCTATCAAACGTCACAAAGTAACTGGGTGATTATAAAGATTCTCTATAGGTGTCTCCGAACGTGTTTGTTGGGTTGGCATAGATCGAGATTAGGATTTGTCACTCCGAGTATCGGAGAGGTATATTTGGGCCCTCTCGGTAATGGACATCACGATAAGCCTTGCAAGCAATGTGACTTGCCGGTAACAAGATTTAACTAGGCATGAGGATACCGACGATCGAATCTCAGGCAAGTAACATACCGTTGACAAAGGGAACGACATATGTTGTCATTGCGGTTTGACCGATAAAGATCTTCGCAGAATATGTAGGAACCAATATGAGCATCCAGGTTCCGCTGTTGGTTATTGACTGAAGATGTGTCTCGATCATGTCTACATAGTTCTTGAACCCGTAGGGTCCGCACGCTTAACGTTCGATGACGATTTGTGTTATGAGTTATGTGTTTTGGTGATCGGTGATTGTTCGGAGTCCCGGATGAGATCACGGACATGATGAGAGTCTCAAAATGGTCGAGAGGTAAAGATTTATATATTGGACAATGATATTCGGACACCGGAATGGTTTCGGAATGGTTCGGGTATATTTCGGAGAACCGAGGGGTTACCGGAACCCCACGGGGAAGTAATGTGCCTTCATGGGCCATAGGGGAGAGGAGAGCCAGCCCACAAGGGGTGGCCGTGCCCCCTCCCATAGAGAGTCCAAATTGGACTAGGGGAGGGGGCGCGCCCCCCCTTTCCTTCTCATCTTCCCTCTCCCTTCCCCCTTTCCCCCTCCATGAGAGGGAAAAGAGGGGGGCCGAATCTTACTAGGACTAGAAGTCCTAGTAGTACCCCCCCTCCTTGGCGCGCCCCTTGTGGCCGGCCTCCTCCCCTCCTCCTTTATATACGGGGGCAGGGTGGCACCCCAAAGCACAACAGTTATTCTCTTAGCTGTGTGCGGTGGCCCCTCCATAGTTTACTCCTCCGGTCATAGCGTCGTAGTGCTTTGGCGAAGCCCTGCGCGGATCACATCACCATCACCGTCACCATGCTGTCGTGCTGACGAAACTCTCCCTCGACCCTCTGCTAGATCAAGAGTTCGAGGGACATCATCGAGCTGAACGTGTGCTGAACTCGGAGGTGTCATACGTTCGGTACTAGATCGGTTGGATCGTGAAGATGTTCGACTACATCAACTACGTTAACCTAATGCTTCCGCTTTCGGTCTACGAGGGTACGTGGACGCACTCTCCCGCTCTCGTTGCTATGCATCTCCTAGATTGATCTTGCGTGATCGTAGGAATTTTTTTGAAATTGCATGCTACGTTCCCCAACAGTGGGATCCGAGCCAGGTCTATGCGTAGATGATATGCGCGAGTTAAACACAAAGAGTTGTGGGCGATAATAGTCATGCTGATTACCACCAACGTCTTATTTTGATTCGGCGGTATTGTTGGATGAAGCGGCCCGGACCAACCTTACATGACCATGTTCATGAGACCGGTTCCACCGACAGACATGCAACTTGTTTTGCATAAAGGCGGCTGGCGGGTTTCTGTTTCTCCAACTTAAGTTGAATCGAATATGACTACGGCCGGTCCTTGTTGAAGGTTAAAACAACACACTTGACGAAAAATCGTTGTGGTTTTGATGCGTAGGTAAGAACGGTTCTTGGTAGAAGCCTGTAGTAGCCACGTAAAGCTTGCAACAACAAAGTAGAGGATATCTAACTTGTGTTTGTATGGCATGTTGTGATGTGATATGATCAAGACATGATGTGATATACGTTATTGTATGAGATGATCGTGTTTTGTAAAAGTTATCGGCAACTGGCAGGAGCCTTATGGTTGTCGCTTTATTGTATGAAATGCAATCGCCATGTAATTGCTTTACTTTATCACTATGCTTTAGCGATAGTTGTAGAAGCAATAGTTAGCGAGACGACAACGACGCTACGATGGAGATCAAGGTGTCAAGTCGGTGACGATGGGGATCATGACGGTGCTTTGGAGATGGAGATCAAAGGTACAAGATGATGATGGCCATATCATATCACATATTTTTGATTGCATGTGATGTTTATCTTTTATGCATCTTATTTTGCTTAGTACGGCAGTAGCATTATAAGATGACCCCTCACTAAAATGTCAAGGTATATGTGTTCTCCCTGAGTATGCACCATTTCGACAGTTCGTCGTGCCGAGACACCACATGATGATTGGGTGTGATAAGCTCTACGTTCACATACAACGGGTGCAAGACAGTTTTGCATGTGCGGAATACTCGGGTTAAACTTGACGAGCCTAGCATGTACAGACATGGCCTCAGAACACTGGAGACCAAAAGCTCGAACGTGAATCATATAGTAGATATGACCAACATAGAGATGTTCACCATTGAAAACTACTCCATCTAACGTGATGATCGGACATGGTTTAGTTGATATGGATCACATAATCATTTAGATGACTCGAGGGATGTTTATCTAAGTGGGAGTTCTTAAGTAATATGACTAATTGAACTTAATTTATCATGAACTTAGTCCTGATAGTATTTGCATATCTATGTTGTAGATCAATAGCTCGAGTTTAGATCCCTCTTTTATTTTTGATATGTTCCTAGAGAAAACTAAATTGAAAGATGATAGTAGCAATGATGCAGACTAGGTCTGTGATCTGAGGATTATCCGCATTGCTGCACAGAAGAATTATGTCCTTGATGCACCGCTAGATGACAGACCTATTGCAGCAGCTGATGCAATCGTTATGAACGTTTGTCAAGCTCGGTATGATGACTACTTGATAGTTAATGCGCCATACTTTATGGCTTAGAACTGGGACTACAAAAATGTTTTGAACACCACGGAGCATATGAGATGTTCCAAGAGTTGAAATTGGTATTTCAGACTCATGCCCGTGTTAAGAGGTATGAGACCTCTGACAACTACTTTGCCTACAAGATGGAGGAGAATAGCTTAGCTAGTGAGCATGTGCTCAGAATGTCTGGATACTACAATCGCTTGAATCAAGTGGGAGTTAATCTTCCAGATAAGATAGTGAATGACAGAGTTCTCTAGTCACTATCACCAAGTTACTAGAACTTCGTGATGAACTATAATATGCAAGGGATGACGAAAACGATTCCCAAGCTCTTCGCGATGCTGAAATCAGCGAAGGTAGAAACCAAGAAATAGCATCAAGTGTTGATGGTTGACAAGACCACTAGTTTCAAGAAAAAGGGCAAGGGAAAGAAGGGGAACTTCAAAAAGAATGGCAAGCAAGTTGCCACTCCCGTGAAGAAACCCAAAGCTAGACCTAAACCTGAAACTGAGTGCTTTTGCTGCAAAGGAACTGGTCACTGGAAGCGGAACTACGCCAAATACTTGGCGGATAAGAAGGAAGGCAATGTGAAAAAGGTATATTTGATATACAGGTTACTGATGTGTACTTTACTAGTGTTCATAGTAGCCCCTGGGTATTTGAACCGATTTAGTTGCTAAGATTAGTAACTCAAAACAGGAGTTGCAAAATAAACATAGACTAGTTAAGGACGAGGTGATGATGTATGTTGGAAGTAATTCCAAGGTTGATACGATCACCATCGCACACTCCCTCTACCTTCGGGATTAGAATTGAACCTAAATAAATGTTATTTGGTGTTTGCGTTGAGCATTAATATGATTAGATCATGTTTATTGCAATATGGTAATTCATTTAAGTCAGAGAATAATTGTTGGTCTATTTATATGAATAAAACCTTCTATGGTCATACACCCAATGTGAATGGTTTGTTGATTCTCCGTCGTGGTGATACACATATTCATAATATTCATGCCAAAAGATGCAAAGTTGCTAATGATAGTGCAACATATTTGTGGCACTGCCGTTTAATTCATATTGGTGTAAAGCGCATGAAGGAACTCCATTCGGATGGACTTTTGGAATCACTTGATTATGAATCATTTGATGCTTGCAAACCATGCCTCATCGGCAAGATGACTAAAACTCCGTTCTCCGGAACAATGGAGTGAGCCACTGACTTATTGGAAATAATACATACCGATGTATGTGGTCCGATGAGTGTTGAGGCTCGTGGCGGGTATCATTATTTTCTGACCTTCACAGATGATTTGAGCAGATATGGGTATATCTACTTAATGAAACACAAGTCTGAAACATTTGAAAAGTTCAAAGAATTTCAGAGTGAAGTGGAGAATCATCGTAACAAGAAAATAAAGTTCGTACGATCTCATCGTGGAGGCGAATATTTGTGTTACGAGTTTGGCCTTCATTTAAAAACAATGTGGAATAGTTTCACAACTCACGCCACCTGGAATACCATGGTGTAATGGTGTATCCAAACATCGTAACCGCACTTCATTGGATATGGTACGATCTATGATGTCTCTTACCGATTTACCACTATCGTTTTGGGGTTGTGCATTAGAGACAACTGCATTCATGTTAAATAGGGCACCCTCGAAATCCGTTGAGATGACACCATATGAACTCTGGTTTGGCAAGAAACCTAAGCTGTCGTTTCTTAAATTTTGGGGTTGCGATGCTTATGTGAGAAAGTTTCAGCCTGATAAAGCTCGAACCCAAATCGGAGAAGTGTGTCTTCATAGGATACCCAAAAAGAAACTATTGGTTACAGCTTCTACCACAGATCCGAAGGGAAGATCTTTGTTGCTAAGAATGGATCCTTTCTAGAGAAGGAGTTCCTCTCGAAAGAAGTGAGTGGGAGGAAAGTAGAACTTGATGAGGTAACTGTACCTTCTCTTGAATTGGAAAGTAGCACATCAGTGAAATCCGTTCCCATGATGCCTACACCAACTAGAGAGGAAGCTAATGATAATGATCATGAAACTTCAGATCAAGTTACTGCTGGACCTCGTAGCTCGAACAGAGCATGTTCCGCACCAGAGTGGTACGGTAATCATGTTCTGGAAGTCATGTTACTAGACCATGACAAACCTATGAACTATGAAAAAGCTATGATGAGCCCAGATTCCGATAAATGGCTTGAGGCCATGAAACCTGAGATAGGATCCATGTATGAGAACAAAGTATGGACTTTGGTGGACTTGCCCAATGATCGGCAAGCCATTGAGAATAAATGGATCTTCAAGAGGAAGACGGAAGTTGATGGTAGTGTTACTATCTAGAAAGCTCAACTTGTCGCAAAAGGTTTCCGACAAGTTCAATGTGTTGACTATGATGAGATTTTCTCACTCGTAGCGGTGCTTAAGTCTGTCCGAATCATGTTAGCAATTGCCACATTTTATGCAATCTGGCAAACGGATGTCAAAACTGCATTCCTTAATGGATTTCTTAAAAGAAGAGTTGTATATGATGCAACCAGAAGGTTTTGTCGATCTTTAAGGTGCTAACAAAGTGTGCAAACTCCAGCGATCCATCTATGGACTGATGCAAGCATCTTGGAGTTGGAATATACAGTTTGATGAGGTGATCAAAGCATATGGTTTTATACAAACTTATGGTGAAGCCTGTATTTAGAAGAAAGTGGGTGGGAGCCATGTAGCATTTCTGATATTATATGTGGATGACATATTGTTGATTGGGAATGATAAGGAATTTCTGGATAGCATAAAAGGGTACTTGAATAAGCATTTTTCAATGAAAGACCTCAGTGAAGCTACTTATATATTGGGCATCAAGATCTATAGGGATAGATCGAGATGCTTAATAGGACTTTCACAAAGCACATACCTTGACAAGATTTTGAAGAAGTTCAAAATGGACCAGTCAAAAAGTTCTTGCCTGTATTGTAAGGTGTGAAGTTGAGTAAGACTCAAAACCCGACCACGGCAGAAAATAGAAAGAGAATGAAAGTCATTCCCTATGTGTCGGCGAGAACGACACCTACGGGATCACGCGGATCCCTTCTACGGTTTGGCAGGGAAGAGGGGTGGTGCAAAGGGCAGATCTAACGGTCAACACAACGGATTTTTACCCAGGTCCGGGCCGCTGAGAGGCGTAAAACCCTAGTCCTGTTGAGTGTATATTCTCCGTTCTTGAGCTTCGGCTCCCTGCTAAGCATGCAAGCTAGGTCGAGAGGTTCAAAAGTCTGAATCCTCCTCCAGTATGCAGTGGGCCTCCTTTTATATGTCCAAGGGGCTGCCACAGTGGCATACAGGAGGTGTAAAGTAGCTACAGTATCTATGTTTATCACCGAAGTCTTAGGACAAATGCATTAAATGCACTGCTTACGTGCCCTGTAACTTTATCGGGGATGGGAATAGAGCCCATCCTGTCCATCGCCGCACCACCCGGTCTCGACACGCATCCATGCCGACGAGGCATGCAGTGCCAGGTTGACTGGCCAGCTGCTGCGCTGGAGAGGTGGCAGGGTCTTCACGAAGATCTGCATGTCACCACGCAGGTGCTTGCTAGGTTGGCGGGCCCGCCACTGCACTGGAGCGGTGACGGGGTGGTGGAGCCTTTCCGCGGTATTGCCGATGCCCCCGGCAAGGATCTTGCCAGGGCCTCGCAGATGTCCTCGACAAGGGCCTTGCTAGGAACTACGCCTTCTGGCCTTCACAAAGATCTGCACGCCACTACGCGCGCGTGCCCCTGGGCCTTGGCCTTAACGTTGTCGATGGTGTCAGAGCTCTCAACCACAAGGGTGGTGCCTTTGTTAGTGATCTGCAAATCATCCCGACAAGATCTCGCAAGCCGCCCCGGCTAGGATCTTGCCTTGGGTCCAGCTCGTCCTCTGTTCTCTGGTCTCTGGCTTGGTTGCTTCTCTTTGCCTTGTATCTCGTTTTTATCCTTGATCGCCCACTTCATGCCTCGCCTGCGCGTGGTGCCACGACTGCCCGTGCACAAGTATGGGGTGCTAAAGGGCCCAAACTTTAGTACACCGACAGGAGTCCCAGGGCTTGGGCTACACACGAGCGCGAGGCGTCGTTGGGCCAGGCCCAAACAGTGCGCGGGTACGCGTGGCAGAGAATAACTGCTATAATCTTCTCATCCGTCACGCTTCCCCACGACCTGCATTGAGTGGGCAGCGTGGGGGTCATGCACGGAACGATTGCAGCACGCCTGTGCCTGCGCCAATGCCTTCACATCAAAAAGTAAAGAGGCAGCCCCGTGCCTTCCCCATAAAAAGAGGAAACCGCAGGGGCGCTGCTCATTTACCCCTTTCACCCATTCAAATCTAGCAAACAGCCGTCTCCTTCTTCTTCCTCGAGCCCAATCTAGAGCCTCCTTCTCCATTCATCGCTGCCGCGCCCTCACCACTTTCGCCCGCCCTCCGTCGGTTGCTATGGCGCCCAAAAACAAAGGCAAGGGAGCGCTCAAGGTGGGCGAAGGGGAAGAGGCGCCAGAGGACAAGCGGGTGCCGAGGCGGAGGGAGCATGTCGTCTTCGCTCCCAGGCTCGACGCACGTGTGCTAAAGGATCGATACCAATTCTTGTGGGGGAGGGAAACGACGGGGCATCCCGCCACCCGTGTCATCCCTGGACCCACCGGCGCGCTAGGTCCAGATAGATTCCCCTTTTTTGTTGATTATCTTTACTGTGGGCTCTGCCCCCATTCTCGGATTTCTTCATCAACATATACCTTCGACTTCCATCTTTTGGATTTCACGCGAATGTCGTGGCGTGCATGGACATCTTTGCCCAGCTCTGTGAGAATTTTGCCAGCGTGAACCCCAACACGACACTCTTCAGCTACTATTTCATCCCCGCATCTAGCCAGGAGGAGTGCTATCCGGCTGTGTCACCTGGATCCCGAGGGCTTGTTGCAAGGAAACGTACCCAAATGGGACCTGTCGTGGAATTGTCACGGCAGATGTCCTTGGGCTAGGACTTAGTCGTGGAGCCATCGCAACTAGGAAGCTTGAAGGGGTTATGCGGGACAAGGAACACGAGGGTTTATACTGGTTCGGCCCCTTACGGTGAAGGTAAAAGCCTACGTCCAGTTCGGGGTGTTATTGATTAGGGTTACGATCGCCAGGGAGCTAAACAGCTATGCCCGGCTCTCAGAGAGATCGTTGTCGTCCCTAAACCGCTCCGGGTCGTCCCTTTATATAAGGAGGCTGACGCCCAGCAGCCCTTAGAGTCCCGGCCGGCTCATAGGAGTGTCCGGCTCGGACTCTACACAATACTTGCCTTACACTACAAGTCTACTATAACAATGATTGTAACTACGGGCTTTAAGCCATATCCGGGTCTCAGCCCATCTCTGGCCCATCATCCTGAAACTTAGCTCCGGGCTTCTGGTAATGATCCTTGGAGTAACCCGGCCCTCCTGGCGGGTGATCCCCAGGTCTATATCCTCAACATTAGGCCCCAGATTGACTTGAGCCGGCTCGTGTCAATCTTCAGCTCTGCAGACAGAAAAATTCTCCGGCTTACCATTCATGCGAAGGTCATAACCCGGAGTGACGTCATCCTCTGGACTCCGGATAATCCGCCGTGACGTCATCCTCCATTAAGTCCATTTTTTACTCCGCCAGATCCGCAACGGATCTTTGCTTTTACTGTCTTTGCGAAAATCGAGGCGCCGTGAGGGGGAGATAACCACGCCGTAGCCTCCTTGAATCCCGCGCCCACTTATGACTCGGCCTTATAAATAGGCCTGCCCGGCACTCTCTTCTCACACTCTCCTTCTTCTTCCTCGCGCTGCCGTTCCACTGCCCGAGCTTCTGCCGCCGCCGCCGCCGTCGCGCCCCTGATCTTCACCGACCCGGCCGCTGCATCACCCTGACCCGGACCAGATAGCGGCGGCGACCTTCGCTCTTCCTCAACTCCGGTGAGTCTTCCCTGCCTTGCTAGAACAAATCTGTGGTAGGGTTCATCTTGTGTTCTTCGCGTTCTTCACCATTGCCGCAAGTTTCGGTAACCCCTGTAGCCACTGCCCCCGTTGATCTTAACTCTTCATAGACCCTTTGCGGTAACTGTTCGAGATCCATTCTATCTGCAAAAAATCCTCTTTTCACTGCTTAAAAACCATGTTCCACCTTAAGAACTTCTCCTGTTTCTGTTTCTTTAGGTCTAGAAAACTTTCATCTTGCCCGATCATTTTGATCCGAAAAAGTTACTGTAATGTATGAAATCTGTTTTACCACACTTACTAAAAACTGCAACCCTTGAGTCTTGGCGGCTTATATTTCTGACTTAAAGAAAACACGGGCCATAGAACTTTTTCGGTTTAAAGAGAACCATGCTCTGTAGTATCTTCCGACTTAACCGCAGTAAGCCGCAGATGATCAATTCATCCTGAATGCTCTGACGGCTTAAATAACCCACCATGTCAATACATACCATTAGTCCCCTTCATAAGCCGTCATTGTAACTTGAATGATAAACTCCGGCTTATAATTAACCCGGACACTTTCCTCTTTATCATAGATCACCAACCGTCACCATGCCTCCCAAAGGCTCCCATCACTTGCAACTGGATGAGATCCAACATCACTGATGAGACCTTGGCCAACTTTGTTAAGTCCGGATATCTGCCCAGGAAGGAAGTGATGTCCTACCGTGCCCCTGACCCGTCCGAAGAGTGACCTCAGCCGAGGGACGGGGAGGTAGTGATCTTTGCAGACCATATGAGCCGGGGCTTTGCACCGCCCGGCTCAAAATTCTTCCGGGACGTGCTCAACTTCTTTGACCTTCGGCCTCAGGATATAGGACCCAATTCCGTATCCAACATCTGCAACTTTCAAGTTTTTTGTGAAGTATATCTTGGAGAAGAGCCGAGTCTGCTGCTCTTCAGAGAGCTGTTTTATTTGAACCGCCAAACCGAGTGCGCAAACGGCCCAAGTCTGGAGTTAGGCGGCATCTCCATCCAACGGCGCAGGGACTGCCTATTTCCTTACGCAGAACCGCCAAGTCACCCCAAGGACTGGAACATGACTTGGTTCTACTGCCAAGACACGTCCCCGGCTGATGAAAGCCCGCTGCCCGGCTTTCGCCCAACGCGCCTGGAGCCGACTCATCCGCTATCCGACAAGCTGTCTGCCGCGGAACGCCAGCCTCTGCTTCCAACGATCAATAAGATCAAGGCCCTGCTAGGCAACGGTCTGAACGGAATAGACCTGGTCCGAGTATGGATCTCATGGCGGGTGATCCCATTGAGCCGCCGCCCCGGCTTAATGTGTGAGTACACCGGGCGAAAGGATGACCCGCAGAGGCACAGTCGCAATGATCTTCCAGAAGACGTTGCTGAAGAAGAGACCAAGGCTCTGCTAAACGAGAGCCTGGCAGACTGTGGAAGAACCGGGCTAGCCCCGTTCTGCAAGACCAATCCAGCCCCAGCGGTAAGCCGCTGACTTTAACCTTTCCATTTTGTTTTACCTGTCCTTTTACTAAGAGCTCATTACTGTATTTCGCAGGCTGATGATAAATTCTGGCGGGTCAAGTATGACCACGAGGCGGCCAAGAAGGCCAGGAAGGCGAAGAAAGCCGCCAAGAGAGCCGCCCCTCGCAAAAAGGGAAACAGACCCACTGCTTCGGAGCTGCTGCAATTAAGCGATAGCTCCGAGTCAGAGGTAACCCTTAAACCTTTTAAATTCTTGCAGTATATGTTGTCTGATGCTGTCCGCCTTATCAACACTTGCTTATTGACAGGATGACACCGGCGCCAGTAACCCGGTGGTCGAAGAGGTAACATCACTTTCCTCCGGCTCGGAGCCTTTACCACAGCTGAAAGTCCGAAGGGTAACCCGGAAAGTAAGCTTTTCCCATCCATTAGCTCACCGAGACCCTCAATTTCTTTTGAAGCAGCAGGTTCACGAGAGCCGGCGTCACACCCGGGCCCGCAAGGACACCGACCTCTCCACCGGGTTACCCGACGCAACGAGGAAACGCCGCACTGAGGTTTTTTCTCACCTGTACCCTTTTCATCCGTTGGCGGGTGTCATCCGTCAGCCACTCAACTCTTCTGACTCCAATTACCAGGAGACCTCCCCCTCTTCGGGTGACTCCATGCAGTCAAGTCTGCCGGCCTTCAAGACTGCCCCCGGGTAATAACAATCTCCTTACATTATCTGTCTGTACTTACCCTTTGTATGCCTAACACTTCTGCCTTTTCAGTGCCCAGGCAAAGCTCACCAAAAGAGCAAAGAAGACAAGGTCAGCCGGAGTGCCAGACTTGCCTGAGCCGGAGACGACGGCTCAAGAGCCGCCAGCCGCCTCCGCCCCCGAAGCCACCATTCCCATGGACACGGCGCCTGAAGCCCCTGCCCCGAGCACCAAGAGAACAACCGAAGCATCAGCTAACCCGGAGGCGTCCGGCTCAGCCCCACCAGCTAACGACCCGGACGTGGTAATTACCCGGACGGAGTATGTTGAGCCGGGGAGGCCGACCGCACTGGCCAAATGCTCCGCGAAGGGGGAGTTGCTGCAACCCCATCGGGTGAATCTGGATCTCTCCAGCTACACCGATTTAAGCATTGGAGAGCTTGTCTCAGGCTATATCAGCCAGGTTCACAAGAGCCGAGACGCCGAGATCGCCATGGTCAACCAGATCCAACAGAAATCTGAGGTAACCTTCTGCTGTTTTCTTATTTCTGCATAGTGATCCTTGTCATTCTAGCCCCCAAGTCTAGGACTTATACTTGAATATGTTGTAGACTTTAGATTCCGGCTTACTGAACTGAGCCGGCCGTACATAGATAGATACGTTCAAAATGCATTAGCCCCCAAGTGCCAAGTGTCTTTGCTTGGAAAGCGCTTGGGACTTTATAGAATGACTGTTAATAACCCGGAAATATATGCAGGCTGTTGGCAAGAAATTAGAGTCGGACCTGGCGGATCTCAAGAGCCGGCTGAAGGCACAAGAGATGGAGACCCGGAAGGCAAATGCCAAGTTTGTCTCCAGCATCGCCGCTCAGGAGAAATTGAAGACTGAATTCGACGCTGAGCGGAAGGCCTGGGCTGAGGAGAAAGCTGCACTGGTGACCCGGGCAGAACAGGCGGAGAAGGCCCTCACTGAGAAGACCGCTGAGCTCTCCGGTCTAAAGCGCCAAGTGTCCCAAATGGTAGCTGCCATCTTCGGTAAGTCGCCTCACCGGCTTTCATTCACGTTGGAATGTTTACATCTCTTAACTCATCCTTATCACCGGGTCATCTGATGTTGTTAAACAGGTTCCAGAAGCGCCAACTTGAACCAGAGCGTGGTCACCAAGTTAAAGGCCGTGTACACCCTGGTGGAACAGCTCTACACCGGGTCACAGCGGGCCTTAGCTGTGGTGGCCCTGTCGAATGAAGTGCCGACTCATCTGGCCGAAGTCCTGCGCCGGCTCGCAGTTCTGCCGCAGCGGATCCAGGAGCTACGACGAGCATCCGCGAGATCCGGAGCAATCGCCGCACTGAGCCGGGCCAAAGCCTTCTTGCCGGAGCTAGACCCGGCAGACATCGCCCTGGGTTACCCCAGCCTGAAAGAAGACGGCTCAGCGTTCGACCAGAAGGACTTCGCGGCTTGTGTGAAGGCTGTGCGCCCGGTGGCCACCATCATCGGGAACGACACCGATTTAACCAAGTATCAGCCGGGATACAACACGGAGAATCAGAGGATTCCAACCCCTCGCTATGAAGCTATCAATCTAATTCCTCCGGCTCGCCAGCACACCTTCGCCCCGGAGATTAACCCGGCTAGGTTAATTGACGAAGAAGCTCAGTTCGAAGCTCTCAGTGGCATCAACTGGAAGTCGTCGACCTTCGAAGCCTTGGGATCAGCCGGAGCAGAAGATGAGCCGGGGACTTCGACTCAGCAGGCGTCATAAACCGGCTATCGGCTCACCAAACAACGCTCCACCCTTGAAACTTTGAAAGATTTTTGTAATAGAATAGGTGCAACAATTTATCTCTGCCGTGCCATCGTGCACGTAATGAATGCTGAAATCCTTTGAAGTCATTCTTTTTGATGCTCCTCCGGGTTATAATTATCCTTCGTGCTTCTCAACCTTTTAAAAAAGTACCTTTAAGTATCTGCATAAGAAGGCAAATCACAAGTCACAAGGCGGCTTACCGCCCTGAGAATCAGGTGTCTGAGATGGATAACCCGGAAATTCAAACCAAAAGACTGGTCCTTAACTATATTCTGAACATAGTCGTGATAACACACTCAACAGCTTGTAAGCATACTTCCGGGTTAAATAACCCGGGTAGCACGGTTAGTATCTGACTCGAATTTACTTGTCTTGATGACATCCATGATGCTCAACTAACAAGATAAACCAAAATTAAGCCGGCAAGTGAAACCCGGCAGTACATACTTTGACATGATCAGAGTAAACTTGTGGTAAAATGTAAAAATTTAAGGGCTTCCGGTTCGAATACGACCAGAACCTCGGTCCAAAGGGGTTAAGCTAAGATTCGGATACGATCATATAGCCCCCAGTGGGTTCGGCGATGCCAATCAAGAGGGTATCGACAGCTATGTTCTCTTGGGTTCGAATACGACCCATGTTTGAACAGGAAGCCCCCAAGTGATTCTGAAAATTGTTTAACGACGCTGATTCGAATACGATCCACGTCGGTTCTCAGAGGGGTTACACTATGATTCAAATATGACCAAAGGCAACCTCCCAATGAGCTCGGCACTTTGCCAATCAAATGGGTATCGACAGCTATGTTCTCTTTGGTTCGAATACGACCCATGTGTGAACAGGAAGCCCCCAAGTGACTTTATTGCTTACAGCTAGGTTTGAAGATGATCATAAGCCGGATCTTCTGTAAGTCAGTATGTAAAAAACAACACACATACTTGGGAGAGAGCAAAGGACAGAGGTCCTGCTTTATTGCTTTATCATAATATATACAAGGCTGAGATAAATATGTACATCACAAGAGCCGGTAGCTCAAGTGTAGTAAGGCCGAAGCTGAGCTATGTTCCACGGCCGACGGGTCTCCTCCTCAGATTTACGCGAGTCCTTATGCTCCCGGATATCAATGAGGTAATATGACCCGTTGTGCAAGTTCTTACTGACCACAAAAGGCCCTTCCCAAGGTGGGGATAACTTGTGTGCATCTGTTTGATCCTGGATGAGCCGGAGCACCAGGTCGCCTTCCTGAAAGACCCGTGACTTGACCCGGCGGCTATGATAACCGCGCAGGTCTTGTTGGTAAATCGCTGAACGGGCGGCTGCCACATCACGCTGTTCGTCCAACAAGTCCAGAGCATCTTGGCGCGCCTGTTCATTATCCGTCTCAACATAAGCCGCCACACGAGGTGAATCATGACGGATGTCGCTGGGGAGAACTGCTTCTGCTCCATAAACCATGAAGAAAGGCGTGAAGCCTGTAGACCTGTTAGGAGTAGTGTTGATGCTCCATAAAACGGAGGGCAACTCCTCCACCCAACAACCCGGCGTCCGTTGCAAAGGGACCAAGAGCCGGGGTTTGATGCCCTTCAGAATCTCCTGGTTAGCTCTCTCAGCTTGACCATTGGATTGGGGGTGTGCCACTGAAGAAACATCAAGCCGGATATGCTCTCTTTGACAAAACTCCTCCATAGCGCCTTTGGACAGATTAGTGCCATTGTCTGTTATGATGCTGTGTGGAAAGCCGAAGCGGAAGATCACCTTTTTCATAAATTGAACCGCCGTGGCTGCATCACACTTGCTAACTGGCTCAGCTTCCACCCACTTCGTGAATTTGTCCACTGCCACCAAGAGGTGGGTCTTCTTATCCTTGGACCGTTTAAAAGGCCCGACCATATCAAGCCCCCAGACCGCAAAGGGCCAAGTGATCGGGATCATCCTCAATTCCTGAGCCGGCACATGAGCCCGTCGGGAGAACCTTTGGCAGCCATCACATTTACTGACCAAGTCCTCTGCATCAGCGTGAGCCGTCAGCCAATAAAAACCATGACGGAAAGCCTTGGCCACAAGAGATTTTGAACCGGCATGATGGCCACAATCCCCTTCATGGATCTCGCGCAAGATCTCTTGACCTTCCTCAGGGGAGATACAACGCTGGAATGCCCCTGAAACACTGCGATGATGCAACTCGCCATCGATAACAATCATTGACTTAGCCCGCCGGGTTATTTGCCTGGCCAGAATTTCATCCTCAGGCAACTCTCCCCGGGTTATATAAGCCAGATATGGCATTGTCCAGTCTGGTATGATATGAAGAGCCGCCACCAGTCGTGCCTCCGGGTCAGGGATAGCCAAGTCCTCCTCTGTAGGCAACTTGACCGAAGGGTTATATAGGACATCCAGGAAAGTGTTAGGCGGCACCGGCTTTCGCTGAGAGCCGAGCCGGCTTAAAGCATCAGCCGCCTCATTCTTCCTGCGGTCAATGTGCTCCACTTGATATCCCTGAAAGTGCCCGGCAATGGCATCAACCTCGCGGCGATAAGCCGCCATTAGAGGATCCTTAGAATCCCAGGTGCCTGATACTTGTTGAGCCACCAAGTCTGAGTCACCAAAACACCTCACCCGGCTTAAGCTCATCTCCTTAGCCACCCGAAGACCGTGGAGCAAAGCCTCGTATTCAGCCGCATTGTTAGTGCAAGGAAACATCAACCGTAGCACATAATGGAACTTGTCACCTTTAGGGGAAGCCAAGACAACACCAGCCCCCGAGCCCTCCAGCTGCCTGGACCCATCAAAGTGAATAGTCCAATAAGTGTTATCCGGCTTTTGCTCGGGTACTTGTGACTCTGTCCAATCATTGATGAAATCCACCAAGGCCTGAGACTTGACAGCAGTGCGTGGCACATATTTAAGGTCATGAGGTCCAAGTTCTATAGCCCACTTAGCAATTCTCCCTGTAGCCTCTCTGTTTTGGATAATATCACCAAGAGGGGCGGAACTGACCACAGTGATGGGATGACCCTGAAAATAATGCTTAAGCTTCCGGCTCGCCATAAACACCCCATACACAAGCTTCTGCCAATGTGGATACCGCTGCTTGGACTCAATGAGCACCTCACTGACATAATAAACCGGCCGCTGAACCGGATGCTCCTTACCCGCCTCCTTGCGCTCCACCACAATAGCCACGCTGACGGCTCGTGCGTTTGCCGCCACATACAGTAGCAAGGGCTCCTTATCAACCGGAGCAGCAAGGACGGGGGGCTCTGCCAGTTGCTTTTTCAAATCCTCGAAGGCGGTATTAGCTGCATCATTCCAGACAAAGTTATCCGTTTTCTTCATCAACTGATATAAGGGCATAGCCTTCTCACCCAAACGGCTTATGAACCGGCTTAAAGCAGCGATGCGACCCGCCAAACGCTGAACGTCATTTATACATGCCGGCTTAGCTAGAGAAGTGATAGCTTTGATCTTCTCCGGGTTAGCCTCAATTCCTCTGTCAGAAACCAAGAAGCCCAATAGCTTGCCCGCAGGAACACCAAAAACACATTTGGCCGGGTTAAGCATCATCTTGTAGACCCGGAGATTATCGAAGGTTTCCCTTAAGTCATCTATCAGGGTTTCCTCCTTGATGGACTTAACCACAATATCGTCCACGTAAGCGTGAACATTGCGCCCGATCTGTTTATGGAGACAATTCTGTACACAACGCTGGTAAGTCGCCTGCGCACACTTGAGCCCAAAGGGCATAGAGACATAGCAGAAGGCTCCAAAGGGAGTGATGAACGCCGTCTTCTCCTGGTCCTTAACTGCCATCTTAATCTGATGATACCCGGAATAAGCATCCAAGAAACTTAAGCGTGCACAACCTGCCGTAGCATCAATGATTTGATCGATACGGGGGAGAGCAAAAGGATCAGCCGGACACGCCTTGTTCAAGTCCGTGTAATCCACACACATCCGCCAGGTGCCGTTCTTTTTAAGTACAAGCACCGGGTTAGCCAACCACTCTGGGTGAAAAACCTCAACAATGAACCCGGCCGCCAAAAGCCGGGCCACTTCTTCACCAATAGCCTTCCGCCTCTCTTCATTAAACCGTCGAAGGAACTGTCTGACCGGCTTAAATTTTGGATCAACATTGAGAGTGTGCTCAGCGAGTTCTCTAGGTACACCTGGCATGTCAGAAGGTTTCCATGCAAAGATGTCCCTATTCTCACGGATGAACTCGATGAGCGCGCCTTCCTATTTCGGGTCCAGATTTGCACTGATGCTGAACTGCTGAGACGAGTCACCTGGAACAAAATCAACAAGTTTAGTCTCATCAGCTGATTTAAACTTCATTGCTGGTTCATTCTCCGTGGTTGGCTTTTTCAGAGAGGTCATATCTGTTGGGTCAACATTGTCTTTATAAAATTTCAACTCTTCTGTGGCACAAACAGACTCTGCATAAGCCGCGTCACCTTCCTCACACTCCAGAGCCACTTTCCGGCTGCCGTGAACCGTAATGGTCCCGTTGTGACCCGGCATCTTGAGTTGTAAGTACACATAACACGGCCGTGCCATGAACTTGGCGTAAGCCGGCCGTCCGAATATAGCATGGTATGGACTTCTTATCTTGACCACCTCAAAGGTCAACTTTTCCACCCTGTAGTTGTTCTCATCACCGAAGGCCACTTCCAGTTCGATCTTGCCGACTGGATAAGCCGATTTACCGGGTACCACACCATGGAAGATAGTATTTGACTGGCTGAGGTTCTTATCAACTAGCCCCATACGACGGAAAGTCTCATAATAGAGGATGTTGATGCTGCTGCCTCCATCCATGAGTACCTTTGTGAACTTATAGCCTCCCACTTGAGGAGCCACCACTAAGGCCAGGTGGCCCGGGTTATCCACCCGGGGAGGGTGATCCTCCCTACTCCACACTATGGGCTGCTCCGACCACCGTAAGTAGCGTGGAACTGCCGGCTCGACAGCATTAACAGCCCTCTTGTGAAGCTTTTCGTCTCGTTTGCACAAACTAGTGGTGAACACGTGATACTGTCCACCGCTAAGCTGCTTTGGGTTGGTCTGATAGCCCCCCTGTTGCTGTTGATGACCCTGACCAGACTGTTGATTAAAGCCCCCTTGACCGTTCTGAGGACCGGAATTTGACCCGCCGCCCGGGCCATGAAAGCCGCCAGCGCCGGAGCCGCCGCGCCTGAGCCGCCGCCCGGGCCATTGTAGTTTTTAAATGCCTTCATGATAGCACAATCCTTCCACAGGTGAGTCGCTGGCTTCTCTCTAGAGCCGTGTCTCGGACAAGGTTCATTCAACAGCTGCTCCAGAGAAGGTCCTGACCCGCCGCCTCGGGGAGGGGGCCTCCCCTTGCGTCGCTGGTTGTTGCCTTGGGCGTTGGCTACGAACTCCAGGCTGCCATCGGCCTTGCGCTTGCCTCCTCCTTGATTCCCCGGGTTAAACTGAGGACCCTTGCCATTGCCGTTCTTCTTTCCCTTCCCTGTCCTTTCATCATCTGAAGGGGGATCCTTGGTACCATCAGAATCGGCGTACTTGACAAGAGCCGCCATTAGTGTACCCATATCCGTGCAGTCGCGTTTAAGCCGCCCAAGTTTCATCTTTAGGGGCACAAAACGACAGTTCTGTTCTAACATCAAGACTGCAGAGCCGGCGTCCATCTTATCTGATGAATGTATGATCTCCTTGACCCGGCGAACCCAATGGGTCGTGGATTCACCCTCCTGCTGCTTACAGTTAGTCAAATCCACAATTGACATAGACTGCCTACAGGTATCCTTGAAGTTTTGAATGAACCGGGCCTTCAGCTCAGCCCAAGACCCAATGGAGTTCGGTGGCAGCCCTTTTAACCACGTGCGGGCAGTTCCATCTAACATCATGGTGAAATATTTGGCCATGGCCGCCTCGCTGACCTCTAGCAGTTCCATAGCCATCTCATAACTCTCAATCCAGGCCGCAGGCTGTAAGTCAGCTGTATAGTTAGGCACCTTCCTAGGGCCCTTGAAATCCTTAGGTAGACGTTCATTACGGATGGCCGGCACCAAACAAGGGACACCCCCGGTCCTGGTAGAAATACCCACATCAACGGACGCCGTCGGATAAGCCGGGGGGGGTCTGATAAGCCGTCAATTGCGGCACCTGCTCCGCCTCTTGCCGTGCTTGGTCTGCTGCGTAGAAGGCTCCAACATGAGCCGGGCCATGGCCAGGGGGTGGGTCATGGCGTCGGACATTACTTGAGCCGGTCGCTGAGACCATGTGCCGGCTGTAACTCGGGCTCTGGCCTGGGCGAGGAGTTGAGTGGATCCTGTCCCGGCTGTAGGAGTACGCCTCTTGCTGTGCTAGAGCCGTCTGCAGGAGTTCCCTGACCCGGCGGGTTTCGACGGCTGCCGGAGAATTGCCGTCAACGGGAAGAGCCGCCAGTCGTGCTGCCGCAGCTACCATGTTCTCCAGCGGGTTATCGTAATGACCCGGGGGTATTGGCACATACTGAGGCGGGGCAGGGGGCACCTGGGGAGGCCCCATTACTAGTGGCTGAATAAGGGGTCCCGACCCGGGCGCAATGACCCCTGGTGGGTTACTGGATCCCGCACCCGGCGTGTTGAAGAGATTGCGCGGATCGTAAACCGGCGGGAGTCGAGACTGGGCCTTCTGATGCCTCCTTCTCATGACCTCGTTGGCCGCGTTCTGATCCATCGTGAGTTGGAAGGACTGCGCCTGAATCAACTGAGTCCGGGCGTCGAGAGCCGCCCGCTCCGCCGCCAGCCTGATCCCTTCTGCTGCAAGATCCTCTTTAGCTTTCATCAGATCCAATTTTAACTGTGCCACCTCCGCGTCATGCTGGGCTTGATCTGCCGGGTCAACCGTGGCAGTTAACAGGGCCGTCATCTTATCTGTGAGATCCATCAGCACCTGAGCCGGGGAAGGCTCCGGGTTTTCCGATCCGGCAGCGGGGTTCTGAACAGGCTGTGCACCAGCCATAAAAACTCCGACCTGACTTGGCGGCTCAAAAAGGTCCGGAATACTGTTGCCATCGGAATAACTCATGAGCCTGCCATCTTGAAGTTGGTACAACGAGTTTGACTCATCAGCGGCCGACTCGCCGTCAGAGCCGGCGGCCGCCTCATCCCCAGACCCAGATGGATCGGAGGGCCTTCCATGGATGCATCCCACAAAAGCGCGCTTTAAGGCAGGCCGGGCCCGGGCGGGTCGTGCGCGCTGAGCCGTTTCGATGAGATCGGCGCAGAGATCCGGCTCGGGGCCCGGCTCACCAACCTTGCCAATGAAGACATGAATTCCGCCAAAGGGGACCCGGTACCCGTACTCCACTGAGCCGGCGTCGGGGCCCCAGTCCGCATCGTCGATGTAGAGCTTGCCGCGACGACTCTTGGTCATCCGGCCCACAGCGTATCCCTTGAGCCCTTCGAAGCTGCCCTTCAAGAACTCAAATCCACCGTGCGCCGGCCCCACGGTGGGCGCCAACTGTCGTGGAATTGTCACGGCAGATGTCCTTGGGCTAGGACTTAGTCGTGGAGCCATCGCAACTAGGAAGCTTGAAGGGGTTATGCGGGACAAGGAACACGAGGGTTTATACTGGTTCGGCCCCTTACGGTGAAGGTAAAAGCCTACGTCCAGTTCGAGGTGTTATTGATTAGGGTTACGATCGCCAGGGAGCTAAACAGCTATGCCCGGCTCTCGGAGAGATCGTTGTCGCCCTTAAACCGCTGCCGGGTCGTCCCTTTATATAGGGAGGCTGACGCCCAGCAGCCCTTAGAGTCCCGGCCGGCTCATAAGAGTGTCCGGCTCGGACTCTACACAATACTTGCCTTACACTACAAGTCTACTATAACAATGATTGTAACTACGGGCTTTAAGCCATATCCGGGTCTCAGCCCATCTCTGGCCCATCATCCTGAAACTTAGCTCCGGGCTTCTGGTAATGATCCTTGGAGTAACCCGGCCCTCCTGGCGGGTGATCCCCAGGTCTATATCCTCAACAGGACCCAGAAGGAGAAGTGGAACGAATGGTGGTACGGGTGGTGCTGGATTGTGGAGAAGGAGCCACATCCATTTTGCGCCCCCCGACAAGAGCAAGTGTACCGTCGCGGCAACTGGGGCAACCTCGACCCTCAGGACAAGATGCTCACAGTCGCCATCACCAGAATCCACCGCCTCAAGACCGCCGGGCTCACCCTGGAGATGATTGGGCTGATTTCCTGCACCGTCGTATCGCCCCCCTGCACAACAAGGGGAGGCCGGCTTGGGATTTCTGGAACGCGACAGATATCATGGGACTACGCCCCGGCCTGAATCAGAACTTCACGGTGATGCAATACGCGTCCCTCTGCTCAAAGTTGTTCCAGCTCAAGGTCGACAAGCCCGGCAAGGCCAACAAGGGTGAGGAGGTCGACAAGCCGTTCAAGTTGCCGGCGGCCGTGGTCCCACTGTGCAAAAACTCTGCCCGGACCTCCATCATCGCCATGATGCCGGTGTTCAACGCCCACGACCTCGACCAGACCTGGGCTGAGCCGGACGCGGCGCGGGTGCAGGAGTTCTTCGACAGTTTGTCGGAGCGGTCTGTCCGTGAGGAAAACCAGCTCGTCTGCGACATCACCGACAAAGAGGTGGCGTACATCACCAGCAGGGCGGAAGAGGCAGATCTTGCCACGGTGGCCGACAGCGTCGGTTTTTGGGAAAACGAGGCCGCCGGGGAGCACAGCGGCGCCGCCACCCGGGACCCTTCTGCCGAGGAGGTGGCCGAAGAGGCGGCCGTTGATACGGACAAAGAGGAGTTGCCCGAGGAGCCCCAAGTCCAGGGGAGGAAGCGCATCCTCCGGCGGTTTGGCTCCAGCGAGCCAGTGCGGCGAGCTTCCTCGCCTGAAGAGGTCCCCGGCAGGAAGGCGACCACCAAGGCCGTACAGCGGCAAGGGGCCCAGGCGCAACCCGTGCGTCACACGAGGCACACGACCGTGGCGGCAAAGGAAGCAGCGGCCGCCGCCTCCTCTACGCCAAGCGTCCCAGGCCTCCATCCCCACCCCTCCGCGCAGACACCATACTAGAGGCCGATTACGACCTCTCTACCATGAGCCCGAACAGGAGGAGGCCACAGGAAGCGAGCGAAGAAAGGGACGAGTAAGTGCTCCATCACCTTCTCCATTTCCTGAATTCCTGTTTTGGTTATTTCGCATGACTTGACGTCGTCTTGGCTTGCCTCTGTAGGGACACGGAGACATTGGCCCCCGGCAAGCACCTCGAGCGTGCCGGAGGTGATCACGATCAGCCCGGGCTCCAGTCCATGACGCAGCCCCCGACTCAGCCACCAGTGTGAGTCCACTGCCCACTTTTCGTTGGCGGGCGCTGGAGTGTGTTTCTTCACCGTTAATCTTGCCGAGTTTGCAGGGGAAGAGCGGCAATAGGAGGGGCCGTCAAGGGCCGCCCCCAACATGCCTCCTCCATCAACCACCACACCACCCAGTGAAGGGTCCCCGGCAAGGGCTTCTACCGGCGAGCCCATGCCACCAAGGGAGAGATTCCCGGCAAGGCCCTCCCCCGACGAGCCCACACATGCGGAGGAGGAGCCAGTAAGCACAGGTGCCGGCGGCCCCATCCCGACAACAAGCGTTGGCGGGGAGGGAGCCACTCCTCCCCAACTTGTCATAGGTAAGCCGCCCTGCTCCTGATCTTGACTAGTTCACCAATGCAACTTGTTTTTGCTTCAAACCCCGATCCTGGTTTCATCTCCTTCCCCTCCTTCGTTTTCGAACCTCTCCTTAGTGGGTCAGATGGATGTCGATGGCACCATCGAGGAGATCGCCAAGGATGCCGCCACTGAGGCCAACAAGGTTGCCGACGATGAGGCCGCCAAGGGGGCACATGAAGAGGCCGCCAGGGGATCTGCCGGGGAGGCCAGCGAGGGGACCGGTGACCGTACTGATGGCATCCCTGCCTCAGGAGTGCCTGGCACTGCATCTATCCCAGAGCCCTCGGCTGCTGGGGCGACGGTGGCTGATGACCAACCATCCACCTCCAAAGCCCCCAACCCGTGCAGATACCTGAAGATCGGCAAGGATCTGTTTGTCACCATCCCTGGGATGGCAAGCACCGGAGCGCCTGCCGAGGGGGAGGTTTTTGAAGAAGAGGTCATCGTCGCTGCCGGGCTCCAGGTTGTTGATGAGCCAGGCACCAGCAGTGGCAGTTCCAATGAGGAGCATCTCCTCCAAGCCATGAGCAGCAACTTCCAGAAGCTTCAGGCACTTAACCGTGCCCGAAAGGAGAAGCTGGACTCTAGGATGGCAGTCGTCGACGCGGCAGAGGCGGGTTTCAAGGAGCGCGTCGAGCAAATGCAGGCCTGGTTTACAGTGGCCCGGCAGGATCTGAAGACCAGCCAGGAGCGGCTGGGTCAGCAGTGGAATGAGCTTCTGCTGAAGCAATCAGACATCGAGAAGGCCCAGGAGGAGGCCGCTGCATGGACCGCCAAGGAGGACGGTGAGCTAATGGAGCGCCGCGTCTCGCTCGACGCCCAAGAATAAGACCTGGCCGCTCGTGAAGAGGCGCTTGCCGCCAAGCTCCGTGGCAAGGGCGAAGAAATTGAGAAGCTCGTCGCGCAGTGGACCTAGGAACTGGAGCAGAAACACAAAGATGCACTCGCCGCTCTGGCTCTAGATCATGCTGGTAAACTGAAGGAGGCCATCGATGCTACCGAGGCCGCAGAGGCCGCCAAGAATGAGCTAGCCGACAAGGTGTAGGAGCTGGGGGCGAAGCTAGAGAAATATAGCAAGGAGGTCGCGGAGCTCAAGAGCGATAGGGACAAGACTATCGACACCTTGGCGGGCTTGCAGGTCACCATATCTGATAGGAAGAAGCTGCTCTCTGAAGCCAACAACTCCATTGCTGATCTGAAGCTGAAACTGACCACCCTGGAGGAGACCCTTGCGAGCAGCAGGGCCCGCGAGAAGACCCTGACCAAGAAACTCAAGGATGAGGAGCTACTGCTCGCAAGTGCTGCCGCCGAGCACAACGAGTTTGTGAGCGGCGTGAAGATCTGGACCGCACGCCTTGTCGATGTCTCAGAGAAGCTCACCATGCAGCTATCCACCATGGGTCCGCCGAGCATCAGGTACTCCCATGACGACAGGATTTCGGAGAGCGCCAGGATGACCATGTTCCCCGAGGCCGTCCTTGACGCCTTGAAGCTACTCCACGACCGCCGAGCGACCCACCTGGCCAACGAGTCTCGGAAGCTTTGCCGCGGCGCCCTCCTCAAGGTGCTCACCAAGGTGACTTACAGGAACCCCCGCCTTGACCTGAGCCAAGATAGCTTGCTGGCAGATGCGGACCGCAAGGCACTTCAAGAGCTTGTCGCGCCCGTCGTCAGCCTAGTTGAGCACGTCACGAGAGTGGAAGGCTAGCGCCGGGACTAGGCGCTCTGCTTCCCCTTGCCGCCATGGATCCGTACCCAAAACTATTCTGCTTAAATTAGAACTGCGGCAACTATTAATGTAATATAACTTGCTATGTTTCAGATTGAATGCATGCTATCTTCCTCGTATGATTCCTCTTTGTACGGTACACACCCTACGCGTTACCGGTGCGTGCACCCAGGCCGCGAGCGCTTTCAAGACAGATCCTTAGCAGCCTGCTAGGGGTGCCGCTGTCGGCAAGGCACCTTGCCGTTTATAGTGCAGCCACTCGTGCCGTTGAGCGGACTCAAAACGGGGCAAAGGCGCAACCAATCCCGACAAGGTTACTTTGCGTGCAAGTTTTTCTTATACAAAAACCGGGATCATTCGAGGAAAATAACCTGATATTAAAAAGAAATTTGCTTGAAGTCTCGTGACTTAGCTTTTTGCCATTGTATTCTTCTTCGCAAGATGCCACCTCGAGCGTCGCCTGTTGGCGTCCACACTCTCTATCCCCCCGGCAAACTTGTATGCGAGGGAACCTTCTGTCCTTTGTGAAAAAGAAACAACAGAAAATAGGAACGGAGCCTTGGCGGCTCATTAGTGCTTTCCAGCCCTATGCATCTCAAGAATGATGCTGATGGCTCTTCACGCGGCGGCGCCCGGGGTCACCAACGTCGCGGCGCCGCTCGTCGCGCACGACCTGGGAGGACCGCAGCGCGTGCCGGCGGGGTTGTCTTGGAGATTGCCGTGCTGTACGTAGGCAGCACGGCTCCAGACGGACCGACTGCCATGATCCCCTTCTTCTTGGGAGCCATGGTGATCGAGGAAACGACATGCTAACCCCTAGATCGGGTTTGCAGAATTCTTCTACCCCTACTTGGCAATGTCGGGGAGAACGACACCTACGGGATCACGCGGATCCCTTCTACGGTTTGGCAGGGAAGAGGGGTGGTGCAAAGAGCAGATCTAACATCAACACGACGGATTTTTACCCAGGTTCGGGCCGATGAGAAGCGTAAAACCCTAGTCCTACTTGAGTGTATATTCTTTGTTGTTGAGCTTCGGCTCCCTGCTCCGCATGCAAGCTGGGCCGAGAGGTTCAAAAGTCCGAATCCTCCACCAGTACGCTGTGGGCCTCCTTTTACATGTCCAAGGGGCTACCACAGTGGAATACAGGAGGTGTAAAGTAGCTAAAGTATCTATGTTTATCGCTGGCGTCTTAGGACAAACGCATTAAATGCGCTGCTTACGTGCCCTCTAGCCTTATCGGGGACGGGAATAGAGCTCGTCCCGTCCGTCGCCGCCCCGCCCTGTTTCGACACGCATCCATGCCGACGAGACATGCAGTGCCAGGTTGGCTGGCCAGCTGCAGAGCTGGAGAGGTCGCAGGGTCTTCACGAAGATCTGCATGTCACCACGCAGGTGCTTGCTAGGTTGGCGAGCCGGCCACTACGCTGGAGCGGTGACGGGGTGGCAGAGCCTTGCTGTGGTCTTGCCAATTCCCCTGGCGAGGATCTTGTCGGGGCCTCGTAGACGTCCTCGACAAGGGCCTTGCTAGGAACTGCGCTTTCTGGCCTGCACAAAGATCTGCACGCCACTACGCGCGCGCACGCCCCTGGGCCTTGGCCTTAACATTGTCGATGGTGTCAAAGCTCTCAACCACAAGGGTGGTGCCTTTGTTAGTGATCTTTAAATCATCCCTGCAAGGATCTTACCGGGGTCTCGGAAGCTGCCTCGGCAAGGATCTTGCCGGGGGTCCAGCTCGTCCTCTGTTCTCTGGTCTCTGGCTTGGTTGCTTCTCCTTGCCTTGTATCTCGTTTTTATCCTTGATCGCCCCCTTCATGCCTCGCCGCGCGTGGGGCCACAACTGCCCGTGCACAAATATGGGGTGCTAAAGGGCCCAAACCTTAGTACACCGACACTATGCCTAAGCCGTATGTTCTATAAAGTATGCTATACTTTGTACCAGACCTATCGTGTACCTTTCCATGAGTTTCGCAAGGTGGTACAATAGTGATCTAGGAGTGGATCACTGGACCGCGGTCAAAGTTATCCTTAGTTACCTAAGAGGACTAAGGAAACATTTCTCGGTTATGGAGGTGATAAATAGTTCTTCGTAAAAAGTTACGTCGATGCAAGCTTTTACACCGATCCGGATGACTCTGAGTCTCAATCTGGATACATATTGCAAGTGAGAGCAATTAGCTAGAGTAGCTCCATGCAGAGCATTGTAGACATACAAAATTTGCAAAATACATACGGCTCTGTATGTTGCAGACCCGTTGACTAAACTTCTCTCACAAGGAAACATGATCACACCTTAGTACTCTTTTGGTGTTAATCACATAGCGATGTGAAATAGGTTATTGACTCTAGTAGACCCTTTGGGTGTTAGTCATATGGAGATGTGAACTAATCACATAAAGATGTGAACTATTGGTGTTAAACCACATGACGATCTGAACTAGATTATTGACTCTAGTGCAAGTGGGAGACTGAAGGAAATATGCCCTAAAGGCAATAATAAAGTTGTTATTTATATTTCTTTATACCATGAATTTTTTTTATTATTCATGCTAGAATTGTATTAACTGGAAACTTGATACATGTGTGGATACATAGACAAAACACAGTGTCCCTAGTAAGCCTCTACTAGACTAGCTCGTTAATCAAGGATGGTTAAGTTTCCTAACCATAGACATGTGTTGTCATTTGATGAATGGGATCAAATCATTATTAGAATGATGTGATGGACATGACCCATCCGTTAGCTTAGCATAATGATTGTTAAGTTTTATTGCTATTGCTTTCTTCATGACTTATACATATTCCTTTGACTATGAGATTATGAAACTCCCGAATACCGGAGGAACACCTTGTGTGCTATCAAACAACACAACGTAACTGGGTGATTATAAAGATGCTCTACAGGTGTCTACGAAGGTGGTTGTTGGGTTGGCATAGATAGAGATTAGGATTTCTCACTCCGAGTATCGGAGAGGTATCTCTGTGCCCTCTCAGTAATGCACATCACGATAAGCCTTGCAAGCAATGCGACTAATGAGTTAGTTGCGGGATGATGCATTACGGAACGAGTAAAGATACTTGCTGGTAACGAGATTGAACTAGGTATGAGGATACCGATGATCGAATCTCGGGCAAGTAACATACCGTTGATAAAGGGAACGATGTATGTTGTCATTGTGGTTTGACCGATAAAGATCTTCGTAGAATATGTTGGAACCAATATGAGCATCCAGGTTCCTCTGTTGGTTATTGACCAGAGATATGTCTCGGTCATGTCTACATAGTTCTCGAACCCGTAGGGTCCGCACGCTTAACGTTCGATGACGATTTGTATTATGAGTTATGTGTTTTGGTGACCGAAGATTGTTCGGTGCCGGATGAGATCACGGACATGATGATGAGTCTCAAAATGGTCGAGAGGTAAAGATTGATATATTGTACGATGATATTCGGACACCGAAATGGTTTCGAAATGGTTCGGGTATAGTTCGGAGAACCGAGGGGTTACCGGAACCCCCCGGGGAAGTAATGGGCCTTCATGGGCCATAGGGGAGAGGGGAGGCAGCCCATAAGGGGTGGTCGCGCCCCTCCCATAGGGAGTCCGAATTGGACTAGGGGAGGGGGCACACCCCCTTTCCTTCTCCTCTTCCCTCTCCCTTCCCCCTTTCCCCCTCATGAGAAGGAAAAGAGGGGGGGCATATCCTACTAGGACTAGGAGTCCTAGTAGGACCCCCCTCCTTGGCGCGCCCCTTGTGGCTAGCCTCCTCCCCTCCTCCTTTATATACGGGGGCAGGGGGCACCCCAAAGCACAACAATTATTCTCTTAGCCGTGTGCGGTTGCCCCCTCCACATTTTACTCCTCCGGTCATAGCGTCGTAGTTCTTAGGTGGAGCCCTGCGTGGATCACATCACCATCACCATCACCACACCGTCGTGCTGACGAAACTCTCCCTCGACCCTCTGCTGGATCAAGAGTTTGAGGGACGTCATCGAGCTGAACGTGTGCTAAACTCGAAGGTGTCGTACGTTTGGTACTAGATCGATTGCATCGGGAAGACGTTGGTCTACATCAACCGCGTTAACCTAACGCTTCCGCTTTCGGTCTATGAGGGTACGTCGACACACTCTCCCCCTCTCGTTGCTATGCATCTCTTAGATAGAGCTTGTGTGATCGTAGGAATTTTTTTGAAATTGCATCCTACATTCCCCAACAACCTCGTCCTCGCCTGTCTTGCATGCCAGGCAAGGGAGGCTTTCCCTTGGTGATATCTTGCTTCCTTCGGCTTGACTTGGTCTTCTTGATCCGCCATTTGATTCCTCGAAGAGATGATCTCTTCTACTTGGTTTGGTGTTTGATGTCGCAACCTTGCCAGGCCGGTGGTTTGCTGTCCGCGCACAAGTCAGGGGGAAACATACACCCCTGTTTGTGTACCCCGACCGAAGCCCCGAGCCTGAGCCATACATGTCGCTGGGTTCATCGGGTGATACGTCTGCAACGTATCTATAAATTTTGATTGTTCCATGCTATATATGCATTAATATGCTATTTTATATTTTTTGGGACTAACCTATTAACCTAGAGCCGAGTGCCAGTTCCTGTTTTTTCCCTGTTTTTGACTTTGGCAGAAAAGGAATAAGAAGCAGAGTCCAAACATAATAAAACCTTTGGTATGATTTTTCTGTAAAAGTAAAAAACAAGGAAAAAACAAAAACTGGGACTGGGCTCTAGGTTAAAAGGTTAGTCCCAAAAATCATAAAAAATAGCATATAAATGCATATAAAACATCCAAGATAGATAATATAATAGCATGGACAATCAAAACTTATAGATACGTTGGAGACGTATCAAGCATCCCCAAGCCTAATTCCTGCTCGTCCTCGAGTAGGTAAATGATAAAAACAGAATTTTTGATGTGGAATGCTACCTAACATATTTATCAATGTAATCTTCTCTATTGTGGCAAGAATATTCAGATCCATAAGATTCAAAACAAAAGTTTAATATTGATATAAAAACGATAATACTTCAAGCATACAAATAAAGCAATTATGTCTTCTCAAAATAACATGGCCAAAGAAACCTTATCCCTAAAAAATCATATAGTCTGGCTATGCTCCATCTTCATCACACAAAATATTCAAATCATGCGCAACCCTGATGACAAGCCAAGCAATTGTTTCATACTTTTGATGTTCTCAAACCTTTTCAACTTCCACGCAATACATGAACGTGAGCCATGGACATAGCACTATAGGTGGAATAGAAGGTGATTGTGGAGAAGGCAAAAAGAAGGAGATAGTCTCACATTAACTAGGCGTATCAACGGGCTATGGAGATGCCCATCAATAGATATCAATGTGAGTGAGTAGGGATTGCCATGCAACGGATGCACTAGAGCTATAAGTTTATGAAAGCTCAAAAACAAACTAAGTGGGTGGGCATCGAACTCGCTTGCTCACGAAGACCAAGGGCAATTTGAGGCAGCCCATCATAGGAATATACAAGCCAAGTTCTATAATGAAAATTTCCCACTAGTATATGAAAGTGACAACATATGAGGCTCTCTATCATGAAGGTCATGGTGCTACTTTGAAGCACAAGTGTGGTAAAAGGATAGTAGCATTGCACCTTCTCTCTTTTTCTCTCTTTTTTGTTTTTTTTGTTTGGGCCTTCTATTTTTTTTTCGTCTGGAGTCTCATCCCGACTTGTGGGGGAATCATAGTCTCCATCATCCTTTCCTCACATGGGACAATGCTCTAATAATGATGATCATCACACTTTTATTTACTTTACAACTCAAGAATTACAACTCGGTACTTAGAACAAAATATGACTCTATATGAATGCCTCCGGTGGTGTACCGGGATGTGCAATGAATCAAGAGTGACATGTATGAAAGAATTATGAACGGTGGCTTTGCCACAAATACGATGTCAACAACATGATCATACAAAGCAATATGACAATGATGGAGCGTGTCATAACAAACAGAATGGTGGAAATTTGCATGGCAATATATCTGGGAATGGCTATGGAAATGCCATAATAGGTAGGTATGGTGGATATTTTGAGGAAGGTATATGGTGGGTGTATGGTACCGGCGAAAGTTGCGCGACACTATAGAGGCTAGCAATGGTGGAAGGGTGAGAGTGCGTATAATCCATGGACTCAACATTAGTCATAAAGAACTCACATACTTATTGCAAAAATCTATTAGTTATTGAAACAAAGTATTATGCGCATGCTCCTAGGGGTATAGATTGGTAGGAAAAGACCATCGCTCGTCCCCGACCGCCACTCATAAGGAAGACAATAAATAAATAAATCAAGCTCCGACTTCATCACATAACGGTTCACCATACGTGCATGCTACGGGACTCACAAACCTTAACACAAGTATTTCTCAAATTCACAACTACTTACTAGCATGACTCTAATATCACCATCTTCATATCTCAAAACAATCATAAGGAATCAAACTTCTCATAGTATTCAATGCACTTTATACGAAAGTTTTTTTTATATCCCTCTTGGATGCCCATCATATTAGGACTAAATTCATAACCAAAGCAAATTTCCATGCTGTTTAGAGAGACTCTCAAAATAATATAAGTGAATCATGAGAGTTCAACAATTTCTTCAAAATAAAACTACCGCCATGCTCTAAAAAGATATAAGTGAAGCACTAGAGCAAATGACAAGCTACTCCAAAAGATATAAGTGAAGATCAATGAGTAGTTGAATAATTATGTAAGTATGTGAAGACTCTCTAACATTTAAGACTTTCATATATTGGGATATTATTCAAACAGCAAGCAAAACAAAACAAAATAAAATAAGCTCCAAGCAAAACACATATCATGTGGTGAATAAAAATATAGCCCCAAGTAAAGTTACCGATAGACGAAGACGGAAGAGGGGATGCCTTCCCGGGGCATCCCCAAGCTTAGGCTCTTGGTATCCTTGAATAGTACCTTGGGGTGCCTTGGGAATGCCCAATCTTAGGCCCTTGCTACTCCTTATTCCGTAGTCCATCGAAACTTCACCCAAAACTTGAAAACTTCACAACACAAAACTTAACAGAAAACTCATAAGCTCCGTTAGTATAAGAAGATAAATCACTACTTAGGTATTGTTTTGAACTCATTCTAAATTTATATTGTTGCTATATCTACTGTATTACGACTTCTCCATGGTTCATACCCTCCGATACTAGCCGTAGATTCATCAAAATAAGCAAACAACGCGCGAAAATAGAATCTGTCAAAAACAGAACAGTCTGTAGCAATCTGGGCTATTCCTGTAAGTGTCACAAACAGCCCTAGAGTTTGTACTAAAATAACACCTTAAGATACACATCAACCAAAACCCTAATGTGACCTAGATAGTCCAATGTCACCACAAGTGTCCGCGGGTTTGATTATACGATATGCATCACACAATCTTAGATTTATCTATTCAACCCAACACAAAGAACTTCAAAGAGTGCCCCAAAGTTTCTACCGGAGAGTCAAGACGAAAACGTGTGTCAACCCCTATCCATAAGTTCACAAGGTCACAGAACCCGCAGGTTGATCACAAAAACATACGTCAAGTAGATGACGTGAATATCCCATTGTCACCACAGATAAACACATGCAAGACATACATCAAGTGTTCTCAAATCCTTAAAGACTCAATCCGATGAGATACCTTCAAAGGGAAAACTCATTCCATTACAAGAAGGTAGAGGGGGAGAAACATCATAAGATCCAACAATAATAGCAAAGCTCGCGGTACATCAAGATCGTGCCAAATCAAGAACACGAGAGAGAGAGAGAGAGAGAGAGAGAGAGAGAGAGAGATCAAACACATAGCTACTGGTACATACCCTCAGCCTCGAGGGTGAACTACTCCCTGCTCATCATGGAGAGCACCAAGATGATGAAGATGGCCACCGGTGATGATTTACCCCCGCCCCGACAGGGTGCCGAAACAGGGTCTCGATTGTTTTTTGGTGGCTACAGAGGCTTGCGGCAGCAGAAATCCCTATGTAGGTCTGTTCTGGAGGTTTGGGGATATATAAGAGGTGTTGGCGTTGAGAACAAGTCAGGGGAGTCCACGAGAGGCCGAAAAGGTCGGAGGGCATGCCCTAGGGTGGTGGGGGCGCCCTCCACCCTTGTGGAGGCCTTGGGACTCCTCTGGTGCATCTCTGGTACTCCGTGGGCTTCTTTTGGTCCAAAAACAATCGTCGTAAAGTTTCAGGTCATTTGAACTAAGTTTGATATTCCTTTTCTGTAAACTCAAAAACAAGGAAAAAACAGAAACTGGCACTGGGCTCTAGATTTAGTCCCAAAAATCATATAAAATAGCATATAAAACATCCAAGATAGATAATATAATAGCATGGAACAATAAAAAATTATAGATACGTTGGAGACGTATCAGCTGCTGAGGGGAGCAAGTGGGCAGCGGAGCAGGACAGGAGGCAGAGGGGAGACGTCATCTTCTTCCCGTCGAATCTGGACGGCGAAGTGCTGGAAGCAAAGTATAGATACCTGCGGGGGAAGGAATTCCCAAAAGGGCATGGCGCACCCAAAGTTCTGGCGGAGGGGAAAGAGGACCAGCCAGATTCATACCGATTCTTCTGTGCGTATTTCATCTGCGGCCTCTGCCCTCCCTTCTCAGATTTCTTTGTTTCCATGATGATTATCTATGGCTTCCATCTTCTGGATTTCACGCCAAATGGAATGGTGTGTATGGCGATTTTTGCCCACTTGCGCGAGAATTTTGTCGAAGTTGCCCCGAATGTTGACTTGTTCAGGCACTATTTTGTCCCGCGGGTGGAGAACAAAGTCTATTGTACCTGGAACATAAGTTGTTTGCCACGAGTGACAAGGGGAAGTTGGGATTACCTCCCAAGTCAACAGCATGGAAGATGGGAGGAATGAGGAATGGAGAGTAGATTGGTGCTGGATCCAAGACGAGAAGGCCCCAGATTCCTGCCAAGCGCTGAAAGAGTCCGTTGAGCGCGGCAACGATTGGAGGGAAGTCGGCCTCTCCAACGACAAGCTTCCGCCCGGCAATAAATAGGATAACCCGCCTAAAGGCTATCAGGGTAACTATCAGGCATGTGGGAGCCGACTTCCTCCTTCATCGCATCGCACCAGTGCAGAAGAGGGACAGGTTCCCCTGGGAGTATGGGGATGGAGTGGATAGGATGAGATTGCTCCCTGGCCTGACCAACAATCTGTCAGCCTATGGCCATGCTTGGTTGTGTGATCAACTGTTTGGCAGCTTTGGGCTGTTCAAGTTGCCGACAAACATCATCCCAATGAGCATCAATTCCGCCAGGGACCAGATCTTGAAATGGATGCCAGATTGCAATGCTCTTGGAATTTCGGGTGACTGGAAGTTACCCACACTCGACGAAGAGCTTGCATGGTCCTCCGTCCTGGTGGAAAGGGCTACCAGGGTGGAGTCAAATATGTACAAGTGCACCTCCAAGGTGGAGGAGGCGTACATCAGGAAGCGGCTGGAGGAGGACATGGCGCTTCGGGCTGCCGCGATGGCGAAGGCTGGAAAGGGAACAAAGGGAAAGGAGGAGGCTGAGGACGAAGGTTCCTCCCACGGCAGGAGCGACGCGCAAGCCACGGAGGAGGCTGCCGGGGATGATCCTGCCGGGGGTGAGCATGCCGGGGACGAGCCTGCTAGGGATGAGCCTTCCGGGATGGAAGCTCTATACACCGCGGCAGCAGAGGCCCAGGAGGAAGAGGAGGATGAGGAGGCGGAGCAGGCCAAGGAGGAGTGGCTCACGGCAGGCCCTCAAGCCCCCGAGCCAGTCTTGGACGAGCGCCCTCGTAGGCGGGTTGCCAACCGGGGTGCGGTGGTTCCCGATACTGCACCTGCCGCCAAGAAGGTGAAGGTTATTGCAACCAAGAGAAACAAGTAGGATGTGGTGCCTCGGCAGTCCTCCCGCCTCGCTCGGGCTAAAACCCCTCCCGCCAAGCAATCTGCGGCTGTGGGAGTTGACTCCAGCTCCCGATCCGGCTCGAGCTCCTCGTAGAACTCGTCCTCGTCGGAGTCCCCTGCGCCTCGGCAAAGCCCAAAGATGCCTGGAAGTTCCGTTCCTCCGCCCCAGAAGAGAGGCCGGGCGCCCTCAACGCCCATTGAGTTTGAATTGAACTCCATGCTCATCATGAAGAGTAAGAGAGAACAATCCCCATCTCTTGTAGTAGTTTCAATATGCATGCTTGCTCTTGTTGACTGAACTTTTGCTTGCTGCCTTTGTTAGGGAGGAGGAGGAGACAGAGACTCTCATCCACCAGTCCAAATGACTCAAGCGCCTGGAGCCGCCGTACACTATGGAGGGCACATGCCTGGTGGGGAGCAGCATGAACGACCCGACACCAAGCCCCCAGCTCAGCCCTCGGCACAAAAGCACGGAATTAGCCCCTCCTATGGGGAGCGATGCAGGAGAGCTCCAAACCTCCTCGGTTGGAGGAGGAAGAGAGATGAACCAGGACGAGCCCTCCAGGAAGGACCTACTCCGCCTGCCGATCGAGTTGAACAGCCCCCGATGATGGCTTCAACAGGAGAGCTTGCCCAGGACGACATTGTGGTTGTCATGGGAGGGGACGGAAACCATGGCCCGACAACTTATGTTGCTGGGGAAACTGAGGCCTCCGCCCGGCAGACTCCTCCGGGTAATTCATCTGTTCTTTTCTCCTTCCTTCTCTTTTTTTACCATCTCGCTTCACGCTCCAGGGTTCACTGATACTTCCGCTTCTTGATTTTTTCTTGCCATCTTCGCTTGCAGTCCCTCAGGCCGAAGAGCCTGAACTGCTAGAAGAAGTGGCTAGCATAGGGAGAGACGTTGTGGATGAAGCCGCCAAGATTGCTGCCGTAGAGGGGCGGGGACATGCTATCAGGAATGTCCATGAGCCTTCGACGAAAAGGGAGTAGATCCTTGACGGTGCACTAGGGGCGGGGGCGATGGTCAAGGAGAAGGTTCCCCTCCAAACCATGGACCCCATTCCCTCATTCGGTACCATGGCGGGGGACTCGCAGCCAGCCTCGAACCAGTTGGTGCTTGCGCTCGCGCAGCCTGGGCTCGGAGCCCCCAGCTCGTCAGTGGCGACGAGTTCGGAACTTGATGAAGAGCTCCAGCGCATTCTGGCATCACTGTATCAAGAGGTCGACGATTATGTCGCTGTCACGATAGACTTGTCTTTTATGTAGGCCATGGCGGCAGGCATTGAGGAGATGCAGGGCTGGCACAGCCATAAATGGCAGGCGCTCAAGGAGAAGCGCCAGTCTGCTAACAAGGTAGACCAGCAACTAAGGGACAAGGGTAGCGAGTTGCTCGACTGGCACGACAAGCAGTTCCAGGTCCTGATGAGGCAGCAGGAGACAATCTTGATGGTGAGGGAGGATGTCATTGCCCGGGAGGATTGCATGGCGGAGCGCAAGGCGCTTCTGGATGCCAGAGAGCAGGACATCTCCTCTAGGGAGGTGAAGCTTGACGCCACCCTCCATGCCAAGGATGACGATCTGGAAGCCCTCGGGTAGCAGCGCACCAAGGAGCTAGAGCACAAGCACAAGGCCGCCCTAGATGCCCATATTGCTGATTCTGCTACCCAGCTGGAGAAACTTGCTAATGACCTTTCCGCTGCATCCACTGCCAAGACTGACCTTGACCAACATGTGACCAAGCTGACGGAAGAGCTTGCCGGGAGCGCCAAGGAGGACGCGACACTTAAGGAGGAGGTGCAGAAAGCAAAGTTCATTCTGAAGGATATACAATCACAGCTCTCCTCCAAGAGCCAAGGCCCCGAGACTGCCAATGGCACCATTGAAGACTTGAAGGCCAGGATTGGCACCTTGGAAAGCTCGGTAGATGACGGACACAGCAAGGCGTCTTCGGAAGGATGTAGAAGACAGATTGGCGAACCATTCCGAGCAGGTCGACCTCTAGATCAAGAGCTTGATTGATATTGCTGAGCGTCTCACTACTCAGACTCCAGCCATGGGAATGGAAGGGCCAGTCTTTTTGGCCAGCAGGCAGGAGGTCCCCAGCATCAAGCTAGGGATGTTCTTCAACAAGCTGATCGACAAGCTGAAGGCGCATGAAGAGGGAAGGGCATGTCGCTTCGCGACTGAATACCAGAAGCTTGCCCGCGACGCCCTCTTCATGGTTTTGAGCAATATCGCCTGCCGCCATCCGGACCTCGACCTTGTCGATGGCTTCAGGAAGCCGCCGGAGGGCGCAGATGTTTCTACTGCCAAGGAGAAGGCTGCCCCCTTGCTGCCAAGGTCCTTTCCGCCCCAACGGCTCCACATGGTCGCCAGGCCCGACACTGAACTGTTCTTGCCATCGCGCTATCCTGTAACAAAACATGATGCATGTCTTGTGTTTAGACATTGTTTTATTTATGCTTGCGTGGAACTGATGTTTTTGCTTAATCTTAATTTCGTTTTTACCCCTCTAGAGTTCACCTGTCTGTGTTTGTGTGATTAGTCCCTATGCATGTTTTGGTTGCCTGCCGGTATCATATTTGTCGTGATTGTCATAAGGGTCAGGCCCTTAGCATTCATCTTGGCATGGATGCGTCCCGACAAGTTTTTCCTTGGTAGTTTTTGATGCAGCCACTCATTCTGTGAGCAGGCTTGGAACAGAACATGGGTGCAGATAGAAAAACTAGCAAGGTGCCATTAAATGAAGGATTTCCTCATAAGAACACTTTGATACCCAAGGGATAAATAAATGCGAAATCTTAGACTCGTAAGGGAGCAATGACTACTTGGACTTAGCTTTTGTCCTTGCTTCCTCCCATTCCCCTCAGCTGCGAATGCTTGCCGCGTTTGCGTGCTTCGGGAAGGATCGATGTCGTGCGCGTAGTTCTATAGTTCCTAGAAGGGGCCGGTAAAAAAATCATATGTACCTGGCAGGCGGCACGACGTGGTGCAAGGTACGACCGGTTTCTCTCTCATCCCGTCCATACTTATAAACAATCTGGTGGCGGCTGGCACAGAAGTCACGCTAATGCGGATGGCCTTGCCGGAGCGCACTTGTCAGGGCTTTGATCAACGGATTCGCACCAGTGCTACACTTAGGATTTCCCTAAGTAGGGTAAATGCTGAAACGAGTTTCGCGCGGTACTCATCAACAATGATGATGCTAAAAACCCAGAGTGGCTCGATTTTCGGTGAGTGAGAGTGGCAGAAAGAGAAACCTTGTACCTATAAACTTTGATCCTTTCCCCTGACGATAATGCCGCCTGAACTGTTGGGGTTAGCTCGCCGCCATCATTTCTGATTCTTGCCGCTGCAGCAGCTTTGGCGGAGGGAGGTGATGGAAATCGAAGAGGTGTGGGGGAAGCGATATCGTCCCCTCTAGTTCATTTCACCCCCCGCCTTTTCTTGGGGTTCACGGATGATGAAGCCGTCGATGAAGAAAATGAGGATGAAGATGACGCGATGTGTACGCTTCTCAGGTCCGTGCAAGCGCTTCCCCCTACTTGGTGCGCCAAAGATGTCGTGCGAAACCTCAGCCACCTATGGGGCCATGAGCCCCTTGTGGTTCGGTAGGTGGGATGGGCACATTGCAAAAAGAGCGGAGAACGTCGCGCAGCATGGCAGAGATCACGCGGGCAATTTTACCCAGGTTTAAGCCACCGCGAGGCATAAAACCCTACTCCTGCTTTGGTGGATTGATGGTGGATTGTGGTGGAAAGCGCAACGCTCTAGCCCGGCAGGGTTGCCTCGGGACAAGAGCAGCTATGCGCGTACGAGTGTACAAGGGTCTGAATCCTTTCTATGGTTGACACGAGCCTCCTTTTATAGATCAAGGGGTCACCACAATGGCAAATCAGCCATTGTGTGCTGATTAGATGGCGAACTGTGCTATCATAACTAACTATGCAAACAGGGCAGAGCGCATTAAATGCACCGCTTAGTGTCACATCATGGCATGCCCGGTAAGCCTTGGTGGGCTGTTCTGCCACCTTCCCTCCTGCCTGCATGACACGTCTCTGGACGGTTGTTATTTGGAGGTGATTTCCATAGGAAGTGGCTGCCATGTTGCTAGAAACAACCACTTATTCACTTGGTGGCTTGACACTGCACCGATTGATGACTTGTGTCGCTCTGAGGTGGAGTGGTGGAGCCTTGGTGGGGTAGTTTGCTTTCCTAGTGCCCGGCAGGCCTGCCGGGACAGTCTTGACGCTTGTCTTTGGGGTAACCTCGTCCTCGCCAGGCTCGCATGCCCGGCAAGGGAGGCTTTCCCTTGCTGATATCTTGCTTCCTTCGGCTTGACTTGGTCTTCTTGATCCGCCCTTTGATTCCTCAAAGAGCTGATCTCTTCTACTTGGTCTGGTCTTGGATGTCACAATCTTGCCGGGCCTGTGGTTTGCTGTCCGTGCACAATTCAGGGGGAAACATACACCCCTGCTAGTGTACCCTGACACACGGGGCTATCATTGCTCTGAATGTGAAGGGACGCCGGTTGGCCTACTCATATTGCTTATAAGAGGGCGAAGGGAACAGAGCCCCAACCCATCTCTGTCTTCTCGTCTCTATGCCTCCAACCCTTGCCGTGGTAGTCATGGCACCTGTGAGGAGGTTCACCGCCGCTGAGAAGGGCAAGGCACCACGGGAGGAGCCGGAGCTGCCGCCGCCCAAGAGGGTGCACGACCGTCCCCGCAAATCCGACACAACGCCCATGGCGGCCCACTGGCGGTCCGTACCGGCTCCGGAAGCCATGGGAAGAACCCCACTCACGGAAGCGGCTGCGGAAGCCGTGGCGGTCGTGGCCGAGGGGGAGGCATGCAGTGGCCGCCCGGCGACCTCGATCACGGGCTCATTCAGCCGATATGGCCCGCGAGTTTGTGGTGAGGATGAAGAGTCCACCCCGCACAACAATCCAGCTCCCGAACTCCTTCACGGAGAGCTGCCGGTGGGCGGATCCACTGGGTTGTAGCTGGAGCCTGACGGCTGCTGCAACAGGTCCTCGTGGGCAAAGGTTGAGGTCACCCCCTCTAGCTACATGAAGGTTGTAGCCATTCGCCCATGCCCGTGGCCAGAAGGGGAGGCACACCCTCCACTTCATGTACGACGGGGCGACGACGCTCTTCGTCAAGATCTTCGGGGAGGCCTGCGGACACCTGGGATGCTGCCCGGAGAGCGACATCAGTGGAAGCGACCACCTCTCCTCTGACAACAACGGCCGCGGCGGTGGCGACGTACTCAGTTGTGAACTCGCCCTTGGCAACGACCGTGACCTGTCCAGCAGTGACGGCACCTCCTCCGAGGGAAGTGGGAGCAATGACGACTACGACAAGTCGCCGTGGAACTGGATCAAGGTGGAGGACGACCTCGGCTAGGATCCGGCGGTGTCGAAACCGGGGCCTCAGGAGTGTCCGCCTCTGGGAGGAAGTGCATTTTGTTTATTTTTATTTCCTGCATCAAAATCATTAAGGGCCCCGTGGGGGCGTGTAAGGAACAACGGCGCTTGCGCCCTTATCTTAATGCTTCTATTCGCGTTTTAAGTCATGCTGGCGTCTCTCGTTTGGGCTCGAGCACCTTTTTCTTTGCGATAGCTTAGTGCTCTCCGTTGCTGGGACCCAGTCCCTAGGCAAGCCTCTGCCATCATTGGTATGCCAGGTCGTGATACCGTGTGCAAGGCCAGGAGGTGAGCGACACGAGGTCTGGTAAGAGCTCCTGGGGCGCGGTGCTCAAGAGGCCCCCCTTGACGTGCAAGTGGCTTTCGAGAGAGAAAGGGGTTTTTCACCCAGACAAAATCGCGAAAACGAAGGTGAAGCATTAATAGTAAGCCTCGCGCCCGGCACGGAGAAGATGACTTAGCTCGGGGTGCTCGTGGTGCACGAAGGATTCCCGCGTCATGAGGGAATGCTTCCCTAGAGCCTGGTCCTCCGCTTTTGCTCTGAAATGGATCAACACAAGTCCGTCTAGGGGTGCGTGAAAAGATTGGCGTCCTTTAGTATTTTAAGCAATGCCTACCCAGCTGGACCGCGCCCCTCTTCCCATGCATCCTCGCGAGGCTTGCCTCTCATTTCTTTCTCACCAGGGTGCTCTACATCCTCAGGACCCGGCCCTTGAGCGAAGCTCACCGCCGTTGGTATGTCAGGTCGCGATGCCTGGGACAAGGCCACGGGTGAGGGCCCGAGAGCTAGTAGGGCTCGTGAGGCGCGATGCTCAAGAGCCCCATTTTAACATGCAAGCGGCTTGCACAAAAAGGAGTGGTTCGCCTCGCGGAGCTTTCAAGGAGAAGGACTTTTGCAAGCGACACGCGGCGCATGAAGTGATTTTACTTAGCCTTTTGCGAATAAAACCGCTGCCTGATCAAGGTCGGCCCTCCTGAGGTGGTGGCACGTCACCCGAGCACCACTCGAGTGCCTGCCTCCCGTAGTTCCTGCACAATAACCAATCACAAGATACAAAGGGCAGTGCGCACTTGCCGATCAGCTCAAGATTGTTCCGTGAGAAGACAAGGCACTAAGTACCTGGTGAGGCACTCCAAAAAAAATACACTTCCGTGATGATACGTGTTTGTCACGGTAGGTCACGTTTTCTTTCATGCATGTACATCCATGATGATTTTATGACAGAATCAAGATAGTCATACCCGTGCTGTCATAGAAGTGTTCCATGACATTACCAAAATTATCATCACGGAAGTGTCCACTTCCATGACGATAAATGGCGCGTCATGGAAGTGCTTTCATCAAGGGTAACCGACACATGGCATCCACCGTAACGAGTCGCCGTTAAACTATCAGGTCCGGTTTTGGATCCGATAACCCGTTAACAGCCCGGACGAATGTGGATTTTCCATGTGTAAAATTCTCAATGGCCAGAGGAACCATTTGTGGGCTCACCGTTGGGACAGATGTCATCCACTCATTGGACAGGAGGCGCCTATGATACGTCGACACATGGCATGGCCCAACAGAGGCCCATTCCGGTGAAAAGGCCGGCCCGTTTGACTTGGTCAAAAGGTAGCGGGCCGGCCCACGAAAAGCCTGTCAACGACCTATTCGTATATAGCACATTCACGACCAGCTAACTCACGACCCATTACAGCCTATCCGAATTAAGCCCAGTAGCTTCATCTGGGCCGTCCAATATGATTCCAGCCCGTTGTAACTTCCGGCCCATGTATGGCCCATGACGTCTTTTTGCCCATATGATGCCCTTTGTAACTCTTGGCCCATTAATGGCCCGTGGTGAAACTGGCCCATAATGAACAGTGTACCACCTTATACCCATTAACGACCTATTATTCCATTGGGTTGTTTCCATCCCATGTTATCTTTTGGCCTTCTTAGGGCCCATTTATTCTTGGTCTCATTTCCAGCATTCGGTTACATATGGCCCGTTACTGGCCTTTTCTGCCTGTGGGCCATATTCATCCATGGTTACAGTCGGCCCGTTTGTGGCCCGTTAATCCATTCAGCCATTTTCATAGCGTCATAAAATACGGCCAATTAACGACGGCCCATTATGGTCGGCCCATGAACGGACGATTCCAACTCTAGCCCGTTTACGGCCCATAATGCGGTCTGTTATTGGCCCATGTTTGGCCAATCGATCATATGGCCCGTAGAAGGCCCATTGATGCTACGGCCCGTAGAAGGCCCATTGTTTCTACGGCCCGTAGAAGACCCATTGTTTCTAAGGCCCGTAGGAGGCCCATGGTCACTACAGTAAATATGTAGCCCATGGTTACTGTGGCCTGGTTTTAGAAAATAGGTTATTGCGGCCACTAGCAAATCGCGGAAAAATAACCGCACTGACTACAAGCAAACAAATAAACAAGACAACAATGAAATAAATAAGCAAGCAACTTACGCTAGGCTATCACGGCTATTACACATATTACATCCACTGGTCATCAAAGTTCGCCACCAGTGCAAATACAGGGAACAAAGCAACATATCACATACACTGGTTGTCAAAGTTGGCAAACAGTGCAAATAAACGCCGCAGCAAAATAAGTCCAGAACTGAAAATACGTGAGAAGTGCTCAAGAAACAATATCCTGGGTACCCATACTGCTAGCAAGATGGTTAGCAAGCTTATTAACTTTCTCTTGTTTGGCGCTTAAATCCTCCAGCACTTGTAGTTGCACCAGAAAGTATGCATCTGAATTCTGCAGGGACTTCCTCGGTCCTTGGGCTTCTTGTCGCAGCACATCTGATCGATGTCTTTCAACTTGAAGTTGAGACTCAAGAAGACGAATTGATTCAGGCAGCGAGTTCGAAGAGCTTGTGCCAATAGTAGTGGCCAGTAACTCGAACACTACATCAAGGCAGGACTTTTGGGTTGTCTCACTATCGTCAAGATAGTTTTTATCAACTTTCTTGGAGACCAACAGGGATGTGTCACTATCTTGAACCTTATCTGCATTACTTCCTTTACCATTGCATAACGGGGTACTCTTCTCCAATATTTTGTCCGCATTCTAAAAGAGAAACAAGTAGACACATCACATGTTTACCATGTTGTATGTGAAACTCATTTTGGTAAATCAATTCAGTAGTAAAGTGGACAGGATAACGTCATGAAACAAAAATATATCTATGTACCATGGTCACTGTATGGTCTATATCATTCTAGTATTTGTTGCCAAATTAAGATAGAGACACAGTTCAAATAATATATGTCTAAGACAAAGCATAATAGAAAGAATATAATTGTGGGAAACTAAAGAGCAATAACAACACTTGTAATGTGCATGACATGAGAACATAACTGTTTATTCAATTGAAACTGAAATCAACATATTGCAAGTTACAACAGCAAACCAGTTAAAGAAACAGGTTTAGAACATACCTGTTGCGCCATCGGAGGTTCAATTCCATCCTTCAAATATGAAAATAGTTGGTATGAGTAAATACAATGATGAAAGAGAAAAGGAGTATTAACCACAGCTACAGAACATGACCTGAGAACAACTCTTCTTCTGCTTTAAGCGTTGAGTTGGGATTCAGAGTGGTGGTCCTCATGATTTGGGCACTGCAGTTCCCTTACTAACTGCTCGTGTTTGGGTTCTCTGTGGTGGAGACAGTGATGTGTCAACTTGAACTGGGTTACTATCTGCTGGGGTTGGGGTTAGAAGGGGTGTAGCTAGTTCTTTGTCCAACCGAGTAGGGGTACAATCTGCGAGAGTCTGGGTTATATGTGGTGGGGCTGGTTCTTGGGCAAGTACAACCATGGTTCTATCGGCATCGACTGGTAGCACTATCTTTTCTAAAGATCGTGTTGTTACTTCCTTGGATACTGCCATCACCCTCTCCAATTCAAATGGCTGATAAACAAGAAAAGTAATTGAATGTACATACATTATATGATAGACAGGTGCAATGGATAGTGGGGAATAAAAGAGGGCATGAAATAATTCTTATTTATGTTGTCTAACCAAACAGGATAGCAAGACACAATTTCACATATATGATGCCTAACTAAACAGGATAGCATGACACAATTTCACATATATGATGGCTAACTAAAAAGGATGGAAAGATATAGTTCAAAATATGATGACTATGTAAACAGGATGACATGATATAACTATATAATGTATTTATTAAATAGGCTGGCATGCCATAATTCACATACATGCCGCATATGGAAACATGATAGCATGATATAATTCATGGATAGAATGACATAATTCAAAATATGATGAAAGTAATCACTAAACAGGATGAGATGATATAACTATATGATGTCATTATTAAATGGGTTGGCATGCCATAATTCGGATAGATGTTGTCTATGTAAACATGATGGCATGATATAATTCAAATATATGATTTATATACTAAGCAAGTAAGCAGATGGCAATCGCATATATGATGTAAAAACTAAGCAATGCAAGACAACATGCATGACATGAGTAATATAACCCTGCCAAGTTTGAGCATAGACCTCAGGGGGGAAATAGGACTAGTCATCTGTCTCTGAATCCTCCTATGAGGAGCTATTTGTGACCAGCAAGATGTCTGCTTCAGCAGGTAGCATTGTCTGCTCTGAATACCTTGTTTTCACTCCAGATACTTCCATCACCGCTTCAAATGGCTGATGCACAGGAATAGTAGTTGAATATACAAACATTGTCGACAAATGGAACACGTAATACAAAAAAAATGATAGCATGATATAATTCACATATATGATGATTGGCTAAACAACATGGCATTGCATAATTCACATATATAATGCATTGCAACAAGATAGCATTGCATCATTTACATATATAATGTCTTGCAACAAGATGGCATTGCATAATTCACATATATGGTAATTAGACACTAAACAGGTGGCATTCACACAAAGCATGTCTAAACTAAGCAAATGACATAGCAATGCAAGACACCATACGCACGATATGAGCAACATAACCCTGCCAGGTTAGAGCATACACCTCGGGGGGCGGGGGGAATAGGACTGGTCATCTATCTCTGAATCCTCCTCCGAGGAGCTATCCGTAACCAGCGAGATATGTGCTTCGTCAGATAGCATAGTCTACTCTGAAGACCTTGTTTTCACTCCAGAATTTTCCATCACCGTGTCAAATGGCTGATGCGCACAAAGAGTAGTTGAATGTAGTAACATTGTTGACAAATGTAATACGTAATGAAAAAAAAGGATGGCGTGATATAATTCACATATAAGATGACTGGCTAAGCAGGATGGCATTGCAAAATTCACATATATGATGCTTGGATAAACAAGATGGCGTTGCATAATTCACATATATGATAAATAAACTAAATAGATGGCATTCACACAAAGCATGTCTAAACTAAGCAGATGAAATATTTGATGTATAAAGTAAACAATGCAAGGCACCATATGCATGATATTACCAACATCAGCATGCCAAATTAGAGCGAAGACCTCACGGGGGTAAATAGGAGTGGTCTTCTCCTTCTGAATCCCCCTCAGAACAATTATATTCCTCTTGATTACAGTCCGAAATGGGTGGAGGGGGGCTGCCTTTGCACCCATCATGGAGCGATGTCGGCATGAAATTTTATTGCCATGCAAGGCTTGTCTATTTTGCTCTACATGTTCAGTTCCATTGTGTACAATAACTGACATGCATAGGAATAAATCATAGTGAGATTATGTAAGTAGTGCATGCAAAAATCCAGAGTGAGGGTAGCAACCTGTGGATAGACCCAAAACCAATGATAGCAGGTAGATAATGGCTTCAGTTAAAAATATAGATAATGGCTTCTTTACTGTTCGTTTCCCACCCAACATGAAACTCATAGTAGACACCAGAGATTAACCAGATAGTAGATAGATACTATTGATTGCGGCCCCGTTATGTACCCCACAAACATTTAAAAACTCATGTTTGAGCATTAGTTTGGAACTGACTCAGAGTCTAATCAGTGAACGGGACGATAAAGTAGCATGTAATATTAAGCGATGCATAACATAAGCAGACATGAAACAGTGCGACCTCTCTTGCGTACCCATGTAGTCCTCGAGGTCATCTGCTCAGTTGATGATGGTTATGCAGTTCTCATGGCTGCCGGCAGCGGGGAAGAAGATCTGAGGCAGCGAAAGACAGTCTGGAGGCCGGATCCCTGCTGTGGTGGACCCTTCTGTCGTTGGAGCAGCTGAGCTAGGGTGGACGACGATGCAGCAAGAGCGGGACAAACCACACAAGGTTTTCTTTGACACATATCTGTAACAGAAGTAATTGTGTAAGGGCTTGTTTGAAATTGAGGATTCTAACAATGCAGGGATTGGAAATACACAGGAATAGGATAGGAATGCATGCGCAATACAGAGAATTTAAAAACACAGGATTTCTATCAATCTGGTTGTTTGGTTCACAAGAATTGGAAGATCATAGGATGCAAAGAAGCATGGTGAGATTAAGTCAAACCACAAGAAAATGTACAGTTATAATGCTATTATGCTACTATCTCTTAGTCTTGTGCTTCATGAATAGGAATTTGAAAAGGAGGACGAGTGGATATTAAAATTCCTCCGGTTTTTCTTTCAAGGAGACACTAAAGGAACAAATCCTATAGTTTTTCTTTGCTCCATTCCTTTGAACCAAATGCATGAATAGTAGTACATAGGAAACTTTCCAATTCCTATGTTTTCCTTCAAGCACTAGCGATTCTAGTAGGCAGGCTTGAGCACGGAAAAGCCTACACTCAAAAAGTGTTTTTGTGCTACTTCTACTACTTTGGACCTAGGCCACTACCCTACTAGCTCAACTCCCAGGCCCATCTACAAATGCACAGCTCAAACACGCAGAGATAAATAATGATGGCGTTCAAGAGAGTCCATCACAGATAGCTAAGTTGTCTGGTACCTCACTGCTTGTCATATAGTAGGAGAAACTAATCATATTTCACGTTACTACGTGTGCTCAGTGGACAATATATATAACATGTAAAGTAAGAAAGCGATGCAACAGGTGTACAACCTCTTTGGCGAAGCCATGTCAATCTCAGCATGATTGGGTTGGTCAGTGAGGATGCTCCTGCTGATTTGGCTATCAGAGGAGGGGAAGAAGATCTTAGGCGTCTGGAGATGGAGCCCAGGGTACTGCTCTGCCGTGATGGAGGGTTTCATTGTTGGAGCAGCTCCGGTGAGTTGTACGACAGCGAGGTTGAAGTAGGAGAAGAGAGATAACATTAACCTGAGTGGAATTCTAATAGCATATCCAATAGATGACATAAAATACATAACCACAAAGTGCTAGATGTAAAATACATCAGCCGCTCATCTCTCAACTTAACTGAAGAAACTGAATTTAACTGTCGAAACTGAATTTAACTGTCGAAACTGAATTTTACTGTCGAAACGGAATGCACCAGTAGCAAAAAAGCAGAAGTAGCAGTAGCCGCGCCCAGAGCAGCTACGCGTGTGAGAGCCGGGGCAGCTTGTCGTGTAGCAGCATCTCAGGTAGCAGTTGTAGGGGCTCGAGGGAGAGCAGGATCCGCTGCTCGTGCAGCAGCAGCGCATGCAGGAGTAGAGTAGCTGTGCAATCAAGAGAAAGAGCGAGAGTAGCAGTGCAAGAAAGAGCAAGAGCAGCAGTGCGAGCAGGAGCAAGAGCAAGAGCAGACCAGGCAGGGGACCGAGAGCAAGATCAGAGCAGCAGCGCGAGCAAGAGCCAAAGTAGCAACAACTCCTACTGATGTGGACGTCACCGAGGAAGCGATGCCATGGAGGAAGTGGCTGGTGATGCCGATGTGGATGGAGCCGCGCCATGTCGGCTCAGGACCGAGCGCCACCAGAACCGTGAGATCGAATCAAGAAGAAAATGCGGCGATTAGTGTAGAACCTCTTTGGTGGCGCCGATTAGGCCTCAACTTCATTCAAGGAAATGGTGATGATGCTTCTCTTCCGGTGGTGGAGGTGAAGACGGTTGTGTGGGAATGGAGGTGGTGCGAAATACGAGGGGAGCGTCGGGGCAGCTCCTTGGAGGTGGAGGACGGGGTGGCTGAACCGGCGGGACGACGAGATCGATGACGGATCCTCATCTAGTGCGATGGATGAGGGACGTCAAGGCGTTGCTGTGGACGACGTGGTCGGGGAAGAGGCTCCGGCTGGGTGGCGGACGGAGGAGGGTGTGGGGCTTCGCTGGGTTTTGCAGCCTCGGTGTACGAATGGGTGGCCATATGGTAAGTTAGGAAAGTACCCCCACAAATTTAAGCTAGGCGGTTGATGTCTACTACACAACCTTCTTCTTGTACACGTTGTTGGGCCTCCAAGTGCAGAGGTTTGTAGGACAGTAGCAAATTTCCCTCAAGTGGATGACCTAAGGTTTATCAATCCGTGGGAGGCGTAGGATGAAGATGGTCTCTCTCAAGCAACCCTGCAACCAAATAACAGAGAGTCTCTTGTGTCCCCAACACACCCAATACAATGGTAAATTGTATAGGTGCACTAGTTCGGCGAAGAGATGGTAATACAAGTGCAATATGGATGGTAGATATAGGTTTTTGTAATATGAAAATATAAAAACATCAAGGTAACTAATGATAAAAGTGAGCGTAAACGGTATTGCAATGCTAGGAAACAAGGCCTAGGATTTATACTTTCACTAGTGCAAGTTCTCTGAACAATAATAACATAATTGAATCACATAACTATCCCTCAACATGGAACAAAGAGTCACTCCAAAGTCACTAATAGCGGAAAACAAACGAAGAGATTATGGTAGGGTACGAAACCACCTCAAAGTTATTCTTTCGGATCGATCTATTCAAGAGTTCGTACTAGAATAACACCTTAAGACACAAATCAATCAAAACCCTAATGTCACCAAGATACTCCAATGTCACCTCAAGTAGCCATGGGTATGATTATACGATATGCATCACACAATCTCAGATTCATCTATTCAACCAACACAAAGTACTTTAAAGAGTGCCCCAAAGTTTATACCGGAGAGTCAAAGACGAAAACGTGTGCCAACCCCTATGCATAGGTTCATGGGCGGAACCCGCAAGTTGATCGCCAAAACATACATCAAGTGGATCACGTGATATCGCATTGATAACACAGATAAGCACGGCAAGACATACATCAAGTGTTCTCAAATCCTTAAAGACTCAATCCGATAAGATAACTTCAAAGGGAAAACTCAATCCGTTACAAGAGAGTACAGGGGAGAAACATCATAAGATCCAACTATAATAGCAAAGCTCGCGATACATCAAGATCGTGCCAAATCAAGAACACGAGAGAGAGAGAGAGAGATCAAACACATAGCTACTGGTACATACCCTCAGCCCCGAGGGTCAACTACTCCCTCCTCGTCATGGAGTGCATCGGGATGATGAAGATGGCCACCGGTGAGGGATCCCCCCTCCGGCAGGGTGCCGGAACAGGGTCCCGATTGGTTTTTGGTGGCTACAGAGGCTTGCGGTGGCGGAACTCCCGATCTATTCTGTTCCCCGAAGATTTTAGGGTATATGGATATATATAGGTGAAAGAAGTCGGTAAGGGGAGACACGAGGGGCCCATGAGGGTGGAGGGCGCGCCCAGGGGGGGTGGGCGTGCCCCCCTGCCTCGTGCTCTCCTCGTTGATCCCCTGACGTGCACTCCAAGTCTCCTGGATTGCTTTCTTTCCAAAAATAACTTCTCCCGAAGGTTTCATTCCGTTTGGACTCCGTTTGATATTCCTTTTCTTCGAAACACTGAAATAAGGGAAAAAACAGGAACTGGCACTGGGCTCTGGGTTAATAGGTTAGTCCCAAAAATAACATAAAAGTGCATAATAAAGCCCATAAACATCCAAGATGGATATATAATAGCATGAATACTTCATAAATTATAGATACGTTGGAGACGTATCAGCATCCCAAGCTTAATTCCTGCTCGTCCTCGAGTAGGTAAATGATAAAAGAAATAATTTATGAAGTGTGAATGCTAGCAGGTGCACAAGCTTCACTAATGATAATTTCAATCACCTTTTCTAGCATCATTATATATCATAACAGTAGCTCAACTCATAAAGCTTTTCATGATCAAGTAATAAGCTATCACATGTTAAAGTATAGATCATAAACTTTCTTGAAAACTAACAAACCGTGTTATCAGTCATCAAACAATTACAATTCATCTTATTTTCAGGCAGAGTCTATGTCAGAGCTTTAATTTAGCGAACCCCACATACTCAGTTATCATATAGTCTTTCACAATTGCTAACACTCACGCGATATTTATGGGTCCAAAGTTTTAATTAGACACAGAGAAAGATAGGGGCTTATAGATTCGCCTCCCAACCTTTTACCTCAAGGTTAATGTCAACAATAATAGTTCATGATGCCTTACATCCAATTGGATATATATATCAGAATCTTTCCAACACAAGGTGCTTGCCAAGGGATAAAATGTAAAAAGGAAAGGTGAAGATCACCATGACTCTTGCATAAGGTAAAAGACAATAATAAAAGATAGGCCCTTCACAGAGGGAAGCAGAGGTTGCCATGCGCTTTTATAGTTGGATGCACAAAATCTTAATGCGAGGGAACGTCACTTTATATTGCCACTTGTGATAGGGACCTTTATTTTGCAGTCCGTCGCTTTTATTTCTTCCATATCACAATGATCGTATAAAGCTTATTTTCTCCAAACTAAAAGATCATACATATTTAGGGAGCAATTTTTATCGCATGCACCGATGACAACTTACTTGAAGGATCTTACTCAATCCATAGGTAGGTATGGTGGACTCTCATGGCAATACCGGTTTAAGGGATGTTTGGAAGCACAAGTAGTATCTCTACTTGGTGCAAAGAATTTGGCTAGCATGAAGGGGAAAGGCAAGCTCGACGTTTTGGGCGATCCATGACAATATACTTTATTTCGGATATAAGAAAACATAACCCATTACGTTGTCTTCCTTGTCCAACATCAACCTTTTAGCATGTCATATTTTAATGATTGCTCACAATTCGAAAATATGTCCAATATAGTATATTTATATGTGAAATCTCTGTTCCTTCAATATTCTTTCATGAATTGTTCAAGTGACCAATACAATGTTTGCTAACCTTCAATAAATTTACCACCTCTACTTCTTGTATGTGAAGTCATTACTCCCCATGGGATAAGCATATGAAACATATATAATTTCACATTTATGATATTCAACTCATTCAACCATTTACTCATAGGATATAAGTGAAGCGCACGAGTAAATGACAAACTACTCCAAAAAGATATAAGTGAAGATCAATGAGTAGTTAAATAATTATTTAGCTATGTGAAGACTCTCCCATTTAATAATTTCAGATAATAGTATTTTATTCAAAGAGCAAGAAAATCTAAAGAAAATAAAATGACGCTCCAAGCAAACACATATCATGTGGTGAATAAAAATATAGCTCCAAGTAAAGTTACCGATGAATGAAGACGAAAGAGGGGATGCCATCTGGGGAATCCCCAAGCTTAGGCTCTTGGTTGTCCTTTAATATTACCATGGGGTTCCATGGGCATCCCCAAGCTTAGGCTCTTGCCACTCCTTATTCCATAGTCCATCGAATCTTTACCCAAAACTTGAAAACTTCACAACACAAAACTTAACAGAAGATCTAGTGAGCTCCGTTAGCGAAAGAAAACAAAACACCACTTCAAGGTACTGTAATGAAATCCTTCTTTATTTGTATTGGTGTTAAATCTACTGTACTCCAACTTATCTATGGTTTATAAACTATTTTACTAGCCATATATTCATCAAAATAAGCAAACAACACACGAAAAACAGCATCTGTCAAAAAACAGAACAGTCTGTAGTAATCTGTAACTAACGCAAACTTCTGGTACTCAAACAATTATACAATAAATTGGTGGGCCTGAGGAATTTGTCTAGTAATTATCTTCAAAAAGAATCAACTAAATAGCACTCTCCAGTAAAAAGTTTTAGCTAATCTCGTGAGCGCTAAAGTTTCTGCTTTTTTACAGCATGATCATAAAGACTTCACCCAAGTCTTCCCAAAGGTTCTACTTGGCACAAACACTAATTAAAACACAAAACCACATCTAAACAGAATCTAGATGGATTATTTATTCCTAAACAGAACCAAAAAGCAAGAAACTAAAATAAAATTGGGTTGCCTCCCAACAAGTGCTAACGTTTAACGCCCCTAGCTAGGCACGATGATTTCAATGATGCTCACATAAAAGATAAGAACTAAAACATAAAGAGAGCATCATGAAGCATATGACTAGAACATTTAAGCCTAACCCACGTCCTATGCGTAGGTATTTTGTGAGCAACCAACTTATGGGAACAAGAATCAACTAGCATAGGAAAGCAAAACAAGCATAACTTCAAGATTTTCAACACATAGAGAGGGAACTTGATATTATTGCAATTCCTACAAGCATATATTCGTCCCTCATAATAATTTTCAGTAGCATCATGAATGAATTCAACAATATAACTATCACATAAAGCATTCTTTTCATTATCTACAAGCATAGAAATTTTATTACTCTCCACATAAGCAAAATTCTTCTCATTCGGAATAGTGGGAGCAAACTCAACAAAATAACTATCATGTGAAGCATAATCCAATTGAAAATTAAAATCATGATGACAAGTTTCATGGTTATCTTTATTCTTTATAGCATACGTGTCATCACAATGATCATCATAAATAGGAGGCATGCTTTCATCATAATAAATTTGCTCATCAAAACTTGGGGGACTAAACATATCATCTTCATCAAACATAGCATCCCCAAGCTTGTGGTTTTGCATATCATTAGCATCATAGGTATTCAAAGAATTCATACTAACAACATTGCAATCATGCTCATAATTCACATATTTTATGCCAAGCATCCAATGTAATTCTTCTTCTATTACTTGAGCACAATTTTCCTTTCCATCATTTTCACGAAAGACATTAAAAAGATGAAGCATATGAGGCACCCTCAATTCCTTTTTTTTTGTAATTTTATTTTATAGACTAAACTAGTGATAAAACAAGAAACTAAAATATTCGATTGCAAGGTCTAAAGATATACCTTCAAGCACTAACCTCCCCGGCAACGGCGCCAGAAAAGAGCTTAGTTGATGGGGTGTGTATGTCACTTACCTAGCCTCCCCGGCAATGGCGCCAGAAAAGAGCTTGATGTCTACTACGCAACCTTCTTCTTGTAGACGTTGTTGGGCCTCCAAGTGCAGAGGTTTGTGGGACAGTAGCAAATTGCCCTCAAGTGGATGACCTAAGGTTTATCAATCCGTGGGAGGCATAGGATGAAGATGGTCTCTCTCAAGCAACCCTACAACCAAATAACAAGGAGTCTCTTGTGTCCCCAACACACCCAATACAATGGTAAATTGTATAGGTGCACTAGTTCGGCGAAGAGATGGTAATACAAGTGCAATATGGATGGTAGATATAGGTTTTTTAATCTGAAAATATAAAAACAGCAAGGTAACTAATGATAAAAGTGAGCGTAAACGGTATTGCAATGCTAGGAAACAAGGACTAGGGTTCATACTTTCACTAGTGCAACTTCTCTCAACAATAATAACAAAACTTGATCACATAACTATCCCTCCACATGCAACAAAGAGTCACTCCAAAGTCACTAATAGCGGAGAACAAACGAAGAGATTATGGTAGGGTATGAAGCCACCTCAAAGTTATTCTTTCGGATCGATCTATTCAAGAGTTCATACTACAATAACACCTTAAGACATATCAACCAAACCCTACTGTCACCTAGATACTCCAATGTCACCTCAAGTATCCGTGGGTATGATTATACGATATGCATCACACAATCACAGATTCATCTATTCAACCAACACAAAGTATTTCAAAGAGTGCCCCAAAGTTTCTACCGGAGAGTCAAGACGAAAACGTGTGCCAACCCCTATGCATAGGTCCATGGGCGGAACCCGCTAGTTGATCACCAAAACATACATCAAGTGGATCACGCGATATCCCATTGTCACCACAGATAAGCACGGCAAGACATACATCAAGTGTTCTCAAATCCTTACGGACTCAATCTGATCAGATAACTTTAAAGGGAAAATTCAATCCATTACAAGAGAGTAGAGGGGGAGAAACATCATAAGATCCAACTATAATAGCAAAGCTCGCGATACATCAAGATCGTGCCAAATCAAGAACACGAGAGAGAGAGAGAGAGATCAAACACATAGCTACTGGTACATACCCTCAGCCCCGAGGGTAAACTACTCCCTCCTCGTCATGGAGAGCGCCGGGATGATGAAGATGGCCACTGGTGAGGGATCCCCCCTCCGGCAGTGTGCCGGAACAGGGTCCCGGTTGGTTTTTGGTGGCTACAGAGGCTTGCGGTGGCGGAACTCCCGATCTATTCTGTTCCCCGAAGGTTTTAGGGTATATGGATATATATAAGCGAAAGAAGTCGGTAAGGGGAGCCACGAGGGGCCCACGAGGGTGGAGGGCGCGCCCCCAGCCTCGTGCTCTCCTTGTTGATCCCCTGACGTGCACTCCAAGTCTCCTGGATTGCTTTCTTTCCAAAAATAACTTCTCCCGAAGGTTTCATTCCGTTTGGACTCCGTTTGATATTCCTTGTCTTCGAAACACTGAAACAAGGGAAAAAACAGGAACTGGCACTGGGCTCTGTGTTAATAGGTTAGTCCCAAAAATAATATAAAAGTGCATAATAAAGCCCATAAACATCCAAGATGGATAATATAATAGCATGAATACTTCATAAATTATAGATACGTTGGAGACGTATCAGCGGTTCGTTTGGTTCAGGGGTATCATAGGCATTTCGCGTGTCGCGATTTCGCAGGAGGTGGGAGTTTTTGTGCGTTTTGTAATTTTTGGATAGCAAGGCGCGGTTGAGATGGAGGGAGTTTTCGGAGCACAACAAGACAAAGATATATCTTAAATATTTTAGGGTAACAAGGAGCGCGTTGAAATTTCTGGAAAAGCCTAACGTGTACTGTACCAAATCAATTCGCACTTCCCTCGATTAAAAAATAAAAAGAAATCAATTCGCACCGCACAACAGTGTCTAGTCCCATGTACTGTACCAAATCAATTCGCGCTACAAATGCCATTCAAAACTTTGAATTCATGTTATGTTCAATTAAAATATTTCGCTATGTGTATAATTCATGCAACCTGTTACTGAAATGAACGTTTTAGTGCATTCCAAACGTATATACTACCGCTTCAATATGAACTAAACTTGAATTCGTTTCTCTATTTGAATAAGATCTACAATCATGATTATTGTCAAGTTAAACCATTTGAATTCATTTCTCTATTTTAATAAGATCTACAATCCTCATTATTGTCAAGTTAAACCATCATTTGTATATTATCTTCACAGCACACCACATGATTACTGTCGAGTTAGATATGAACTATGTGTTCTATATGAACTCGAACTCAATTATTTAAATCCACTTTATGTTGATTTCATATAATAGTACATTTCAAGCCCTAGCTAGATCTTCATAATCTAAACCATGTCTCATATGTATAATGTGTTTAGCACATAAAGTATGGTGCCCCGCCCCCTATGCCTACAAGTATTTAGACGTGAGTTGCAATTGCCTCACATTATCACAAATTCAAAGAAAATGTGATACTGTTCGATATATAGTATGGTTTAGATTGTTTGATATTTAGTTGTGAGCTGCAAACGCCACACATTATCACAAATTCAAATAAAATGTGAGATTGTTCAATGTATAGTATTGTTTAGATTGTTCGATATTTAGCTGTGAGTTGCAAACGCCGCGCATTAGCACATTATGGTATGACATGTCCAAAACCACACCACGCGTATCACCGCTATATTCATGCATGCATATGTTTATAACACTATAATCTCCTATTCAAATATATGAATGCACTTTCATATCGAATTATGATCTTTGTTAGTCTCTTACACACACACAAACCTCTAACCTTTGTAGCTAGCACTAACTTTCTCTCGTGCATGCACATGCCCTCCTCGCCCTCCCCCTCCCTCAGCATTCTATCCATCGTGCACATTATTTTTTTCTTTAGGTCGTTCTCCCATAGTCTCCACAACTCCTTTCCGACACACACGGTTGATAAACCTCTCCGGCGATGTCTTCCTACCACATACACAGGCACCTTCCATCCCCTCCTTTCTGTGTCCATGCCTTGTGTCTCTCATACGGTCCCACACATGTGTAAGCTCTCGCCCCTCTTTTCATCGATCTTGCAATCGCACACTCCTTCCCATATCTAGCTAGTAGGCCTCTCGCACCACCTCCTAGCTCCATTCTCTTTGTCTATCCGTCTCCTTGGGCCTTATTTGCCCATAACAAATGGATGTACACCGACCGATCTCCCGCTATACATATAGCTAGCTAGGTCGTTATAACTCGTTTTCCCCATGCGCCGATCGATCTACCTCATTAGTTATATCTCTCCCTTCCTCGGACACACAACAATTGATCTACCGATCTAGTTAGGTCTGCTTACCGAACACATGGCCCCCTTCATCCTCCATGCATGCCTCCCGACACATCTATCACGCACACGCACACACAGAAACACATCCCCACTCTTATTGATAATATTAAAGTTCTATCCTCAGTTTGTCTAGTAGGCCTCTCCCACCATCTTCGAGAAGCAACCCCACCACCCATCCAGCACTCTACCCCTCTCCCTCTCTCTCTCTCCTCTCTCTCTCCCAACCTATTACCCGTCCTTCACTTTTGTATGGATGTCAACCGATCTCCCTTGAGACATGGCTGGGTCTCTCCTTCTCAACACATATACGAGTCGACTACCTCCCTAGTTAGGTCTCTGCCTCCCCCCTCCCCCCCACACACACACCGATACATCGAGTGCTCTAGTCAAGTCTCCCTGCCACACACAAACTTGCCCTGTGCCCTCTGACGTTCCGGTAGGTCAGGCGCCCTATATCTTTGACTTGCACACACACAATTTCGATGGCTCTCTTCATCGATCTCGCACCCACCCACTTGATCCTCTCTTCGACTCTATTGATATCTATGACCCCTCCCTCTCTTCTCGTGGATCGCCCCCTCTATATATGATATAGATAGGCCTCTATTTCACACACATTGCATGTGTCAATTTTTTGTTTGAGATATCATCGACACATATTCCCACATTCACGAAATCACCCCCCAACAAAAAACACTCACGAACGCACACGCCATCTATCTAGGTTTGTATCTCTCTCACACACACCCACGTAGGTGGAGGACGTGCATGAAGAGAAGAGGTGCACGCACAGCACATGTACTCCCGTCTCTTTCCCAACCACACCTGCGCGGGTATATGGTGGAGCTCATTTCTGTACGAAAAGGCATCCCACGTGGTAATTTGACACGTGTACTGGTTGTCCACTTGATGGAGGATCGTGTACCATGGGTGAACAAACAAATTGCGACTTGACGGATTATGTTAAAGAAGAGGCAAACCTTGTGGGGCTTACCTTAGAGGAAACGCTCTATATACTGGAGATGCTCTATACATATTACTTTTGATGTGTCTCGTCAATTAGCAGAATAAGGAGAAGCTTGCTTAGTACACCGTCTCCCCTGCCCACGAGCGCAGTGGCTCGCAGAGTCGCAGGATGAGGAGAAGCTTGCTTACTACGCCTACGCTCGCTCCCTCGCCCACACGCGCAGTGGCTCGCAGGACGAGGAGAAAATTTTACTTCTCCCTCCGTTATCCTCATCCCTACCTTGGTTAGAGAGATTATCATATTGTTTGAAATATATGTCTTTTAGTAGATTTCAATATGAACTACTAGTACATACTGCAAACACTGATGTATATAGACATATTTTAGAGTGTATATTCACTCACTTTGCTCCGTTTTAGTTCATATTGAAACAGACGTACTAGTACGCACCCTCCCTCCCTCGACCCTCGCCCACCTGGTGGACGTGCAACAATTCATTCGGTCTTAGATAGCCAAAACGATATACTGTAGTACCATTATTTCTCGACTTCCCAAAGAGGCGAAGAGCCAAGCGCAAGATCAATATTTTTGAGATGCCAAGCGCAAGGTTTATAGGAGAACGAGTTGGAGTAGTAGTACTAGTAGTACATACTAGTGGTACGTACTGTATGAGGAAGAAGGCAACAAGATGTATGTTTTGCGTGACAGTATCTTCTTACAGGACGTGCTAGACCTAGTGGACCTCATTGTAGCAATGGGTGTACTATCATAGATGGCACGATTCAGAGTGGTGGGCAACAGGCATAATTCGGAGCTGCTTAGTCTTAAAACCCATGAAGAAGTACCATCGAAAGGAATAGGTATCCACTACACGTGCTCCTATGTAAAAGGAGTAAATGAGACAAAAAGAGAAAGAAACAACGTAAAAAAAGCACCAGCCTTAGAGCCAGCCCTATTGTATCAGTGAATGATATTTCTACGTCGTGATTGAAATGGCTATATTATTTACCATGATGCGGAGGTTGAAGTGCATTTTTATTTATTTGCGGAGGTAGGAGCGGATGGATATTCAACGAGGAGTGAAATGACGGCTGCTTCCTCAGTCAAACATAGAGAAAGGTGGGTGTCGGTGGAAATGACACCTATGGGATCACTGGGATCCCTTCTACGGTTGGCAGGCGCAGGGTTGTGCAAAGAGCAGGTCCAGGAGCCATCACAAAGATCATTTACACCAGGTTCAGGCCGCGAGGATGCGTAAAACCGTAGTCCTGCTTTGGTATATGTATTTGAGTGTTCTTGAGTTCTCGAACTAGCTACCGAGCGTCTCCAGTCCAAAAGAACCGAATCCTTCTCCTGGTCGCCTCGGGCCTCCTTTTATAGACAAAAGGGGTTGCCACTGTGGCACACAGGAGGTGGAAAGGTGTGCAGTACACAAGTTTATCGCTTGTCATTACGGGACAAGGCGCATTAAATGCGCCCCTTAGGTGTCCCGCTACTTTATCGGGGACGGCAACGAGGCCCGTCCCGTCTGTCGCCGCTCCGTCTTGCTCCAACACGCGTCCAGGCCAACGAGGCATGCAGCGCCACGTAGGCTGGATGGCTGCTGAGGTGGCGTGGTGTTAGGGTCTTCACGAGGATTTGCATGCCACCACGTTGGTGCTTGCTGAGCTGGCCTAGAAGCCGCATGTTGCCACGCAGATGCCTGCTCAGCTGGTTGGGCTGGCAGCTGAATGGGAGCGGCGGTGGAGCCTTGGCAGACGCGGGCCTGGCTGCGGCCCCGTAGGTGTCTTCCGCAAGGGCCTTGCCAGGGCCCCGGCAAGGGCCCGCGGCATCGTGGTCATCCCCGGCAAGGGTCTTGCCGGGGGTCTTGTGGAATTCCTCGGCTAGGATTCCACCGAGGATCGTTGTCTTCTGGTCCTCATCTGATCTTGTATGCTTCTGGTCTTCACAAAGATCTACATGCCACCACGGAGGTGCCTCCCGAGCCTTGGTTCCAATATGGTTGATGGCGTTGGAACCCTTGACTCAAGGGTGGCGCGTCCGCTGGCATCGGGCAAGTTGCCCCGGCAAGGCTCTTGCCGGGGCTGCGAAGGCTGCCCCGGCAAGGACCTTGCCGGGGGAGCCCACCTCGCCCTTCTGCTCTTTGTGTCTATGTCTTGGCGTTGCCTGGATTGCCTCCTGCCTCTTGCTTCGCTCCTCTGCCCTACTTAGTGTGGCCGCAGGCGCGGCTCTGACTGCCCGTGCACAAGTAGAGGGGTAAAAAAGGAGAGCCCCTACTTTTGTACACCGATAGGAGCCCTCGGGTCTGGGCCACTCATAAGCGCAATGCGTTGTTGGGCCGGGCCCAGAACGATACGTGGGCAGGCGGGACGGAATTTTTACCGCAGTAATTTCTTCGCTCGCTTGCGCTTCCCCACGACCCGCGTTGAATGCGCATCATGGAGGGTCGTGCGTGACGTGGGGGTCATGCATGGGGCGGCTCCCGCAGGCATGCGTCACATCGTGGTAAAGAGGAGGCTCGCGCCTTCCCAATAAAAGAGGAAAAAGCAGAGGCGTGACTCATTTAGTGAATGGACTCGGGTCGCGGTCTTCGAGGTGCCCATGCCCCACGATCACGGGGTGGAGAACGGTCGCCTCACCCGTCCCCTTGATTTCTGCTTGCTCGCCATGTGTCCCGCATCCCCCAAGGTGGCAGGCGACGACCGCGGGGGGGGGGGGGCACGGGTCTTAAATAACGAGGCGGGGAACCGGGCCGTCGCTAATTGGAGCAGCGCGTCCGTCCGGATTCCCTGCACCCCTGATGGCCAGATAGGTTGAGGGGGCGGCCGAGCCCCGACCCCGCCCCTTTATAAGAAGGTGGAGGGGGACGGTACCCCACAATCTACATCATCCATCCCCTTCTACTTCGGCTCCTTTCTTTCATCTGTCATGGTGAGAGGGGGCGTCAGCCCTTCGACGGTGGCTGCGAGGGTCTCTGCTCGACAGCGCGTCCCTCCTACCCAAGATCTTGCGGTGGCGGAGCCGGCCATGAGAGGAAGGGGGAGGGGGCGAGGCCGAGGCCGCCGTGGCGCTCGAGGAAGAGGGGGACGGGGCGGCACACCGGCCTTGCCTCCGCCAGCGATGTATCCCCCAATGGAGGGCCACGTCGGGGACCAGCCTTGCGAGTTCTTCATCAGGCTGCGCCGGCCACCGCGTCGTCGTCTTCGTCTCCCTACTCCATTCGCTCGGGAGATGGAGATCGACCCACCACAGAACCTCAGGTTGCATATGAGGGGCTGCGGGAATGGCGGCACGCGGGTCGACGTCGACTTTCCCGCTCCGCATGTCATGTACCTTCGTCGTGGATGGAAGACTTTTGCTCATGTCCACAGCCTAGCGGCGGGGCTCGTTCTCTACTTCAAATTAATGGAGAACGGCCTGCTCTCCGTCAAGGTCTTTGGGGACCTTGGAACTCGCCTAAAGTGCTGCGTGGAGAGCTCCTCCGATGATGAAGACTCTTCCTCAAGCGGGAGTGACGAGGAGGACAGTGACAACGACGACGAGGACATCGAGCGGGGCGACGTCGACGTCGACCTCGACTCCGACTGACCGCGTCGCCCCTCCCTCATCTGCGCACCCTGCCGAGGGCCTTCCTCGTCAAGCTCTCCATCGGCGCGTTCCCCGCCGCCTCCTTGGGCGACTGGCGTAGGAGGGCCGGAGAAGAAGAAGAAGGCGGGCCGTCAAGTCGGAGTGCGCGGGCACCTATGCCTTCATCGCGTCTTGTCGGCCCGCTGCCTCATCTTCCGGCTCCTCTCCCAGCATCGGGATGCTCTCCTGGTGTCTTCTGCTGCTCGTACCTCGGCTAAGCGCTCTTTTTGCCCTCCTGCTATCTTGGTCCAACTTCTGAGGAGAGGGACAAGAAAGGGATTACGGGCATCTTATCTCTTTTTAGTTTATAAGCCTGCAGGCACTTGTTAGATTTAAAACTTTTAATCCGCTTGCTCATGTTTTTCATTCCGTATGAACTATACCTGTACGCGATGTTTTTAATGAAAAAGGGTGCTTGCCGGGTTCTTTGTGCGTGAGCGAGGCCCATGCCAAGGAGTGAATCCTTGTTATTTTTAATATAAACATTGCCGCCCGGCAATAGGCCTTGCCGTCCCCTTACTTCGTTCGACCATTCTCACACTCTTGGCGGAGTCAGGGGCGAAGTAGAGTCAGGCCCTTCATTTATTTCCTTGTCACCGCGACTACGACCCAGTTCCGACCCAGGGAATAGTTTCTGGGTACAGAAAGAAGGGGGAGCATGGCGGCCTAGGAATAAAACGAGGTTTCATACGTCCCAACTTCATATGGGAATGTACAATTGGGGATGAACGACTTATCTGGATCTGCAGCCCCCGGCAGCCTTGGCTTGCCGTGGTTGGATTCTTGCGTCTGCAGCCCCCAGCAACCTTGGCTTGCCGGGGCCGGAATGTCCACTTATTCTCTTCCTTCCAAACAGCTCAGCAGAAACGTCCATGTACCCTGTGAACCAAAGAGGACGGAAAGGAACAGAGAGATGCACACTCGACCTCTATGCTTGGGGTTAGTCGCCACTAAGCACTATCAACCCTAACCGGGGGAGAGACTTAACCTAGCATGCATGCTAAAACTTAGGGCGCCAGCGCTTCACTTATTTATGCTCAGGGTCTGCGCCTGGCTTTGTACAGAGGGTTACATGCCTCGCCGGCAAGGCTTGTACAAAAGTTGGTTTGCCGGGGGACCGGCAACCGCGCCTTATGGGTAAAACTAGCGAAGATGTTCGATGTTCCAAGAGTTGCTCACTGGAATAGCATCTTCGGTCTCCGGGTGGATTGCGCCAGGCCTGGTGACTCGTATTACCCGATAAGGGCCTTCCCACATCGGCGTCAACTTGTTAGAATTCTTGGCCGATTGAACGCGCTGAAGAACAAGGTCGCCTTCCTCAAAGCTTCGGGCATGAACCTTGCGGCTATGGTAGCGGCGCAAAGCTTCCTGGTAGGGTGCTGCTTTCACAGCCGCCCGAAAATGATCTTCCTCAAGGAGCGTTCCGTCATCTTGCCGCAATTGCTCTTGCTCAAGCTCGTCATAAGAGAGCACTCAAGGTGACCCGTATGTGAGTTCCGTGGGGAGAACTGCTTCTGCCCCGTATACCAGGGCAAACGGTGTCTGGACGGTGGCTCAATTTGGCATCGTTCTGATTGACCAAAGAACCATCGGCAACTCATCAATCCCGCGCCTTCCGCTTGCAGCCTATCAGAAGTCTTTGTCCTTAGGCCTCGCAGTACCTCAGCATTTGCCCTCTCCGCCTGGGCGGTGCTCCGTGGGTGTGCCACGGAAGCGAAACAGACCTTGCTGCCGAGATCTTGGATGTATTGCATGAAGGTGTGGCTTGTGAAATGCGTGGCATTGTCGGTGATGACTCTGCTTGGTACACCAAAACGGCAGACTAGCCCCTTGAAGAACTTGATGGCTGACTGCGTGGTCACCTTCCTCACTGCTTCCACCTCCGGCCACTTTATGAACTTGTCGATTGCGATGTACAAGTACTCGAAGCCCCCGACAGCGCGAGGGAAAGGGCCCAGTATGTCGAGCCCCCAGACCGAAAATGGTCAGGAGAGAGGAATTGTTTGAAGGGCTTGAGCTGGTTGATGAAGCTTCTTCGAATGGAACTGACACGCTTCACACTTGGTTACTAGTGTCGTTGCACCCTGGAGGGTAGTGGGCCAGAAGAAACCTTGCCGAAATGCCTCGCCGGCAAGGGCCCTCGACCCTATGTCGCAACCACATATGCCTCCATGTACCTCTGCCAACAGCTGCAGTCCTTCCTCCCGGGGAATGCACTTCAATTTCACACCGTTCGGTCTTTACCTGTACAGGACGTCGTCGATGAACTGATACATGGAAGACCGACGGGCTACTTTTTCCACTTCTTCCTACTCCTCTGGGAGTTCCCCGGTTTGGAGGAATCGGACGGTATGTTGTGCCCATGCAAGAGCCCGGGGCTCGACGGCAAGCACAAAAGGCATTTCCTCTCCCATGGGAGCGGCTGTCTCTACGGCCAGGGCTTGACGCCCTGCCGGAGTCTGTGCCCGCATGGCAGGCTCGGTGTCCACGGCAACGTCCTTGCCGGCGGCTCCTGGGAGCTCGGCGGGAAAGTACTTGCCGTGGCCTGACTTCCTGCGCTCGTTCTGCTCTATCAATGGTTCAACGGACGGTTGAGTTAACTGAAGCACAAAAGTACCTGGCTCCACAGGTAGTTTGAGTGCAGCGCGCTTTGACAGGTAATCGGCAGTGTCGTTCTCCACTCGGGGAACATGCTCCGCTTGTATACCGTCAAAACGCTCCTCCAGCTTCCTCACCTCATTCACGTAGGCCTCCATCAACGGGCTTTGATAGTCTTTGTTATCTTGCTTGACGACAAGCTGCGAATCACCCCTGGCGATGAGCTTCTAGATTCCGAGGTCTGCCGCGATCCTGAGACCGGCAAGCAACCCCTCGTACTCAGTAGTGTTGTTCGTCGACATCTCTCTGGGAAGTGCATCTGGACTACATAGTTGAGGTGCTCTCCGGTGGGTGCCACGAGTAGCACACCAGCACCAGCGCCTTGCAGGGAGAAAGCGCCGTCAAAGTACATAATCCAGTTGCGACTTGTTTCCTTGCCGGGGAGAGTGGTCTCCGGGATCTCTTCATCGGGCGTTGAGGTCCACTCCGCAATGAACTCTGCCAAGACTCTACTCTGGATTGTCGAAGTACTTTCAAACTTCAAACCAAAGCTCGACAGTTCCAAGGCTCACTCCACGATCCTCCCGGTCGCGTCTGGGTTATGCAGTATCCGTTGCAACGAGAGGCGGGTGACGACGGTGATTTCGTCTTCTTGGAAGTAATGATGCAGCTTCCTCGAGGCCATAAGGAGGCCGAAGAGCAATTTTTGCACACCGGAGTACCTTGACCTAGCCCCCTGTAAGAGGGAGCTAATGAAGTAAACTGGGTGCTGCATCATTTTCTTCTTCTGCACCACTTCATCTGGTTGCATGGGCCCCGTCCTGATTGCGTCAGGCTCTGCCGAGGGGGGGGGGCTGGCTCACCATCCGCCAGTCCTGCCGTCGTCACTGCCTCTTCATCGACCTCCCTCTGTGCCACTAGCGCGCCGCTGACCACTTGATTCGTTGCCGCTAGATATAGCAGCAATGGCTCTAGTGGATTAGGTGCAACTAGTATCGGCATAGAGGAGATGTATTTCTTTAAATCCTGTAGCGCTGCTTCGGCCTCTGGGGTCCATTCCATTGGTCCCGCTTTTTTCGAGATTTTGAAAAAGGGGAGGGCGCGCTCGGCAGACTTGGAGATGAATCTGCTCATGGCGGCAACGCAGCCAGTGAGCCGACGCGCATCCTTGATGCGCTTGGGCGCCTCAATGTGCTCAATAGCCTTGATCTTGGCTTGGTTTGCCTCGATCCCACGTTGTGACACAAAGAACCCGAGAAGTTTGCCGGACGGAACGCTGAAGACACACTTCTCAGGGTTCAACTTGAGGTTGATCTTGAGCAGGTTTGCAAACGTCTCTTGTAAGTCTTGTATGAGTGTTGCCCTATCCTTGGTTTTGACCACTGTGTCATCCATATAAGCTTCCATATTTCTATGTAGCTGGGGCTCAAAACCAATTTGGACTGCTCTTGCAAACGTTGAGCTAGCCCTCTTCAACCCAAAAGGTATTCGTAAGAAACAATACGTACCACATGGGGTGATGAATGTTGTCTTCTCTTCATCTTCTTTCGTCATGAAGATCTAGTGGTATCCCGAGTTAGCATCAAGGAACGATAACAATTCACACCCGGCCGTGGAGTCAACAATCTGGTCGATGCGCCGTAATGGGAAAGGGTCCTTTGGACATGCCTTATTGCTATCTGTGTAATCAAGACACAGTCTCCACTTCCCATTTTCCTTGCGCACCACCACCGGATTGGCCAACCACGTCAGATGGAGTACCCTTCTCACAAAATCTGCCGCTTCCAACCTCCTGATCTACTCTGTGATGAACTCCTGCCGTTCTAGAGTCTGCTTCCTGACCTTCGGCTTGACGGGCCGTGCATGAGGTCAGACAGCAAGATGGTGCTCAATCACCTTCCTGGGAACACCGGGATGTCGGATGCTTGCCATGCAAACACATGGACATTTGCCCGCAGGAAGGTGACGAGTGCGCCTTCCTATTTGCTATCAAGGGTGGAGCTTATGGTGAAAGCCCCTCCCTTGCCATCCTCCTTGACGGACACCTTCTTGGTCTCTGGTGGTGTAGCTCTGGATTTCTTGCTCTTACCGGTGGAGCTCTCTGGCACGTCCTCGACAGGAGCACTACACTCCAAAGAGGTGCACTTGCCGGAGTGGGTGCAAGGGGTCTTGCTGGTCTTCTTCCTTCCCGGGGCTTCAGCGGCAGGAGCAAGTGCCCTGGCGGCAATCGCTGCAGCTCCTTCCCGGTAGAGTTGATCGGCGCAGATCAGCGCGTCCTTCTTGTCAGAGGGGACAGTGATGATGGTCATCGGCCCAGGCATCTTCAGCGTGTTGTAGGCGTAATGCGACGTCGCCATGAACTTGGCTAGTGCTGGGCGGCCGAGGATCCTGTTGTAGGGCAAGGGGATCTCGACTACATCGAAGACAATCCTCTCCGTCCTGTAGTTCAACTCGCCTCCAAACGTCAGAGGCAGCGTGACCTTACCCTTTGGCTGGCTCCTTCCCGGGTTGACCCCCTTGAAACGTGCCCGTCTCCTCGAGGTCTCCATCAGGAATCTGCAGCCTTTTGATCACGACAGGCGAGATCAAGTTCAGACCGGCCCCGCCGTCAACCAGCATCTTGGTCACCTTGAGGATGCGCATCGTTGGTGAAACTAACAACGGCAAACACCCGACTAGCAGCCGAAGCCTCACACCGCAGCTGAAGCAGTCAACCCATGTACTCCCCTCCGCGTGGGCATCCACTACCACGTCTTCCCTGCCTCCACGTCGTTCCCTTCCTAGGCCTCGTCGTCGTCCATCGCCTTGGTGCTCTCGGCGCAGTGTGGTCAACGTGGTCAACGAAGGACATCCATTGGAAGAGGACTTTAGGCGGTGAGGCTAACAACTGGACCCACTAGCTACATGTTCGAACACAAGGAAGTGCCTCCTTATTACTCGCAAAATAAAAACGATTCCTCCCCCTGCTAGCTGGGACCGACCAGCTCTATCTTCGCACGCAACGAAGTGCGTCCTTATCCTCCCTGAACGCTGGGACCCACCCGGTCAAAGCGTACGTAGCGTTGTCTGTCTGGTTGCGAACGTGTACGTACGCACTGGCCGATCGGTCTCTCTGCAAGTATGAACCATGGCCGAGTAAGTAGAGGCATGTGTCGTTGTAGAGCACCCGACATAGCAGTTCACGCAGTCCCGCCTAAGTCTTGTACACGTACGTACAGCCACAGTGCAAAAAATAGGGCCACGTACGTGCATACGGGCGGGGTCTCGAGCGCGTACTCGCGCATATATACGGACGGCCAGGGCTTGTGTACATGGAGAGGCAAAGGACGGCAGCAACGGCGTCCTCTTCATCGGGGAGCGAACCGGCTGGGTCGAAATGGAGAAACAGCGTCCTATTCATTGGGAGGCAACCGACTGGGTCGGAATGCGTATGTTCAATGGGAGCCAACTGGCTTGTATGGAACAGCCGAAACGGGGTGTGGCGTACCGCAGAACGGAGGAAACGACCTTCTGTTCGACCGGCCACTGTCGTAACGGGATTCTGTTCATTGGGAGGGGTCTGGCGTGCCGCAAAACGGAGGAAACGAACTTGTGTTCGAGTGCCTACGGTCGAAACAGGGTCCTGTTGATCGGGAGGGGTGTGGCATACCACAAAACGGAGGAAACTGACTTGTCTTGGAGCGCCTACAGTCGAAACGTGGTCCTGTTTGTCCACCGTCTACTGCCTCGCTCCAGCCTCCACCAGCTATTGTTCATCCATCATCGACTTCCTCCAGCCTCCACCAGCTACTGTTCATCCATCCTCAACTGACTACTGTTCATCCAGCCTCCATGGGGTCCTGTTCATCCACCCCCTGGCTGGGGTGCGGAGGCCTCCTCGGGGTCCTGTTCATCTAGAGGTAATGGCCTACTACCACGGGGTCCTGTTCAGCCAACCCCCACCAGGAACTATTCATCCAAAGCCAACCAACCAGCTCGACTCACCACGTCTCGACTCGTTCTACATACCACGCGCACGGTAGCAACGATCTACGTTCATCGAGAGGTAATACACAAGCTGGCTATGTCTCGCACGAGTGCTCGATCAGCTTCAGTAAGTAGAAGCAGTGATCGATCGCTCGGGTTCAGTTAGCAGCAGGAGCGAAGGAATTTCTCGGGTTCAGTCAGCAGCGAAGGAATCGCTCGGGTTCAGTTAACAGCCAAGGGATTGTAACATCCCAAATTTTCAATTTGGAATGTTATGCATAGGTCATTCATGCATATCATATTTTATTGCATTTCATTTTGCGATCCTCGAAATTCTAAGCAACTCAAGGACCCTCGGAGAGAGTTGGGGATTTCGTAGTTCTCATATTTGAATTTTCTCAAATATCGAAACAAGGATCACTTTGGTTTTAATTAATTTTTTTCTCCGAAATATTTCATGTTAAATAATTTATGAGAGGAGATAATACGACTTCTCCAACATAAATGCAATTTGGAGGAAAAATATTAAAATCAAATAAATATTTTATTTTGGATTTTATCGTTATTTTATTTGAATATGAAAAATATGCATTTTTCAAAATTGCATTTAGGGCCAAGAAAATGTTCATCTTGTTCTAAATATTTTATTTAGACGGTGAAAATTTGTTTTGGCATTTTTAGATTTTTATTTTTACTTTTTGGATTTTTTCGGCGAAATTTGTTTTTAAGAAAGAAATCTTTCGGACCGCGCCGGGCCGCAGCCCAGCCGGCCCATCCCGCTCGCGCCGCCTCGCCCTCCCGTGCGGACGCCGGACTCCGGCGAGGAGGAGTCCGGGTCGGCCTCGCCGCACCCTCGCGCAAGCCGAGGCCCCTGGGGCCCCTTTTTAAGCCGCCGCCCCCCTCGCCTTCTCACCCCGCCAGCTGCCAGCCCCATCCCGCACCCGAGCCGCCGCGCCGCCGCCGCTTTCCGCCACCGCCGCCGCGCAGCCCGCGCCGCCAGCCGCCGCCCCGCGCCACTCAGCCGTCGCCGCCGCCTTCTGCCACCTCCCCGACGCCGCGCCACCCCTTCGGAGCCTCGCCGGAGGAAGCCGACGCCGCCGCCTCCGTTCGTCATTTTTTTGGTTAACCGTTCGGTTCTTTTCGAAACCCTTGATCTATTTTTTTAAATAGATCGCTTCGGTGTTTTTTCGGTTTCGTTAGTCAGCGGACGTTCGTCCATACGTTCGTTTTGAGAATGTTGATCACCAGTTAATCGCAGACAGCGAACGTTCGTTCGTTAGCCTGTTCATCAGTTTTCTTTTTCCAGGGTTTTTCAGCGATTATTTTCGATCGCGATTCGTGCCCTGATCTTCGAACTAGTTTATCTTTTCGCTCGTTTATCCAAATTAGGTGAAACAAGCGCCTAGATCTTCGTCTCGAAGTTCTCTTTCTATTTAACCAACTTGAACAAGATTTTGATACAATAAAATTTGACTTTAGCTCAGATTAGTAATCGGATCTTGGTTCTTTCGCAGTTTGAGTTTTGCTGCTCCGTTTGATTTGATTCTTTTTGCAAACCGGAGTTCTTCAGCTGAACTTTCTCGGTAGATCTTCTTATTTGAGTTTTACCCGTGCATCATTGCCTGAGTTCTTATGTATGCTATTGTTTGTTTGCGATAGAATTCCCGGAGTGCGAAGCGTGCTACTACGAGTCACTAGGTTTTGCGGATCGTCAGCAAGGCAAGTGACACATTGATCATACTCTCTTCATACCCTGTTTTCATGCATTATTTCCAATACTCAAACATTGCATGATTAGGATGTGTTTAACTTGTGGGTATTTGGGAAGTAGATGATGAGGTAGAACCTATTGCCTTCTTTATTATCAAACCTTGGGAGTTACTTCTACGTTATGCCTATATTGCTATGTTATGCTCGTAGATGTGGTTTGGTTTGAGAGATCCATGACAGATGTGAGTTGTTAATTAATGGTTCAACCTAAGGTGGCAACTTTAATACCCATCTGGGTGGATTGCTTGTGGGCACCTGGAGAATCCAGTGTTGTCCTAGGATATCCCGGAGTACCCGTGTGATCATCCTACGGTCCGCCACCCAGGCTAAAAGGGATCATAAGATTATTCATGCTAGAAACTTCCCTGTGCAGCCACAAGCTATTATGGGCTCTAGCATAGTTGAGTATGTTGCATGATCTCTTTCAGTGGTGGGCTAGCAGATGTAGAGGGAAAGTAGGTGTAACTGTCCACCCAGAGTAAAGAGTTAGTGTTTCTAAAAGACCGTGTCTCGGTCATCCGTTTCTCAAACACCATGTAGTGCGAGAAATCCAACAGAGGAGATCGAGTCTCGTGGGGATAAGTGCGCAAACCTCTGCAGAGTGTACAAACTAATCATGGTTAGTCGTGTCCCCGGTTATGGACATCTTGAGTATCTGGTACTTGAATTATTGGTTTGATCTCATCACTCTAATTTAATTTGTTGGGTTGATAATGACTACTTTAATTGGGATTGAGTTGGAGGAACCTTCTCAATGATGTTTCAACCACCATGATAGTTAAATAAAATCTATTCCTTTATTGTAGAGAAAAATTGGCTTTTCGCAAAAACATATTAACCATAGAGCCTCCACCAGCCATATATGCATATAGTGATAGCATTTATCTGTTCATTACTCTACTGTGTTACATTGCCAGCATATTCCATGTGCTGACCCATTTTCGGGCTGCAACGTATCATGTTGCAGACTTTTCGGACGAGGAGTAAGGTTCGCTAGGCCGTTGTCGTGCACTCAACTATGCCGTTGGAGTTCATGGACTCACTTTATCTTCAATGCCTTCCGCTGTTATCTTATTTAGATGGCCTTAAGCCATATTTATTGTAATAAGTTCTCTTTGGAGACTATCGATGCAATAAGTGTGTGATTGCTACTCTGTTATAAATCCTTCGAGTACTGTGTGTGTCAGCATTACCAATCCAGGGATGACACTGAAGCACAGAGACTTGATCGTCTGAGATCGGGTTCAGTTAGCCAACGCCTCGCACACACGTGCGTACACGAGAGAAACACGCAAACCACAGTGCATCGCTCGGCCCCAACCACCCGCCGTAACCGGGAAATCCGCGATATTTTCCTCGCCCTCACTTCTACCATGATTTTTTCCGTCATGGACGGCCCAAAGATGACATGCATCTGCATCTCCGGCCCGCCCAGGACGAAAAGCCCATTTTCTATCATGATTTTTTGTTATAGAAGTAGGAGCCCACCACATCAATGATGATATCGGGTTTTGTCACAATTATCGTCGTAGAAGAGTCATAAGCATGACAGAAGAAAATCATTCGGCCCAAAATATCACGGATGTGTCTTTTTTATAGTGATGGAGGAGTTTGAATACGGCAAGGAGGCGTGTTCAGTCAGGCATGCAGCGAGCGTCGCCCTCGACTCTGACGTAGGACACCGCATCGTTCTTCCACTGACGTGTGGGCTCGTTTGGTACTTGTCCTGCATGTCAGTGACCCAACGCAAGCAGCGCATGGCAGAGGAGCTTTTGGTGGGCCAGGGCGGTGAGAAGCAGGCATTTCATAAACTGATGATTGTTCATTGAGTGTGACGTCATCTAATTCATTTAGGTTGATAAGCCTACTGTATGATGTAAGAGAATTTTAAAATTTTCATATATACATTGATAGACCATTCGACACGTTGTGATTCATAAAGACCGCTGCAAACATCAATGTTCTGGTTATCAAATATCAGATTGATTAATACTCGTAACAATCCATGTGCTTAACAAAGGGTGCATGCATGTATAGGTTGAGCGTGTGTCTTGCGTCGTGTGATGTGTGCATGCAAGCGTGTGAGTGTTGCGTGCGTGCATGTGTACGTTTCAGTGTTGCATGCATGTGTGCGTGCGTGTGTTCGTGAGTGCATGTGTACGTGTCAGTGTGGCACGCCTGCATGTGTGCGTGTGTTTGTGCGAGTGTTGCATGGGTGCATGTGTACGTGTGAGTATTGCATGAATGCATGCGGGCGTTGCGGGCGTCTTTGTGCGCATGTGTGATGTGTTTGTATTCAGCACAGTGGCTCGTGCGTGCGTGCAATTAAAATGGCCGGCTCAAAATATCATCACAACGCAATCCTTGTCCGCTGTGGTTAGGGCGCGCGGGCTGCCAACCAGAGGTCTCACGACTTTGAATCCCCGCCGACCACTAATTTATTACCATTTCTGTCTTTCATATACGCGCTGACGGGTGGGCCCTAGGTAATGTGCACTGGTGAATGTGGATCATTTGACTAGTCAATTGATCGTGTCATCAACAAATTATGGAGTTGTATGGTGAACCAGTGACCATATGATCACCATAAAATGTATTTTATTAACACAGTACAGACTCAAACTGCCATTTCTTTATTTCTTATACGCGCTGACAGGTGGGCCCCACGGTTACGCGCGCTGATGGTGCAACGCTAGTTGCGCCACGTGGAATGTTTGACTGGTCAATTGATCGTGTCATCAACAAATTACGGAGTTGTACGGGTGAGCCAGTGACTGTATAATCACGACATGTATTTTTTAACACAGTACAGACGCAAACGCTCATATATACGTGCAAACACTCACCGCTATAAGTGCACACACACACACCCTACCCATATGAGCACCTTCGAGAGAGTGAGCCAGCATATGATCTTGAGATTTTACGAAGTCATCATTGGAGCCTCGTAGTCGAGGGGAATGTCTCCTCCCACTGAATGCACATCGCCGTAAAATACTGAAATTAGTCCAGGATAAGTGCGAGCACTAGGACTTTAACCCTGGTGGGCTGGGGAAACCACTGTCCTCCTAACTATCCAACTACAGGTTGGTTAGCACCATAAAAATGTATATGGTGACCGTGATGAGCTTATTCTGAAGTCCAGTGACCATATCGTGCTTCCGCTTCAAATACAATCACTACAAAATAGACACATCCGTGACATTTTGGGCCGAATGAAAAAAATTGTCATGCTTATGACACTTCTATGACGATAATTGTGACAAAACCCGGTATCTTCATAGATGTGTTGGGCTCCTACTTCTATGACAGAAAATGGGCTTTTCATCCTGGGCGGGCCGGAGACGCAGCTTCATGACATTTTTTGGGCCGTCCATGACGGAAAAATTGTGGTAGAAGTGAGGGCGAGGAAAATTTCAGGGAGTTCCCGGGAATGGTGGGTGGTCGGGCCTGAGCGATGCACGGAGGGATTGCATGTCTATCGTACACGTACGCGCGTGGGTGCGAGGCGTTGTGCTCTAACTGAACCCAAGAAATTGCACTAGCTATGCGCGTTACTGAACCCGAGCGATCGATCGCTTGCTATGAACTGAACCTGAGCGATTCCTTCGCTACTGCTACTAACTAAACCCGAGCGATCGATCGCTGCTGTTGCTGCTTACTAAAGCCGATCGAACCTGATGCCTCTTGATGAACAGTGAACGTGGGGGTTGGTTGAACGAGTCGAGACGTACGTGGTTGGGGTTGGATGAACAGTTCTCGGTGGGGGTTGGATGAACAGGACCCCATGGTAGTAGTAGTAGTAGGTCGTTGCCACTGGATGAACAGGACCCCTGGAGGAGCGCCACCACAGCAGAGCTGGTTGGGGGTGGATGAACAGGACCGCCTGGAGGGCTGGTTGAACAGTAGCTGGGGGAGGCAGGGGGAAGACGCGGGGGATGAACAGTGCATGTAAAGGCTGAAGGAAGTTGACGGTGGGTGAACAGTAGCCCCGTGGAGTCCTGTTTTGCGGTATGCCATACCCCTCCGATGAACAGGACCCCCATTTCGACCGTAGCGCTCCAACACAAGTCTATTTCCTCTGTTTTGCAGTACGCCACACCCCTCTCGATGAACAGGATGTCGTTTCGACCGTAGCCGGTCGAATAGAAAGTTGTTTCCTTTGTATTGCGGTACACCATACCCCGTTTCGGCTGTTTCGTCCAAGCCAGTTGGCTCCCATTCGACAAGACGCATTCTAACCCAGTCTGTTGCCTCCCGATGAACAGGACGTTATTTCTCTATTCTGACCTAGTCGGTTGGCTCTCCGATGGACAGGACGCCATTGTTGTCGTCTGTTGCCTCTCCATGTACACGAGCCCTGGCCGTACGTATGCACGAGTACGCGTTCGAGACCCTACCCGTATGTACGTACGTGGCCATATTTTTTTGCATGAGGTTGTACATACATGTACACGGTGTATAAGGGACTGCCTGAACTGCTACGTCAGGGGCTCTACTACTACACATGCCGCTGGTTGCTCAGCCACGATTCATCATTTCAGAGAGACTGATCGACCAGTATGTACGTACACGTTCGCGACAATGCTACGTACGCTTCGACCAGGTAGGTCCCGGCTGTTAGGGAGGATAAGGAGGCACTTCCTTGTATGCGAAGTTATTCATGGTGGGTTCGAGCTGTCAGGGGGAGGATTCATTTTTTTCGTGCCTAATATGGAGGCACTTTCCTTGCGTCCGAAGATATAGCTGGTTGGTCCCAGCTGTCAGGGGGGAAAACATTTTTTTCGTAAAATACAGCTAAGCCAAAATGCAGAGGCCCTTCCGGTAGGTCCCTGCTGTCAGGTGGAGGAATCATTATTTTGTGTGTAATAAGGAGGCACTTCCTTGCTGTGGCTGTGGACCCACCTATCAGCCTCTCCACGTACAATCCTCTTCCGATGTAAGTCGTTCCTTGAACACGTTGACCACGCCGCGCCGAGAGCACCAAGGTGGTGGACGACGGCGAGGCCTAGGAAGGGAATGACCCGGAGCCCGGGAACACTTGGCAGTTGTTTCCCACGCGGAGGGTTGTACGAGGGTTTACTGGTTGGGCTACAATGTGAGGCTGCCGATGCCAGAAAATAACAACAGGTCTGGGTGAGTACAGGGATGGTCAGGCCAGCGATGGGAGTAGGGTGGGGCGATGAGGCCTGCGTGGCAACTAAGCCGGCCACGGGAGGCAGGAGCAGGCGGCACGACTGGCGCTGGTTTGGGCGGCTAGAGCAAGAAGACCAGAGGTTGAAGAAGCACTACACCCGTTGGATGGATATCATATGGTCATTGGAGCTAGAATTGTTCGTATTGACTAAGTTGACAAAGCCCTCCGTCCGCGTCAACTTAGTAGGCCCACAAGTCAGCCTCCAAATATGGTGGGTCCCAGATAGCAGGGGGAGTATTCATTTTTATGTGCGTAATAAGGAGGCACTCCCTTGCATGCGAATATATAGCTGGTGGGTTCGAGCTGTCAGCGGGAGGAACGTTTTTTCACAAAATACAGAGGCCCTTCCGGTGGGTCCTTGCTGTCAGGTGGAGGAATCATTATTTTTCACGTAATAAGGAGGCACTTCCTTGCGTGCGGCCGTGGACCCAGCTGTCAGCCTCTCCACGTACAGTCCTCTTCCGATGGATGTCGTTCGTTGACCACATTGACCACGCCGCGCCGAGAGCACCAGAGCGGTCGAATACGGTGAGGCCTAGGAAGGGAACGACCCGGAGCCGGGGAAGACTCGGCAGTTGTTGCCCACACAGTGGGTAGTATGAGAGTTTACTAGTTCGGCTGCCGTCGCCAGAAAATAATAGGAGGTGTGGGTGAGTAGAGGAATGGCCTAGCTAGCGATGGAGTAGGGTGGGGCGATGCAGCCTACGTGGCAGCACAGCCGGCAACGGGAGGAGGGAGCAGGCAATCTCACCGGCGCTGGTTTGAGCGGTTGGAGCAGGAAGACCAGAGATTGATGAGGTACGACGGCCGTTGGATGGACATCCAATGGTCACTACTCTCGTGTGTTGACTAAGTTGACACGGCATTGTGTGTGCGTCAACCTTTCTTTAGGAAAGCACACGCGTCAACCTATATTAGGCGCACAAGTCATCTTCAAATGCATGGAAAAGAGCGTACAACCCATCTGCCATTATTTCAAATAATTTACAGCCCATTTGCTAATTCTTAAGAATTTTTTGAGCCCATATTCTTTTTGCTAGCATTACAGCTCATATTGTGGCCATGGTTAAAAAATTATATGAAATTTTTCATATTTCGGTGCGGTCCCAACTGTTTGTAATCCCGAAATTTCGAGTCACATTCAAACTAATTTGAAAATTTATATCAATATAAAATCCAAATAATTGTCCACGCATAAAAATCAATGGAATTTAAAATCTTGAAATGAAAAAAATGAAACTAATTCCCGGTTTGATGTGTTTTAAAAATGTACATCCCATTTTTCATTACTGATAGCCCATTTTCTCGGCAACCCAAATGAAACTCTCCTCGTCTTGAAAGATTTGCAGCCCAGCAGGGCTGAAAAAGCAAGTAGGCCTTGGTTGGGTATTTCTTTTAAAAAAAGTAGAACTGGGCTAGCCATTTTCAGCAAGAAAAAAAAACACAATTGGGCTCATCATGTAGTAAATATAAAATAAAACCCTAGCTAGACGGGCCACAGTCCCCGCACAACCCCGTTGTTACCCTGATCCGTCTCTAAAACTAGTATAAATAACAACTGCTTGTTCCTCAAAAATGTAAATAACAACTGCGCAACCTGCTGGGTCCCTAGTATCGGACGCTCCTTCTGTAATTCTCTTGTTTATTGACCATGTTGACAATGGCGTGGGCCCCGGATGTCCAACCATTAGAAGAACCATTTTTTGGGCTTGTAATAACGAGGCACTTGCTTGCGTACAGCCATGGCCCTGGTGGGTTGCTACCTCTTGAGCATGCGTTGGTTTTCTCTTGAAGAGGAAAGGGTGATGCAGCAAAGTAGCGTATGTATTTACCTCAGTTTTTGAGAACAAAGGTATCAATCCAGTAGGAGACATGCAACCAACATGGTAAAGGAGTTGTCAATCCCTTCACGGCCACTTGCAAAAGTGAGATCTGATAAAGATAATAAGATAAATATTTTTGGTATTTTTGTTGTATAGATTAGAAAGTAAAGATTGCCAAAATAAATGGCGACAGGATTAACTAGTTGACGGGAGATTAATATGATGGAAGATAGACCCCGGGGCCATACGTTTCACTAGTGGCTTCTCTCAAGATAGCATAATTTACGGTGGGTGAACAAATTACTGTCGAGCAATTGATAGAAAAGCACCTAGTTATGAGGATATCTTGGAATCATCACATATATAGGCATCACGTCCATGACAAGTAGACCGAAACGATTCTGCATCTACTACTATTGCTCCACACATCGACCGCTATCCAGCATGCATCTAGAGTATTATGTTCATAAGAACAGAGTAACGCACTAGGCAAGATGACATGATGTAGAGGGATAAACTCAAGCAATATGATATAAACCCCATCTTTTATCCTCTATGGCAACAATACAATACGTGCCTTGCTGGCCCTGCTATAACTGGGAAAGGACACCGCAAGATTGAACCCAAAGCTAAGCACTTCTCCCATTGCAAGAAAGGTCAATCTAGTAGGCCAAACCAAACTGATAATTCGAAGAGACTTACAAATATATTAAATCATGCATAAAAGAATTCAGAGAACAATCAAATATTGTTCATAGATAATCTTGATCATAAACCCACAATACATCGGATCTCGACAAACACACCGCAAAAAGTATTACATCGAGTAGATCTCCAAGAGAATCAAGGAGAACTTTGTATTGAGATCAAAAGAGAGAGAAGAAGACATCTAGCTAATAACTATGGACCCGAAGGTCTATGGTAAACTACTCACACATCATCGGAGAGGCTATGGTGTTGATGTAGAAGCCCTCCGTGATCGATTCCCCCTCCGGCAGAGCACCGGAAAAGGCCCCAAGATGGGATCTCACAGGTATAGAAGGTTGTGGCGGTGGAAATAGGGTTTTGTGGTGCTCTCGGATGTTTTCAGGGTATATGAGTATATATAGGCGAAAGAAGTACGTCGGTGGAGCCACGAGGGCCCCACGAGGGTGGGGGCACGCCTCCCTACCTCGTGGTTGCCTCCTTGCTTCCTTGACGTCCACTCCAAGTCTCCTGGATTGCGTTTGTTCCAAAAATAACTGTCCCAAAGGTTTCATTTCGTTTGGATTCCATTTGATATTCCTTTTCTGTGAAACACTGATATAGGCAAAAAACAACAATTTGCACTGGGCCTTTGGTTAGTAGGTTAGTCCCAAAAATAATATAAAAGTGCATAATAAAGCCCATTAAACATCCAAAATAGATAATATAATAGCATGGTACAATCAAAAATTACAGATATGTTGGAGACGTATCAAGCATCCCCAAGCTTAATTCCTGCTCGTCCTCAAGTAGGTAAATGATTAAAACAATTTTTTTTATATGGAATGCTACCTAACATAATTTTCAAAGTAGTTTTGTTTATTGTGGCATGAATGTTCAGATCCGAAAGATTCAAGATAAAAGTTTAATATTGACATAAAAATAATAATACTTCAAGCATACTAACTAAGCACTTATGTCTTCTCAAACATGGCCAAAGAAAGCTTATCCCTACAAAATCATATAGTTTGGCTATGCTTCATTTTCGTCACACAGAAATGCTCTCATCATGCACAACTCCGATGACAAGCCAAGCAATTGTTTCATACTTTAGTAATCTCAAACTTTTTTCAACTTTCACGCAATACGTGAGCGTGAGCCACGGACCTAACACTATGGGTGGAATAGAGTATAATGATGGGGGTTGTGTGGAGAAGACAAATATAGATAAAGTCTCACATTGACATGGCTAATCAACGGGCAAGGGAGATGCCCATCAATTGATGTCAATGCAAGGAGTAGGGATTGCCATGCAACGGATGCACTAGAGCTATAAATGTATGAAAGCTCAACAAAAGAAACTAAGTGGGTGTGCATCCAACTTGCTTGCTCACGAAGACCTAGGGCATTTGAGGAAGCCCATTGTTGGAATATACAAGCCAAGTTCTATAATGAAAAATTCCCACTAGTATATGAAAGTGACAAAACAAGAGACTCTCTATCATAAAGATGATGGTGCTACTTTGAAGCACAAGTGTGGAAAAAAGGATAGTAGCATTGTCCCTTTTATTTCTTTTCTCTTTTTTTGGGCCTCTTTTTTTTATTTGGCCTTACTCTTTTTTTATTTTTTTATTTGGGACAATGCTCTATTAATGATGATCATCACACTTCTATTTATTTACAACTCAACGATTGCAACTCGATACTAGAACATAATATGACTCTATATGAGTGCCTTCGGCGGTGTACCGGGATGAGCAATGAATCAAGAGTGACATGTATGATAAATTATGCATGGTGGCTTTGCCACAAGTACAATGTCAACTACATGATCATGCAAAGCAATATGACAATGATGAAGCGTGTCATAATAAATGAAATGGTGGAAAGTTGCATGGCAATATATCTCGGAATGGCTATGGAAATGCCATAATAGGTAGGTATGGTGGCTGTTTTGAGGAAGATATAAGAAGGTTTATGTGTGATATAGCATATCATATCACGGGGTTTGGATGCACCGACGAAGTTTGCACCAACTCTCAATATGAGAAAGGGCAATGCACGGTACCGAAGAGGCTAGCAATGATGGAAAGGTGAGAGTGCGTATAATCCATGGACTCAACATTAGTCATAAAGAACTCACATACTTATTGAAAAAATCTACAAGTCATCAAAAACCAAGAATTACGCGCATGCTCCTAGGGGGATAGATTGGTAGGAAAAGACCATCGCTTGTCCCCGACCGCCACTCATAAGGATGACAATCAAAGAACACCTCATGTTTGAAATTTGTCACACAACGGTTACCATACGCGCATGCTATGGGACTTGCAAACTTCAACACAAGTATTTCTCAAATTCAAAACTACTCAACTAGCATGACTCTAATATTACCATCTTCATATGTCAAAACAATCATCAAGTATCAAACTTCTCATAGTATTCAATGCACTTTTTATGGATGTTTTTATTAAACCCATCTTTGGATGCCTATCATATTAGGACTAATTTTATAGCCAAGGCAAATTACCATGCTGTTCTAAAGTACTCTCAAAATAATATAAGTGGAGCATGAGAGATCAATAATTTCTATAAAATAAAACCACCACCGTGCTCTAAAAGATATAAGTGAAGCACTAGAGCAAAATTATCTAGCTCAAAAGATATAAGTGAAGCAGATAGAGTATTCTAATAAATTACGATTCATGTGTGTCTCTCCAAAAGGTTTGTACAGAAAGGATGATTGTGGAAAACTAAAAAGCAAAGACTCAAATCATACATGACGCTCCAAGCAAAACACATATCATGTGGTGAATAAAAATATAGCCTCAAGTAAAGTTACCGATGGACAAAGACGAAAGAGGGGATGCCTTCCGGGGCATCCCCAAGTTTAGTCTTTTGATTTTCCTTGAATTTTAACTTGGGGTTCCTTGGGCATCCCGAATCTTAGGATCTTGCCACTCCTTGTTCCAAAATCCATCAAATCTTTACCCAAAACTTGAAAACTTCACAACACAAAACTCAACAGAAAATCTCATGATCTCCGTTAGTATAAGAAAACAAATCACCACTTTAAGGTACTGTAATGAACTCATCATTTATTTATATTGGTGTTAAAAATACTGTATTCCAAATTTTCTATGGTTCATACCCCCCGATACTAGCCATAGATTTATCAAAATAAGCAAACAACACACGAAAAACAGAATCGGTCAAAAACAGAACAGTCTGTAGTAATCTGTATCAAACGTATACTTATGTAACTCAAAAAATTCTGAAATAAATTGGTGGATGTGAGGAATTTGTCTATTAATCATCTTCAGAAGGAATAAACCTAAAATCTCTCTCCAGTAAAACATGGCAGCTAATCTCGTGAGCGCTAAAGTTTCTGTTTTTTACAGCAAGATCATAAAGACTTCACCCAAGTCTTCCCAAAGGTTCTACTTGGCACAAACACTAATTTAAAACATAAAACCACATCTAAACAGAAGCTAGATGAATTATTTATTACTAAACAGAAACAAAAAGCAGGAAACAAAAATAAAATTGGGTTGCCTCCCAACAGGGCTATCGTTTAACGCCCCTAGCTAGGCATCTATAATTTTAGGGACAATTGCATTTTTACCCCTAGTTGTTTCCTACCCACGGGTTTTTCCTTACTTTTTGAGCTTGCTCGGTTTTGCCCTTACTTTTTCCGTCATGGTCCCTCAAATTCCCTTTGACCGTTTGACCAAAACTTTGAAAATTCATAACTAATTCATATGAACTCAGAAAAATGAAAATAAGATATCAAAATGTTCAGATAAACATTACCTTTATGTGCATATCATTTGCATTCAGGACAAAAGCACCCTTTAAACTACTTGAGGTAATTAACGTTATTAACATTATTAAAAATAAAAAGGTATAAACAATATTTTTTCATGAATAAAAATTACATGCTAATGTATGTGATGTTTTTTGAACATCCAGATATATTATTTGCATTTTTCTGAGTTCGTATCATCTTGTTAAGAATGTTCTAACGACTTTGACCATTATTTGGAAACTTCATAACAAGTTGATATGAACTCATAAAAATAATTTTTATTCATGAAAAAAATAGTGTTTATACCTTTTTATTTTTAATAATGTTAATAAAATTAATTACCTCAGGTAGTTTAAAGGGTGCTTTTGTCCTGAATGCAAATGATATGCACATAAAGGTAATGTTTATCTGAACATTTTGATATCTTATTTGCATTTTTCTTAGTTCATATGAATTACTTATGAATTTTCAAAGTTTTGGTCAAATGGTCAAAGGGCATTCAAGGGACCTCGACGGAAAAAGTAAGGGCAAAACTGAGCAAGCTCGAAAAGTAAGGGCAAAACCCGTGGGTAGGAACCAACTAGGGGTAAAAATCCAATTGTCCCATAATTTTAATGATGCTCACATGAAAGACAAGAATTGAAGCGCCAAGAGAGCATCATGAAACACATGACAAACACATGTAAGTCTAACATACTTCCTATGCATAGGCATCTTATAGGCAAACAAACTATCATGACAAGCAAAAACTAGCATATGCAAGGAAGAAGAAAGAAACCAAAGCAATCTCAACATAACGAGAGGTAATTTAGTAACATGAAAATTTCTATAACCATATTTTCCTCTCTCATAATAATTACATGTAAGATCATAAGCAAATTCAACAATATAGCTATCACGAAACATATTCTTAACACGATCCACATGTAAGCAAAGTTGACACTCTTCCAAAATAGTGGGATTAACATTAACTAAAGCCATGACCTCTCCAAACCCACTTTTATCAAAAACTACATAAGATTGAACATTATCCAAATATGTGGGATCTAAAGTTTACACTCTTCCAAACCCACTTTCAATATTATTGCAAACATTACTATCAATCTCATATTCATCATGGGGCTTAAATAAATTTTCAAGATCATAAGAAGAATCACCCCAATCATGATCATTGCAACAAATAGTAGTCATAGCAAAACTAGCATCCCCAAGCTTGAGGTTTTGCATGTCATTAACACAATTGACATTAAGAGAATTTATAATAACATCATTGCAATCATGCTTTTTATCGAAGGAACTATCAAGTATGGGTGCAATAGCAACGATCTCATGTTTAACACAAGGAACTATAGCAAATTCATCTTCATAAATATTGGCATCATGGCCACAAGAATAGAAAGCATCATGTTCATCAAGGGATATTTCAATCAAATCATCGGAATCATAATTATCTATAGATTCATGCATATTATTATTTTCTTCCAAAGCACCCTTCGTAGAGAGTAATATCATACTTTTCAATCAAAGAAGCAACTTCATAAGCACCCTTAAAAGCAACAAATTCTTCAATTTGTTTGATATCGTAGTAACTATAAACACCCTTTGCACAAGAAGATTAGATTTCATTATCATTAAACTCACATAGGTAGGGGAGGTGTTTTTTAGGGTTTTAGAATAACAAGTAAAATCATAAATTTCACAAAGATTCCAAGCATAACACAGCAATATGTTTATTTGATCCCATAAGAGTCTCCCTTTTTCAAACAAACGGTGACGCACAAAATGAGCATGCTCATCTAAAGATTTCCCATCAACTAGGCTAGTTGGGGTTTCAGCACGAGCGCATAAAGATCAAAGATGATCCAAGTAGAACACTTTAAGTGGATCCATATCAATAGATTTTTAGCAAGCAAATAGAAGGCACATGGAAACACAAACAAAGATACCTACGGGAAGAAGGCGAAGAAAAGGCAAAGGTTTTCGACAATCATTTTAGAAGTGGGGTAGAGGAAAACGAGAGGCGAATGGCGAATAATGTAATGCGAGGGAGAAGAGTTTGTGATTGGTACTTGGTATGTCTTTACTTGTGCGTAGATATCCTCGGCAACGGTGCCAGAAATCGCACGTTGGCGGGAGATGGAATCTTGACTTGACTTGGTGTAAGCCTCCCCCGCAACGGCGCCAGAAATCCTTCTTGCTACCTCTTGAGCATGCGTTGGTTTTCCCTTGAAGAGGAAAGGGTGATGCAGCAAAGTAGCATAAGTATTTCCCTCAGTTTTTGAGAACCAAGGTATCAATCCAGTAGGAGACTACACACAAGTCCCTTGTACCTGCACAAACAATCAAGAACCTTGCAACCAACGCGATAAAGGGGTTGTCAATCCCTTCACGGCCACTTTTAAAAGTGAGATCTGATCAAGTAATAAGATAAATATTTTTGGTATTTTTGTTGTATAGATTGGAAAGTAAAGATTGCAGAAATAAACAGTGACAGAAATAACTAGTTGACGGGAGATTAATATGATGGAAGATAGACCTGGGGCCCATAGGTTTCACTAGTGGCTTCTCTCAAGATAGCATACGGTGGGTGAACAAATTACTGTCGAGCAATTGATAGAAAAGCGCATAGTTATGAGAATATCTAGGCATGATCATGTATATAGGCATCACGTCCGTGACAAGTAGACCGAAACGATTCTGCATCTACTACTATTACTCCACACATCGACCGCTATCCAGCATGCATCTAGAGTATTAAGTTCATAAGAACAGAGTAACGCATTAGGCAAGATGACATGATGTAGATGGATAAACTCAAGCAATATGATATAAACCCCATATTTTTATCCTCGATGGCAACAATACAATACGTGCCTTGCTGCCCCTCCTGTCACTGGGAAAGGACACCGCAAGATTGAACCCAAAGCTAAGCACTTCTCCCATTGCAAGAAAGATCAACCTAGTAGGCCAAACCAAACTGATAATTTGAAGAGACTTGCAAAGATATTAAATCATGCATAAAAGAATTCATAGAAGAAACAAATATTGTTCATAGATAATCTTGATCATAAACCCACAATTCATCATATCTCGACAAACACACCGTAAAAAGAACTACATCGAATAGAACTCCAAGAGAATCAAGGAGAACTTTGTATTGAGATCGAAAGAGAGAGCAGAAGCCATCTAGCTAATAACTATGGACCTAAAGGTCTGTGGTAAACTACTCACACATCATCGGAGAGGCTATGGTGTTGATGTAGAAGCCCTCCGTGATCGATTCCCCCTCCGGCGGAGCGCCGAAAAAGGCCCCAAGATGGGATCTCATGGGTACAGAAGGTTGCGGCGGTGGAAATAGGGTTTCGTGGTGCTCTCGGATGTTTACAGGGTATATGAGTATATATAGGCGAAAGAAGTAGGTCGGTGGAGCCACGAGGGGCCCACGAGGGTGGGGGGCGCGCCTACCCCCTGGGCGCGCCTCCCTACCTCATGGCCGCCTTATTGCTTCCTTGACGTCCACTCCAAGTCTCTTGGATTGTGTTTGTTCCAAAAATAACTCTCCCGAAGGTTTCATTCCGTTTGGATTCTGTTTGATATTCCTTTTCTGCGAAACACTGAAATAGGCAAAAAACAGCAATTTGCATCGGGCCTTTGGTTAGTAGGTTAGTCCCAAAAATAATATAAAAGTGCATAATAAAGCCCATTAAACATCCAAAACAGATAATATAATAGCATGGAACAATCAAAAATTATAGATACGTTGGAGACTTATCAGTGGGTCCCTACTGTCATCCTCTCCACGTACAGTCATCTCCTTGTTCCTCTCGGTTGTTGATGATGTTGACAACGCCAGAGGGCAGCGTACCGCGCACGGGGAGCGAACCAAGGCGGAGGACGACGACGAGGCCTCGCACGGAATGAACAAGAGCCCTGGAAGATGCGCCAGTCTATTCATAGGCGGAGGGTTGACTGGTTCGGGTGAAGGTGCATGTTGGGGCTAATGTCGCCGGAGAATAACAGGACGTGTGGGGGAATAGAGGGAGGGACTAGCCAACGTTTGAGGGTACGGTAGGGCGGCGGAGGCGCAACCAGTCGTGGGAGGCGGAACCGACGGGGTGGTTTGGTTTAGGCGGCTGGAGGAAGAAGACAAGAGATAGAAGATACACGACAGATGTTTGATGTCAATCCAACGGCTGGTAGGCAAAATCGTTTGTTGACTATTACTTAAGTCGACACCACCTTGGATAGGCTTTTTCCTCGTGGGTCCCATGTAACACCCCGGATGTAAGTTTCCATATTTGTAACTCCAACTCTTGCCATTTTCGGCTATGTGTTATGATATTCCCTTCGTGGTCGGGTTTTGTTTTTCGTTTTGCATTTTTTTTCATGTCATGCATCTCATATCATGTCATCATGTGCATCTCATTTGCATACGTTTTCGTCTCATGCATCCGAGCATTTTCCCCGTTGTCCGTTTTGCAATCCGGCACTCCCACATGCACCGGTGCACCCCTCTTGTTTCTTTTCGTGAGCGGGTGCTAAAAGTTCTCGGAATGGACCGAGGTTTCCCAAGGGGCCTTGGTATACCACCAGTAGACCACCTATCAAGTTTCGTTCCATTTGGAGGTCGTTTGATGCTCCAACGGTTAACCGGGTAACCGCAAAGTCCTTTTGTGTGTTGCAGCAAAACCCCCCTCCAAACAGCCCAAAACCCCTCTAAGTTACCTCCATGCTCTCGGTCGTTCGATCACGATCGTGTGGGCGAAAACCGTGCCTCATTTGGACTCTCCTAGCTCCCTCTACCTATAAAAACACCTTCCCTCCGAAATATTCGTGGTGCAAACCCTAGTCCCCTTCCCCTCTCCGCAGCCGGACGCGTCCGCCGCCGCCGGACGAACCCGCCGCCGCGCCCGGCCTCTCCCGTGTGGAGCCCCCTCGAGCCCGCCTCCTCTGTCCCGCGCCCGAGCGCCCCCGCGCCTCGCCGCGCCGCCTTCCCCGCCGGCCCGTGCCGGCGCCGCCCTCTTCCTCGTCGCCGGCCACCGCCTCCGCCGCCCGATGCCGCCCGCGTCCGCCGTCTCCCCCGACTCCAGCGCCTCCCCGCGCCCTCTCCGGCCGGCCCCGTCTCCCCCGAGCTCCGGTCGTCGCCGTCTCCCTCCTCTCCTCCGCCGGCTGCCGCCTCAACTCCGGCCAGTGAGCCCGCTCTGGCGAGCCCAATCCAGATCCCCGCGAGGGTTGACTTTCCTCTCCCCCCGAATTCTTCCAAGTCCCGTAGATTTTACATTATATGCTTCTGTTCATCGCATCATAACTCTCTGCATACTGCTCCGTTTCGTGCGTGTAATATATCGAAATGTTCGCCTCGAGATGCTCTTCATTTTGTTCCATTGTGCCATGCTCGTTTGAGTGCATCTTGATGCCCAAATCTCTGGTGCAAGAGTGCTATATGCTGTTACTTATTAGAACTTGAGGATTTGTTATTATTGTTGCATTTGATGTGTGCATCTTATGGGCATGAGCTCTACATGTGTTTTGATGTATGCCATGCCATCTTTACAGAGGTGTATGCCATGTATTTTTGATGTATTCCATGCAAACTAGGCTTCGTGATGTTTCTGATTTCAGGGACTTGGGATTTTTCTGTGTCTGTCTGCTGTTATTTTGTTGCCATGTATCCATGTGTCTACAGTGAGATCCATGCTCCTTTTGGTGATATTCAGTAAGGATGTTTTGTAGATATAGTTGTGCTCTATCCATCCATGCCTCTGTTTACAATTATGGAGTGCCCTAGCATGTCTTAATCTTGCTCTACTTTTGCTATAAAATATTCCTGTCAGATGGTTAACATGATATTCAATTTTGCCAAGGTTGTTGTAGTTGTTTCATACATGCTATGTATTTGCTTTTGCCATGGATTGCTTCATAAATATGCCATCTTGGTGTAGGTATGCTTGTTTTGTCAGGCATTGCTTTGTGTGGAGTACATCAAGCTCACAAAGATGCCTTCATAATACTGTTACTGCCATGCTCTGTTTTCTGCTAAGTCTGGAACCTGTTAACGAAACTTGCTATGTTTACATGGGTGCCATCATATCTTCTGGTCCTTTTTGTCTCATGGTCATCAAGGGACTTTTGTTTTATGCATTTAGTATATTAAGGCCATTCCTTGTTTTTCTATGTTAAGTTCCTGCAGCATGTTGATTGCTTGCTCTGAACATTGCTACCTGATGTTGTTTATGCCATGTCCAGTAATTTCACAAAGTCTGGGAACCTGATATCTTTTGCACTTTTGCCATGCTTGTTTGAACTTGTTATGTTGTGATCTAGTCGTAGCTCACTGTTCATCTTTTGTCAAGCATCTCCGGTAGATTACTTCCTATGCTTTGTTGCTATGTTGGAGTGCTGTAGCATAGTTACTTGATGTATTCTTAGTGCTATCATGCTGTTAATCGCAGAATCGTGCCATTCTTGTTTTGCTTCCCATTTGCAAACCGTGCATCCGTTTCCGGTGATCTTTATATCGATTTCGACCGAAATCATCTCATCTTTCCAGTGGCATGCTTGGTTTGCCAAGTTACTGCCTTGTTCATCATTTTCCTTCCGGAGCACGCATATGCATCGCATACCACATCTCGCATATCATACATGTTTTGCATCATGTTGCTTGTGCATTTCCCATGATTGATTGCGGTTCCGTTGCTTGTGTTCTTGTTTTGGGTAGAGCCGGGAGACGAGTTCGTGAACGAGGATCCTGTTGAGTACACTTACGAGGATCAAGCTTCCGACAACTCTGAGAACCTTGCAGGCAAGATGACCATACCCTCGAAATCACTTCTATCTTTGCTTTGCTAGTTGTTCGTTCTATTGCTATGCCGCGCTACCTACCACTTGATATATCATGCCTCCCATATTGCCATGTCAAGGCTCTAACCATCCTTTCCTAGCAAACCGTTGTTTGGCTAAGTTACCGCTTTTGCTCAGCCCTTCTTATAGCGTTGCTAGTTGCAGGTGAAGTTGAAGTTGGTTCCATGTTGGAACATGGATATTTTTGGATATCACAATATCATATTCTAAATTAATGCATCTATATATTTGGTAAAGGGTGGAAGCCTCGGCCTTATTCCTGGTGTTTTGTTCCACTCTTGCGGCCCTAGTTTCCGTCATACCGGTATTATGTTCCTTGAGTTTGCGTTCCTTACGCGGTTGGGTGATTTATGGGACCCCCTTGACAGTTCGCCTCGAATAAAACTCCTCCAGCAAGGCCCAACCTTGGTTTTACCATTTGCCACCTAAGCCTTTTTCCCTTGGGTTTTCGCGAGCCCGAGGGTCATCTTTATTTAAACCCCCGGGCCAGTGTTCCTCTGAGTGCTGGTCTAAACTAGAGCCACTTGCAGCGCCACCTTGGGGAAACTCGAGGGCTAGTTTTAGTTGTACGTAGTGTTCATCCGGTGTGCCCTGAGAACGAGATATGTGCAGCTTCTATCGGGATTTGTCGGCACATTCGGGCGGCTTTGCTGGTCTTGTTTTACCATTGTCGAAATGTCTTGTAAACCGGGATTCCGAGACTGATCGGGTCTTCCTGGGAGAAGGTTTATCCTTCATTGACCGTGAGAGCTTATAATGGGCTAAGTTGGGACACCCCTGCAGGGTATTATCTTTCGAAAGCCGTGCCCGCGGTTATGAGGCAGATGGGAATTTGTTAATGTCCGGTTGTAGAGAACTTGTCACTTGACTTAATTAAAACGCATCAACCGTGTGTGTAGCCGTGATGGTCTCTTCTCGGCAGAGTCCGGGAAGTGAACACAGTTTGAGTTATGCATGAACGTAAGTAGTTTCAGGATCACTTCTTGATCATTTCTAGCTTCTCATTGCGTTCCTTCTCTTTCCGCTCTCATTTGCGTATGTTAGCCACCATATATGCTTAGTGCCTGCTGCAGCTCCACCTCATTACACCATCCTTCCCTATAAGCTTAAATAGTCTTGATCTCGCGGGTGTGAGATTGCTGAGTCTTCGTGACTCACAGATTCTACCAAAACAGTTGTAGGTGCCGACGATGCGAGTGCAGGTGACGCAACCGAGCTGAAGTGGGAGTTCGCTGAGGAACGTGGTCGTTACTATGTTTCTTTTCCTAATGATCAGTAGTGGAGCCCAGTTGGGACGATCGGGGATCTAGCATTTGGGCTTATCATATTTTTCATTTGGTTTTGACCGTAGTCGGTCTATGTGTGGATTTTGGATGATGAATGATTTAAATTTATGTATTGTGTGAAGTGGCGATTGTAAGCCAACTCTCGTTATCCCATTCTTGTTCATTACATGGGATTGTGTGAAGATAACCCTTCTTGCGACAATACCACAATGCGGTTATGCCTCTAAGTCGTGCCTCGACACGTGGGAGATATAGCCGCATCGTGGGTGTTACATCCCAAATGTCAGAATCCAAATCTGTCATGGTCATGCAGCCTTTCTTATGAAATTTACAGCCCATTTGGTGTGTAGTTCAAAATAAGTTTGTGGGTGTTGGTGGGGGCTAAACACTTGGGTTCTTTAATGAACAGTGAGCTCAAGTAGCCAGTGAGGGTGATGTTACTTCCCTTGGTTGGGATTTGTTACAATATTTCACTCTTAATTAAACAAATAGCAAGCCATTTGCCTTGTTTCAAAGAAAATATGACAGTCACAGCCGAGTTGCACTACATAAAAAATACACTTCCGTGATGATATGTGTTTGTCACAGTAGGTCACATTTTCTGTCATGCATGTACATCCATGACGATTTTATGACAGAATCAAGATAGTCATACCTGTGCTATCGTAGAAGTGTTCCATGACATTACCAAAATTATCATCACGGAACTGTCCACTTCCATGACGATAAATGGCGCGTCATGGAAGTGGTTTCGTCATGGGTGACCGACACGTGGCATCCACCATAACAGGTCGCCGTTAAGCTATCGGGTCCGGTTTTGGATCCGATAACCCGCTAACAGCCCGGACCAATGAGGATTTTAAATGTTAAAAATTCTCATTGGCCGGAGGAAACACGTGTTGGCTCACCGTTGGGATAGATGTCATCCATTAATTGGACTGGAGGCGCCTATGATACGTCGACACGTGGCACAGCCCAACAGAGGCCCATTCCGGGGAAAAGGCCCGCCTGTTTGACTTGGTCAAAAGGTAACGGGCTGGCCCACGGAAAGCCTGTTAATGGCATGTTCGTATATAGCCCATTTACGGCCCGCTAACTCACGACCCGTTACGGCCTATCGGAATTAAGCCCAGTAGCTTCATCTGGGCCGTCCAATATGATTCCAGCCCGTTGTAACTTCCGGCCCATGTATGGCCCATGATGTCTTTCGGCCCATACGAGGCCATTTGTAACTCTTGGCCCATTAACGGCCCGTGGTGAATCTGGCCCGCAATGAACAGTGTACCGCTTTATACCCATCAACGGCCCATTATTCCATTGGCCATTTCCAACCCGTGTTATCTTTCGGCCTTCGCAGGGCCCATTTATTCTTGGGCTCATTTCCAGCACTCGGTTACTTATGGCCCGTCACTGGCCTTTTCTCCTTGTGGGCCAAATTCAGCCCGTGGTTACAAGCCAATTAACGACGACCCGTTATTGATGACGCTATGAAAACGGCCCAACGGATTAATGACGGCCCGTGGTTACAAGCCGATTAATGACGGACGATTAACCGAATGCTGGAATTCAGCCCATGGTTACAAGACGATTAACGACAGCCCATGAATCTGGACCACGTGCAAAACAGGCTGATTGTAACCACGGGCTGAATTTGGCCCACAAGCATAAAAGGCCAGTAACGGGCCGTAAGTAACCGAATGCTGGAAATGAGCCCAAGAATAACCACGGCCGATTAACCACGGGCCTTTTCTGCTTACGCGCTGTCGTTAATCGACCGTTTTTGATGACGCTATGAAAATGGCCCAACAGATTAACGACGACCCGTTATTGTCGGCCCATGGACGGACGATTCCAAATCTAGCCCGTTTACGTCGCATAATGCGGTCTTTTGTCGGCCCATGTTTGGCCTATCGATCATACGGACCGTAGAAGGCCCATTGATGCTATGGCCCATAGAAGGCCCATTGTTTCTACGGCCCTTAGAAGGCCCATTGTTTCTATGGCCCACAGGAGGCCCATGGTAACTACAGTAAATATGTATCCCATGGTAACAACCGTAAATATGTAGCCCATGGTTATTGTGGCCTAGTTTTTAAAAACTAGGTTATTGCGGCCACTAGTAAACCGCGGAAAAAGAACTCTACTGACTACAAGCAAACAAATAAACAAGACAACAAGGAAATAAATAAGCAAGCAACTTACGCTAGGCTATCACGGCTATTACACATGTTACAGCCACTGGGCATCAAAGTTAGCCACCAGTGCAAATATAGGGAACAAAGCAGCATATCATATACACTGGTTGTCAAAGTTGGCGACCAGTGCAAATAAACGCCGCAGCAAAACAAGTCCAGAACTGAAACCACTTCAGAAGAGCTCAAGAAACAATATCCTGGGTACCCATAATGCTGGCAAGATGCTTAGAAAGCTTATTAACTTTCTCTTGTTTGGCGCTTAAATCCTCCAGCGCTTGTTGTTGCACTAGAAAGTATGTATCTGAATTCTGCAGGGACTTCCTCAGTCCTTCAGCTTCCTACCGCAGCACATCTGATCGATGTCTTTCAACTTGAAGTTGAGCCAAGAAGACGAACTGATTCGGGCATCGAGTTCGAAGAGCTTGTGCCAGCAGTAGTGGCCAGTAACTCGAACACTACATCAACAGAAGACTTTTGGGTTCTCTCACTACCGTCAAGATAGTTTTTATCAGCTTTCTTGGAGACCGACAGGGATGTCTCACTATCTTGAACCTTATCTGCATTACTTCCTTTACCATTGCATAACGGGGTACTGTTCTCCAATATTTTCTCCTCATTCTAAAAGAGAAACAAGCGGACACATCACGGGTTTACCATGTAGTATATGAAACTCATTTTGGTAAATCAGTTCAGTAGTAAAGTGGAGAGCATAACAGCATGAAACAAACATATATCTATGTACCATTGTCACTTTATGTTCTATACCATTCTAGTTTTTGTTGCCAAATCAAGATAGAGACACAGTTCAAATAATATTTGTTCAAGACAAAGCAGAATAGACAGAATATAAGTGTGGGAAACTATAGAGCAATAACAACACTTGTAATGTGCATGACATGAGAACATAACTGTTTATTCAATTGAAACTGAAATCAACATAGAGCAAGTTACAATAGCAAACCAGTTAAAGAAACAGGTTTAAAACATACCTGTTGCACCATTGGAGTTTCAATTCCATCCTTCAAATTTGAAAATAGTTGGTATGAGTAAATACAGTGATGCAAGAGCAAAGGAGTATGAACCATAGCTACAGAACCTGACCTGAGAACAATTCTTCTTCTCCTTTAAGCATTGAGTTGGGATTCGGAGTGGTGGTCCTCATGCTTTGGGCACTGCAGTTCCCTTACTAACTTCTCGTGTTTTGGTGCTCTGTGGTGGAGACAGTGATGTGTCAACTGGAACTGGGTTACTATCTGCTGGGGTTGGGGTTAGAAGGGGTGTAGCTGGTTCTCTGTCCAACTAGGTAGGGGTACAATCTGCGAGAGTCTGGGTTATGTGTGGTGGGGCTGGTTCTTGGGCAAGTACAATCGTGGTTCTATCTGCATCAACTGGTAGCACTATCTTTTTTGAAGACCGTGTTGTTACTCCCTTAGATACTGCCATAACCCTCTCCAATTCAAATGGCCGATAAACAAGAAAAGTAATTGAATGTACAGACACTGTATGATAGACAGGTGCAATGGATAGTGGGGAATAAAAGAGGGCATGAAATAATTCACATTTATGTTGTCTAACCAAACATGATAGCATGACATGATTTCACATATATGATGGCTAACTAAACAGGATAGCATGACACAATTTCACATTATGATGGCTAACTAAAAAAGATAGAAAGACATAGTTCAAAATATGATGACTATGGAAACAGGATGACATGACATAACTATATAATGTGTTTATTAAATAGGTTGGCATGCCATAATTCACAAAGATGCCGCCTATGGAAACATGATAGCATGATATAATTCACGGATAGAATGACATAATTCAAAATATGATGACTGTAAACACTAAACAAGATGAGATGATATAACTATATGATGTCTTTATTAAATGGGTTGCCATGCCATAATTCAGATAGATGTTGTGTATGTAAACATGATGGCATGATATAATTCAAATATATGATTTATATAGCAATCAAGTAAGCAGATGGCAATCCATATATGATGTAAAAACTAAGAAATGCAAGACAACATGCATGACATGGGTAATATAACCCTGCCAAGCTTGAAGAGGGCGGGCCAAAGATGGGCTTAAGACCCGGAGATGGCTTAGGCCCGTAGTTACAAACCGCCATTATGGTAGAACTTGTAGTGTAAGGCAAGAATAGTTGAGAGTCCGAGCCGGACACTCTTATGAGCCAGCCGGGACTCTGAGTGCTGCTGGGCGTCAACCTCCCTATATAAAGGGACGACCCGGCGGTGGTTTAGGGACAAGAAAGATCTCGCCGAGAGCCAGGCATAGCAGTTAAGCTCCCTGGTTATCGAAACCCTAATCAATACCACCTCAACTAGACGTAGGATTTTACCTTGACCGTAAGGGGGCGAACCAGTATAACCCTCGCGTTCCTTGTCCCATTTAAGCCCTTCAAGCTTCCTAGCTGCGATGGCTCCATGACTAAGTCCTAGCTCGAGGACATCTGCCGTGACGATTCCACGATAGTTGGCGCCCACCGTGGGGCCAGCGCACGGTGGATTTGAGTTCTTGAAGGGCAGCTTCGTAGGGCTCAAGGGATACGCTGTGGGCCGGATGACCAAGAGTCGTCGCGGAAAGCTCTACATCGACGATGCAAACTGGGGCCCTGACGCCGGCTCAATTGAGTACGGGTACCGGGTCCCCTTCGGTGGAATTCAGTTCATTGGCAAGATTGGCGAGCCGGGCCCTAAGCCGGATATCTGCGCCGATCTCATCGAGACGGCTCAGCGTGCACGACCCGCCCGGGCCCTACCTGCCTTGAGGCATGCTTTTGTGGGATGTATCCATGGAGGGCTCTTTGATGGGTCTGGATCTGGTGATGAGACGGCCACCGGCTCTGACGGCGAGTCGTCCACAGATGATTCAAACTCGTTGTATCAACTTCAAGATGGCAGGCTCAAGGGTTGTTCCGATGGTGACAGTATTCCGGACCCGTTTGAGCCGCCGAGCCGGGTTGGAATCTTCATGGCCGGTGCACAGCCTGTTCAGAACCCTACCGCTAGGTCGGGAAACCCGGTGCCCTCGTCGGCTCAGGTGCTGATGGATCTCACGGACAAGATGACGGCCCTGTTGACCGCCACGGTTGACCCGGCGGATCAAGCTCAGCATGACGCGGAGGTGGCACAGTTTAAATTAGATCTAGTGAAAGCCAAGGAGGATCTGGCAGCGGAAGGGATCAGGATGGCTGCCGAGAGGGCGGCTCTCGACGCCCAGACCCAGTTGATTTAGGCGTAGTCCTTCCGGCTCACGATGGATCAGAACGAGTCCAATGAGGTCATGAGAAGGAGGCATCAAAAGGCCCAATCTCGACTCCCTCCGGTCTACGATCCTCAAAACCTCTTCAACACGCCAGGTGCAGGGTCTAGTAACCCGCCGGGGATCATAGTGCCCGGGTCTGGGACACCTGTTCAGCCACAAGTGATGGGGCCTCCCCGGGTGAACCCTGCCCCGCCTCAGTATGTGCCAATACCACCGGGTCATTATGCCAACCCGCTGGAGAACATGGTCGCCACGGCAGCACGGCTGGCGGCTCGCCCAATCGACAGCGACTCTCCAACGGCTGTTGAAACCCGCCGGGTCAGAGAACTCCTTCAGACAGCGCTGGCGCAGCAAGAGGCGTATTCTTACAGCCGGGACAGGATCCACTCAACCCCTCGTCCGGGCCGGAGCCCGAGTTATAGCCGACACATGGTCTCAGCGACCGGCTCAAGTAATGTCCGACGCCATGACCCGCCCCCTGGCCATGCCCGGCTCATAACGGAGCCTTTCACGCAACAGACCAAGACAGAGCGCGGCAAGAGGCGGAGCAGGTGCCTCAGTTGACGACCAAACACCCCCGGCTTATTCGACGACTTCCGTCGACGTGGGTATCCCTACGAGGACTGGAGGTGTCCCTTGTTTAGTGCCGGCTCTCCGCAATGAGCGTCTACCCAAGGTCTTCAAGGGGCCTGGGAAGGTGCCTAATTACACGGCAGATTTACAACCCGGAGCCTGGATCGAAAGTTACGAGATGGCCATGGAATTGCTGGAGGTCAGTGAAGCAGCGATGGCCAAGTACTTCACCATGATGCTAGATGGGACCACCCGCACTTGGTTGAAAGGGCTACCACCGAACTCCATCGGGTCTTGGGCTGAGTTGAAAGCCCGGTTCATCCAAAACTTCAAAGATACCTGTAGGCAGTCTATGTCAATTGTGGATTTGACTAACTGTAAACAGCAGGAGGGTGAGTCTACGACACATTGGGTTCGCCGGGTCAAAGAGATTATACATTCATCTGATAAGATGGATGCCGGATCTGCAGTCTTAATGTTGGAGCAGAATTGTCGCTTCCTGCCCCTGAAGATGAAACTCGGGCGGCTTAAGCGCGACTGCAATGATATGGGTACGCTGATGGCGGCTCTCGTCAAGTACGCCGACTCTGATAGTACCAAGGACCCCGCTTCAGATGATGAAAGGATAGGGAAGGGAAAGAAGAACGGCAATGGCAAGGGTCCTCAGCATAACCCGGGGAACCAAGGAGGTGGCAAGCGTAAAGCCGACGGCAGCCTAGAGTTCGTGGCCAATGCCAGCTCACAGGGTAATAACCAGCGACGCAAGGGGAGGCCACCTCCCTGAGCCGGCGGGTCAGGCCCGACGCTGGAGCAGCTGTTGAATGAGCCTTGTCCAAGGCATGGCTCTAGGGAGAAGCCAGCTACTCATCTATGGAAGGATTGTGCAATCATGAAGGCCTTTAAGAATTCTAATGCCTTTAATGGCAACAATGGCCCGGGCGGCGGCTCAGGCGCTGGCGGTTTTCATGGCCCGGGCGGCGGCTCAAATTCTAATCCACAGAACGGTCAAGGGGGCTTCAATCAGCAGTCTGGCCAGGGCCATCAACAGCAGCAGGGGGGTTATCAGACCAATCCAAAGCAGCTTAACGGTGGACGGTATCATGTATTTACCACCAGTCTTTGTAAGCGAGATCAGAAGCTTCATAAGAGGGCTGTGAATGCTGTTGAGTCGGCGGTTCCACGCTATTTAAGATGGTCTGAGCAGCCTATTGTGTGGAGTAGGGAGGATCACCCTCCCCGGGTTGATAATCCGGGTCACTTGGCCCTGGTGGTGGCTCCTCAGGTGGGAGGATATAAATTCACTAAGGTACTCATGGATGGAGGCAGCAGCATCAACATCCTCTATTATGAGACTTTCCGTCGTATGGGGTTGATTGATAAGAACCTCAGCCAGTCCAATACTATTTTCCATGGTGTGGTGCCTGGTAAGTCGGCTTATCCAGTTGGTAAGATCGAGTTGGAAGTGGCCTTTGGAGACGAGTACAACTACAGGGTGGAAAAATTGACCTTTGAAGTGGTCAAGATAAGAAGTCCATATCATGCCATATTTGGGCGGGCGGCTTACGCCAAGTTCATGGCACGGCCATGTTACGTGTATTTACAGCTCAAGATGCCGGGTCACAATGGGACCATTACGGTTCATGGCAGCCGGAAGGTGGCCTTGGAGTGTGAGGAAGGCGATGCAACTTATGCAGAATCTGTTTGTGCAACAGAGGAGTTGAAATTTTACAAGGACAATGTTGACCCAAAAGATATGACCTCTCTGAAAAAACCGACTACGGAGCATGAGCCAGCAATGAAATTTAAGTCGGCTGATGAGACTAAACTTGTTGATTTCGTTCCAGGTGATTCATCTCAGCAGTTTAGCATCAGTGCCAATCTGGATCCAAAATAGGAAAGCGCGCTCATCGAGTTCATCCGTGAGAATAGGGACATTTTTGCATGGAAACCTTCTGACATGCCAGGTGTACCTAGAGACCTCGCTGAGCACACTCTCAATGTTGATCCAAAATTTAAGCCGGTCAGGCAGTTCCTTCGGCGGTTTAATGAAGAGAGGCGGAAAGCCATTGGTGAAGAGGTGGCCCGGCTCTTGGCGGCTGGGTTTATTGTTGAAGTCTTTCACCCAGAGTGGTTAGCTAACCCGGTGCTCATGCTCAACAAAAACGGCACCTGGTGGATGTGTGTGGACTACACGGACTTAAACAAGGCATGTCCGGCTGATCCTTTTGCGCTTCCCCGTATTGATCAAATCATTGATGCTACGACGGGTTGCGAGCGCTTAAGTTTCTTGGATGCTTATTCTGGATATCATCAGATTAAAATGGCAGTTAAGGACCAGGAGAAGACGGCGTTCATCACTCCCTTTGGAGCCTTCTGCTATGTGTCTGTGCCTTTTGGACTCAAGAGCGCAAAGGCGACTTATCAGCGTTGCGTGCAGAACTGTCTTCATAACCAGATTGGGCGCAATGTTCATGCCTATGTGGATGATATTGTGGTTAAATCCAGGGAGAAGGAAACCTTGATAGATGATCTGAGGGAAACCTTTGATAATCTCCGGGTCTACAAGATGATGCTTAACCCGGCCAAGTGTGTTTTTGGTGTTCCTACAGGCAAGCTTTTGGGTTTCCTGGTTTCTCGCAGAGGCATTGAAGCTAACCCGGAAAAGATCAAGGCAATCACCTCTCTAGCTAAGCCGGCGTGCATAAACGATGTCCAGCGCCTGGTGGGTCGTATCGCTGCTTTAAGCCGGTTTATAATCCATTTGGGTGAAAAGGCCATGCCATTATACCAGTTGATGAAGAAAACTGATGACTTTGTCTGGAATGATGCTGCTAATACTGCTTTTGAGGATTTAAAGAGACAGCTGGCGGAGCCCCCAGTCCTTGCTGCTCCGGTTGACAAGGAGCCTTTATTGCTGTATGTAGCTGCTAACACACGGGACGTCAGTGTGGCTATGGTGGTGGAGCGCAAGGAAGAGGGTAAGGAGCATCCGGTTCAGCGGCCGGTTTATTACGTCAGTGAAGTGCTCATCGAGTCCAAACAGCGGTATCCACATTGGCAGAAGCTTGTTTATGGTGTGTTCATGGCAAGCCGGAAGCTTAAGCATTATTTCCAAGGTCACCCTATCACTGTGGTCAGTTCTTCCCCCTCGGAGATATCATTCAAAACAGAGAGGCCATAGGGAGAGTGGCTAAGTGGGCTATAGAGCTCGGACCTCATGGTCTGAAATACGTACCACGCACCGCTGTTAAATCTCAAGCCTTGGTGGATTTCAGCTATGATTGGACAGAGCTACAAGTGCCTGAAGAAAAGCCGGATAACACATATTGGACTATTCACTTCGATGGGTCCAGGCAATTGGAGGGCTCGGGGGCTGGAGTTGTATTGGCTTCCCCTAAAGGTGACAAGTTCCATTATGTGCTACGGTTGATGTTTCCTTGCACTAACAATGCGGCTGAGTACGAGGCCTTGCTCCATGGTCTTCGGATGGCTAAGGAGATGAGCTTGAGCCGGGTAAGGTGCTTCGGCGACTCAGACTTAGTGGCTCAACAAGTATCAGGCAAGTGGGATTCCAAAGACCCTCTCATGGCGGCTTATCGCCGTGCGGTTGATGCCATTGCTGGACACTTTCAGGGTTACCAAGTAGAGCACATCGATCGTAGGAAGAATGAGGCAGCTGATGCATTAAGCCGGCTGGGCTCTCAGCGAAAACCGGTGCCGCCTAATACTTTCCTGGACGTCC